>NW_026852181.1:0-600000 GCF_026571515.1 Ruditapes philippinarum
TCACATCCGAAAAGATGGGAATAATGTTTTCAGGAAATTAATGTGTGTTTGTGTAACTTACTTGAAAATTATAGGGTTTGAAATAATTTTCATTTTTAAATCAAATAAATCCATGATACTTTCTTAATGCGAGTTAAGTATAAATAATATGTTGTGTCACAATTACCAACTTTTCTTCCTGACAGAATCTGATTTTCCCTGACTACAACAACTTTAAAATTGGTTCCTGTTAGATCTTAGTTTGGTGGATCAAGTTGTAACCATGATTCTCAATGCGCCTTATTTGCAACAAAATGAACCTGAATTGACAATTTCGATAAAGCTCTGGATTTCGTTTAATAGATGTACGTAAATAAAATAGCTCATTTACAAATATTACACAAACTACTGTTAATGGAATTGTATCCGAGAATAAAACAATAATATAAACATGTATATTTTCCGTTAAAATATTCAATAATAAACATTTTGCTACCCCCCCCCCAAATTTTAATTTTTTTTTTAACTTTTTTTACTAAAACGGGGGGGGGGGGGGGGGGGGACTGAAGTAACTACATTTTCAAATTTTTGTTTTTTTTTTTTAAGGTTTTTTGTTTCCTTATAATAACCCCATTACAATCAATACTTATGTAGGTCTAAGTTTTCTGAAAATTTAAAAAACAGAAGAAAGCTTTTTATCGGCTCCAAAGATAATTACCTTTTAGACATGTCAGATTTAAGTTTAAATAATGCAATAACTTGAAATAAGATTTTCAATTTCAATTCAAACGCTTTTAAATGACAAGAAAGGCGTCTAGATGGTGTTATATATGCCCCTGAGCGGAAATAAATTCCCAATATCTTGCACACTTAGACGTTTTACATCTCTTTTCTTGACGTTCGATAATCTTTCAAATATTTTCTTGCTAATATGATACTTTAGAGTGAATTTATTTAGAAATTGCGCTACATAAATGCAATAAGATTAATTATAGTGTAATTGTCTAGTCGATTTCAAAGCTTTTAAACATCTAATAAGTCCTAATTTTAAGCTTATTAGAGAGACACTTTATAAAAATATTTGCGTTAAGAGATTAAGAACATTTTTTATCATTTTTGTCTAACGTTACACAGTTTAGAACTGAAAGTGAGCATCTGTGACATATTTTATCACATCTACCGGTATATAAAGTACAGAATGACTTTTGTAGCTACATGTTATTAATATAGTATATTAATTTTAGAATAATGTGAAATAATTTGTAGTACAAAAGCAACGGGACTGGTAACTGGGTTTCAATAAAATTATAATACATTGTACATGGGCCAACTGTTTCTTTAGCTATACCTAACTATTGTCTCTTTTCAAATAAACATTCAAATTCTAATAACCCTTCGTAAGACTTAATATCACAGTGAATGTGAAAATGATTAACAATAAATGAGAAATATTGAAATGACATATAACAAACAACAACGAGAAAGTTTTCTGAATAAGATAAAAAAGGGGAAAAAAAGGAAAAAATAATAATAAATTTAATAAATAAAAGAATATTATATACTTAAAATGTCAAAATAAAGGTGACAGGTTATTGAACATTCTTACTTATTATTTTGAACTCGTCATGTATAATTGATTCTATTTTACATTCATTTACGACTTTAAGATTGTATCTGAAAAGCCGATTTAGCATAACCATGCCCTTTCACATTACGGCATTCCTGAACTGAAAAGTAATATACTAAAATCGTAAGAAGGCCGAGTATAATAACCTATATTAATTATCTCAGAAGCAACTGACGAATTTATAATACCAGATATTATTGGCATATGTGATATTTTTTAAACATGTTCATGTCAGAAATGATGAGACAACTTTTTTGTCCCGTCAAAAATACATTATATTGTATCTCGAGTAAATGGACGTAAAGCCTATAGCAATTATGTTTGCCTTATTTTCGATATATTAATAAACTAACCAAGTTTATATTAACCTACAGTATTGCTTATTGTATTGTATGAGAACTCAATTTTTTATCGTCGTTATATACATGTAGTCATAAAATGTTTGTTTATTTGAATGGTAGTATTATCAACGCATGTTGTATGAAAAATGAGAACAATGTTATTTTATCAATATTCTATAAATGTTTCCAGTTGATATTTCCCCATAACGTAGCCTGCTTATCTGAAAAGTGATCATAACACAATTAGGACTTTGGGATAAAGGAATTTTGTTGCAAATCTTAATTTTCCAAGAAACAAGTGTAATGGTAGTTTCGAACCCTATAGGGACTTCCAAAACGAATTTCAAAGATTTATGAGATGAGGAAAGCAAAGGTTGGAAACGACAAATAAAAAAACATTGGTGTTAATATTTTATTTTCTTTCTTTTATTATCCACAATGGTTTTGAACGAATCGTACAAATCTTACCTTAAAAATATATTTGGCATTTGACAGCGTTTAAAACAAGGGTTTCATTCCATGTCAATATTTTTTTTTTTGAGATGTAGACTAACTATTTATACACCAAGCTCTATTTAGTTGTTAGAACATAGTTACAAATTCGAGGGATTCGTGAAAGTTTGCTCTCTGCACTTACCCATTTCTTACATATTCACCGAAACTATCGTGAAAACACTGGACACGTTATGCTGATATGCATTTAGAAAATATCAAATATATTGTGCCTACGTAAAACTTTGTCATTGTTACACTACAAAACAGTCAGCTTATGCTGCAACATAGATGCATAATCAGGTAGTCTCATTCTAGCTGTAAAATGACTTTCAAAGACGGCTGCTAACCATCGTTTGAACCGTCTATGTAAATATTATTTCATTATTCATGTACGTCTTTCAATTTTTAACAGAAATGTTCAAGCTGTAATAGATATACTTTAAATTCTTTTCAATCACTAATTAATGAAGAAGAGAATATGTAACACTATGAATACCTGGCATATCCAGTAAAACAGAAATATAAAAATAACGCACGAAGTGTGAAAATGTACCTTCAAATCTTTGTAAAGCTAAGACTGAAACGTGTAAAATGGTAAGAAAACGTGCAAAAAACCTTCGGCCTGTCCAGTCCATATAAGCACTACCTGATTAAATTGATTAAAAAAACAGTAGCATGTTATTTTTTATACATTTTGCTAAAAACTTTATGATCAAACCTATTAATCTCTAAATAAGTTTCAGATATATTTCATGGTTGATTTCATCCTTGTATATCTTAATACATCAATCTATTTTCATGGTTTGCCATTACAAAGAGACATAAAAATCATTTGAAAATATTAATTTTGTGTTCGTTAACTATTAGTTGCGTATTTGTGTATCGTGTTTAAAAGCAATTACCTCAACACACTGAAGAGAATGTTTAACCATATTAGAAATAATTAAGAACTGAAAGAAAGAGTAGTCAATTCCATTTAAAATTATTGACCTCGTAACAGAAATATATCAGTTATCTGCTGTACTCAAATATTCCAAATTAAGTTTGTTTTAAGCTCAAACTAATAATAAACATCGAGTTATAGATAATTTAGAATATCAAAGTAAATACTTCAGTGATACCAAAATAAATTGTCCCCATTTGTCACTCAAAGCTGCACAAATTACCACCATTATCTTTAATGTTATGTTTGCATATACTCCATTATATCAGTACATTTTGTATAATATCTAATCTCTTGGTACATATATAATGTTTTATCGTTACATTATTGTTCCATCACTATGAAATCAGGCGAGGGAATTTAATTTTTTTAGCTGCAAGGAACGTTTGTGGAAATAACACTTGCCATTCGAGATTTTTCGGAGCTATTTATCATTCTGTTCTGAAATTATTTTTTTAAATATTTTTATAATGCATTTTCTATGAAAAATTAATAAAAATGCCTCTATGCTCAAATGTAAAACGTTGCAAACTTTCCATTAAGATTGGTAACGAACATGTCAGAACACATTACAATGAGCTCATTTACTTATAATTGGAATTCTTTTTCAAATATTGCAAGACAAGGAACTGAAATCAAAAAATCTTGCAAACTTATTATTAAAGAAAATGGACGATGAAAACTGTGTGTATAAGGAAAGAGGCAGAAAAGGAAATTCGCAAATGTAAAGTTAATATTCGTCCGAAAAAAGGAAAATGAACGAAACAAAATAAACAGAAAACAACTAATATTATAATGATAAAAAAGGAGAAAGAAAAGCAGCCACACAGATTGTTTGCAGATAATAGAAATAATGAAGGTAGCATAATATTAAACCAATATGGTTACGAACGTGTGCATCTTGAAAGCGGAAATACATGACGAAATATATAAAAGTCCGATAAGAATGAATTTTGGGACAATTGGTCAATAAATGTTTGTTTTTTTCCAGATATTTATACATCACAACAGCAGGTGTCAAGTGCTGTGTGGCAGCCGTAAAAAGTTGCCCCGTACTTCACATCAGTGTTGTTATATTTTCTGTTCCTTCGGAATCATTGAGTGCAGCACTTTTAGGTGTTGAGAATTGAGTTCTGCTCAAGCCGGTGCTAGCGGGCGTGGACGATGTTTCACTTTTTCATTGTCCCTCATGTTCAGATTCAATCAAACCGAGTCTGCAATTTGCATGTAATTTTGTTGTGACTAATGCTTCCGAGGAATCAATTTGCGTCCAGATTTCTATATACCCCCTAAACTTCATTTGTGGGTGTATAAATACTGATAAATATACAAACTAGTGTTAAAGGAGCACTGGGGTGTAACTACGGTGATTCTACTGAGTGTAAATGAACATACTCTTAAGTACAGGTGTACCCTTCTAAATCATTTTGGTTGCTGAACATAATCATAATAGAGTATTTTGATATACTGATACATTGTGTGACCGTGTTGTCATCTTAGGACGTTTAAACCTTTTTCTCGCACGTTGTAGTTGATATTTCTTAACAAAAACATCGGTTCTAAAAGTACAAAGCTGACACATAACATTGTTAATGGGCGGACAGAAGACCAGATGTAAGAAATTTACTAGGACGTATTATATTAATTAAAGGAGGCGACATGAAGGAAGGAGCTAGAATGGGACTAATTGACTAAACGTTTGAGTACAAAAACAATTCATATAAGAACCAAATTGTTTTCAGTTTATTTGCTATCAAACACTTATTTGTCGCTTAAATGCATCAGTATTTATCATTAAGACCTACGCATCAAATCCCTAAACCGACGTTAAATTGTCAATTAAAAACAGCGCTCAGACCAATACTTTTTCTTAAATCAAGATTCTCTTACAAGCTTACTTGAAATCTTAAATAACGAGATGTTTTAAAGTATACGAACCACATACAAAAGTGCTGCATTCTTTTATTTCTCCGCATAACTGATTCTGATATTGGCAATATCTAAAATGACAATTTGCATTGTCCAACAAAATGTGCATTTATCACCATTGTTAAATAGTAAGAGACAAAACGAAATCATAAAAAACAACACGCCATAATCTTTTTGCATACTCAGTTTTGTTGTGCCTATTCATTGACAGTAGTGGTAATTTCAGGCAATCCGCCACACGTCAATATAATAAGTAAACATGAAGAAGGTAAAATTATCAGTATCAAAAATTGCAAGAATGTGTACAAAATCTGTGACAGTTTTCATTGTGTCAAATTTTTTATCACTAATCGGTTCGAAATATGAAGTAGAAAAAAACAATCAACAAGGAAGGGTGGTATTCAATGAACGCATCCCTAAACAAAAGCCATCTAAAAAGTCAGACACTGTAAAGATTATTAAATGAAGGATATCCCAAATTATATTCCACCGCGCTTTATCATGATGTAATGTTATTCAACATTTCGCATTGATGATCGTTTAAACATCATTCCGTGTCCTAAAGATTGGCTTACAGTATTTTGGCAATATTTATCAAATAACCAGTTTCATGTTGACACCGTTTAAAATGTGTGATTATTATGGTACATGCAAGTTTACAAAGACAACGACAATGATGACAAGTTATGGAAAAGGCTTCATTGACCCTGACTTGAGTGTTTGGTACCAGATTTTCAGGCGCGTTTTTACTGTTGTCGAGATGATTAATAAATTAAGTCAATCAATATAGAAAACATGATATAAATTATTAAACTTCTTTTCAATCAAATCATTTGCAAAGCTTATACAGTTTTATGTATTCAGTATTGTATCAACATAATTATTATATGAAGATAAAGGGATTCCCCATTTAAAGATGGCAGATATAACTGGTTTCCTGACCCACATTAATTTAGTATTATGTCATAGACATTTTTCTTTTAACCCATCAATAAAACAGATATTATTCTCTTAGGTTTCTCTTCATTTCCAAACTGCCATTGCTTCTTTCAACTTCTAAAGTTAGATAAAGATAAACTAAGCAAAACTGTTCTTTCACTGATGACAACTTGTCTATTGTGATTTTTCTATGTAACTGATACAAAAGTTAAATCGTCAATATTTTTAAAACAAGATGATACACTTGTTATTTTTTGTTTCTGTGTCAAGAATATGATAAAACTTAATAATGTAAATTTTTTAAAGGCTTTGGAACATTGTCAATCATACTTCTAATACCTTCAGTACCAATTCTAGTCACTTTTGCTGACTAAGACAATTTTCTGTAGAATGTGGGTCGGAATATAAAAGGCGTTTTTTTATTATTTTCTCAAAATGTTGAACTTATACTTTTATACAGGAACGTGTACAACCTTTAAATAGACAATTCAGCTTGCCGAGGAATTCTTATTACACGGTGCATATCCATATCGGTACCCTCTTTGCGAAATCTGCTGAAACGGCACCCTCTTTGCACATATGCTTTTATTTGCGTTAATCGTAAGGTATGTAATATTTCTTACTTTTATGTAAATATTACATACATATCGATTGACGCAAATAAAAGCATATGTCGTGCCTTGAGGGTACCTATGTGTTAAAAAATGAGAGGGTACCTGTGATATAAAAATTCAAATGAAGAGAGGTAGCCCGTGCCGATGCAAAACCGAAAGTAGGGTGTTTTTATGATTTTTTCATTTATTTTTGACAATGTACTGCCATTTGTCCGAAGATGATATGTATATGAACATATTAAATATGTATGATGCATATATAATCAAGCCACAGGTTCATTTCAGCCCGAAAAGTGTGTCGAGGTGATTGGCGAAGCAAGACATGTTGATTTTTTGTAGCTTATTGTGAAGTTGAAGTGCATGAAAAACGGGCACATGACAAATCAGCACATAGATAAAACATTCTAGTGTTCCGTGGTATACATCTTTTCAACGTGTCATACTTCCTTTCCATATTTCAATGATTTTTTACTGGCTTGTTATCCATCGCTGGTTTGTTTTGAGCAGAGAATGACCTGTGCATGTACAAAGAGGGTACCGTTTCAGCAGATTTCGCAAAGAGGGTACCGATATGGATATGCACCGTGTATTATAATATTTTGAAATTGCGTCCGTTGAAACATGTATACATTGCGATGTAGTTCACGAAAACAAAACTTTCAGTTGGCGCAAAGTATGATAAAACATTAGATAAAATTCTTATTTTATGAATTTGTAATGGAATTCATATTATCAACTAATATGAGTTTGAATGATAAATATGTTAATCTATTTAACATACAATTAACTACACGCTGTTTATTATATTAATAAATTAGTTCATGCCGAAATAAGAAACTTGCGTATAACATTTGAGTTTGGGTTTGCCTTTAAATACTAGTTATAAACTTGAAATATTATTGTATTGTTTCGTTTTGTAAAAAAAAACTATTACAGTTTACTTAACTCCTTACAAGTTTGTTTAAAGATGATATGACACTTTAAACCCATGCACTAAATATATGTTACTTTAGAACAACTTATGTTGAAATGAATTGTAATTGTTATCGTATAAAATCATGTTTTACTTTATTTTATTGTAACATCAGTTTGTTTGTTTATTTTGGAAAGTCGCCCGTTGTAAATTTAATCAAAAATGTTACATTTTTCAATATTTAGAGATCATTTGTGGTTATCAAATTTGATCTTCTTATAAATGTGTCATCCCGGTTTTTTACTTGGATACTGTTTACACTTAAGATGTGTTGCATGCACTTTTATGTTTTATCTTTGGACGTCCTGTCTGTGATAATAAGCCTCATGAAAAGGCACAAACATTACACAGTGAAAGTTCCAGTCGTATGAACACATCTGCGAATGTCAAACAAACCGAGCCTGCAACATTCATTGTGTCCTTTTCCCGTATTTTTTGCGGAGTATGTTTTACTCTTTTTCTTAATAAATAATAAACTTCAAGCATTTATATCAATATAAAGTCTCAGTGAAAAGAGCAATATATACCAAACGCTAATATGTCATAAGGATAAAAGACCAATTTGCCTAAGCAATGCTATTATTTTTATTTCTAAAAAAATTGTTGTCGTTGTTTGTTTTTGTATTTTGTTACAGTTTTCAAAACTAAACATATCTGTTTAATACATGCCTTATATTTTACATCCTCAGTTCTGTTTGCATTTGGTTTTTATTATATAGTGAATAAGTTTTTTGTATAGAAGTTAGAATACTACTTTGTTCCTTTACGTTTTATGACAGCATGTTCAGCGCTACTGTTTTCAGTTGTTATACTTGTTAAAGATTTATATCATGTATACCCAATAACCAGCATTTTTTGTTCGTGCTAATTGTTTTAAATTGGCTTAATTATTTTAATTTTAAATGCATGTGTTTTACATGTCACATGATTAAAAAACTGAAAAATTAACTGTATGAGATTATACAAGTTCTAGTAAGTCCAAGGCAACATTTTTGTAAAATTTCAAATAGAAATTGTACAAAAAAGAACAAGTATATAAAAAGACATTCCTTAAAACTAAAGCTTGACATCATGCAGAATTCACCGGGATCGTCCGTTACCGAGTGGTTAATGTCGTTGACTTCAAACCACTTGCCCCTCAGCAATGTGGGTTTGAATTCTGACAGGGACTTTAGATTCTTTCACGTGAGGAAGCTATCCAGCTAGTTTACGGAGCATCGGTGGTTCTACACGGGTGCCTGTTCGTGCCTGAAATAATGCACCGAATGGCACCTGAGGTCTTCCTCCACTAGTTAAGCTGGAATGATTCCAACCTTTAACAGTCTTTAATGTGTTATTTATAATATAATTCATTGCTTGTTATTCAGAAGTCCTGATGTGTGGGTTAGAGAGTGGATCTATATTAATAATTCTTATTGACACATATGACGCATGGACTTATTAATTTCTACATCCCGCAACATATTACTATCCCGCAATTTATATATATATATATAATATATCAAATAGACCGATGCCCCGTAAATATATATATACACACACATTCCTCCATTTACGGGGCATCGGTCTATTTGAGACCATACTTGTGGGGTGTATATTTAATGTGGGGCATACATAAGGCCTCGCAACTCTGGCATGTTTAAAACGATGTATGGGGGCGTAGGCTACCCTTCTAACATAGTGCCCGTAGGTCGGTTTTAGTAGTAAATGATATATGTCCCACAAATGTATATATTTTTAATGGGGTTTTATGTTATTGGTGAATATGTTTTCACCTATGGTAAAATCTAATATATAGTTTATATATATATAACTTAGTACCCTTAGTTCTGTTGTATGGAAATGTTCATTTTAGGCCAATATAGTGGCGTATAAAAACTGACTGCATGAAATAATGCCACTCAACTCGGTCTTATATATGGGCCCCGTAAGTGAAGATATGTGTGAATATATATATATATATATATATATATATATATATATATATATATATATATATATATATATATATATATATATATATATATATATATATATATATATATATACCTTAGGTCATCTATAATAATTAAACATGTACTTAGTGACATAGTTATTTTTCACTTCACTATAGAAGTGTGTAAGCAAGAGTAACCGTTACTAATTGTCTGCATTGAAATATTGCTTTTCTGTTTATGTCAACGTATACATTTAATAAACCTACATATTGATGTTTTATATGTTGTAGTTCCGATTTTTCAGATAGTCCAACACGATGTGTATGTGGTACTAGTTTTTTAAGTTGTTTGGTTCCAGTACTCTTTACTTAAATATTGTAAATAATAATGATGGATATGTTGTCAGCTTTAAAATTTTGTTTTAATATCTTGTTTTTATACACAGGCTTCTTAACGTCTCATCCCATTTCATTTTCACATTTAAGCATTGAAGGCACAATTATCTTTTACTGTGGGATAAAAATCCGCCTTACATAAAATTGCACTTACTTGTCACATTGCATGTTCCGTGATAACAAACAAATTAATCCTTTGTTTCATATAAGCCGGTGCTATGGGCGTGGACGGTAGCTTTCCAGCTACGTCCATGGACGACTCAATTAAATCGGGCTTGCAACGTTTTCAGTTTTGCCGTTCTAGAGTTTGTTTACCGATTCCCTTTTTTCCAATTAAAGCCCCATGTTTTAAAAACAACTTGATATATGTTCAATTGGTTAGTTTCATTTACAGTGAAATAATGTTTGTTTCCCAAACCTTGACTTAGAAACTAAGACATTTGCAAAAAAAACATTGACCTCCAAATGACAGAGTGACAACCAGTTTATAAATATTAGTAGACGGTTTTTAGAAAAAGCTTAAAATATCATCTAAATACAGTTCAAATTAGGGTTATGAATTTATTTATTTGCGATTATCAAAAATGCATGAAACGTGTGATTTGTTATTAAAGTCCTTGTTAGTAGTATAGGGATTTATTTTTTTAACTGTTACTTATGAGAGGGACGCAGCACTGGATGAATGCAATAAATATAAACTAGATATTATTAGAACTTGGTTTTTGGAAACCGATGTGGAACTCACTTATAATGAATATCTAAGTTGAAAAATTGCATATAATGCTTTTTTTCGTGTTTCAATCATGGTTTCAATTAATTAAATGAATCATTTCTAAATGCCTTGGACAAAATTTATGTTTTTGTTTATTTATCGTACATAGTTGTTTAACATGTCATTTTAATATATAACCTAAGCAAAAATCATATTTTCATCTGTACATAATTTATGTTTTTAAAGGCATGCAAGAACATGCATTGTTTATACTAATTGGCGTCAAAACAGTAGTTAAATAGTAAATTCTTATTTAAGTAAACAAAATACTCAAATGAACAAATTGATTTTTTTTCACCAAAATATATATCAATACACAATTGAATGAGAAGAGAATGTTGTCTAAAATATCATATTTTATTTTAAATGATCATATTAAAGTAGAACATTTTTAATCTCATTTCCTCTGTAGACATTTAATGATTTTAGATAAAAGGATTCTTACGACTTGAAGTTCGCAATGACATTGATCAAAGACTCATGTTTTATTTGTTTACGAAATAAAACACAATCTACTTGTTATATATGGGGAAAATATGTTTGGGCTACAAGCCAACTGTGGCAGTTTTCTACTTTATACAAATTTGTTGTAAATGTCCTGTGATGGTTTATACATAAATTTGACACTGTATCATGAATATGGTTTTACGTTAAGTTGTTACAAAATGTTATTAAATATATCCGTTCCAAAGTATATTTCTCCCTTGACGTATCAAATTTACATTTGAATACTAGAAAAAAACTTGTAAATCGACACACTTTCAAGTTACAAGAACGGTGTTAAAAAGGTCTGCACACGTGTACATATAAAAACTTGCAGTGTCAAATATTAATATAAGAAATAAAGGCATTGATCAATGATAGTCTAGTATAACATTGATCTCTCAAACATTATTTGTAAAGAATGTAATAAGAAAAAAGTAGTCCTTGGACTTTGACAACCCTAATATTCTGAGAGTAATAATGTGCATACTTTGAAGACTTTGTGTTGTAGATCACTTTTCAAGCATTTTAGTACCTTAATGCGCAATCAACAAACACGCCTCAAGTCATGCACTAAACATTGTAGAGTGGGGTAATTATAAGAAGACGTAGAGGAATAAAATTATAATACATGATCATTATATATCTATACTCAGATTAAAAAAAAACTTTCAAAGCAATGCAATAGATCGGAATACAGTTGTTATGTAGGTTTTCATTTAGATTTTCAGTCCATCATATTTATGTTTCTAACACGTGTGCGATGATGTACATCATGTACAGTACACAATAATGCACATAACCATAAAAGGCAAACATATTTATTCAAATGTCCTAACGATATAACCACGGTAAATCTGATCATAATAAAACATGTTATTTAACTATCCGTTTTCGGCCCTTGATAAGTTTAACACAATTACCATGATATGGTTTAATACATCTTTTGAAGAGAATCAGTATAACAGGTTTTAATAAAAGTAAGACGAACAATTCATTGTTAATACATTTTCTGTGAATGCTTTCATAGAATCATTTCTATCTTAATAATTACTGTAAATGATCTTCCTGAATTGGTTGTTTTTGTTAAGATATAAATAGCATGGTAATTTGTTTAAATGAATTCTAAGCTATAACAGAAACTTGTTGGAGTCATGGGAAGTGCATCGTGGCGACGTTGTGTCTATATAGTGTGTGTTGAAACGCAAATATATCAATGCATTGCTAATTTTATCCGATTCAAGTTACATTTAGAAAAGCAAATGCATTAATCAAACATACAAAGGTTAATATATATGTTGTTTCATTATTGAAACTTTTGTCTCTGCGATTAATTTAAGATAAAAGACAATTATAATAAATAGTCCGCTGACCATTTGTTTGATATTGGGTGCAATTGTATCGTTTACAGCCTTTTTTGGGCGTCCTTTAATTACATCATGTCTGCTCTTAAAAAAGGAATAAAATATTATGACAAATAACAAACAGTTTGATGAAATGAATAGCAAATTACGCTTTTCAGCATATAAGACCATTGTGGCACAAGCTAACGACAGCGTATGAAACGTGCATTCGTGTATTTAATTCGTGAATTCTAAAGAGGTTTCCAAAGGAAATTCAAAGCATTTGTGGTAAATTTTCAAATGAAATTGATATTGACATGTAAATTATAAATATTTTTTCTAAGATACATTGATGGGTCCTAATGTATTTTGTCTCGGTTCTTCACATGATCCGATGCAAAGTAAACAGCTTTGAAATTCATGCATGACAAAAAGTGTATAATTAAAATGTTCTTTACCTCTGTAAACACACATTGTATTTGCTATGTATTCAAAACGTTAAATTCCTGTCACACATTTGTATCCATTTCATGATCTAGTACCTTCGCATACAAGTTTAGAACGCTGTGGACATTTCTGTATGAAGCAGAGAGGTCAAATGTCACTCAGTTTGCTTGTCTCACGTGATCAAGTTAACAATCAGTGAGAACTGTTCACATGTCCCTGCATGATTGTATAGAAGAAAATATTATTTTTATGAGCTTCTTGTTTATGAGTCTATTATGAATTATCAATGTCTTGACCACCGGGCCATGATGGACATTTTCAGGCTAGTCTGTCATAATGTCGAGTAGCAACTATATATTAACCTTTTTTATTAAACATTTGCAATTAGACAAATAAACATTTTATAAACTGCATTTTTGACAAACTTTTTTACATTATTTTTGCTAATTTGTAAACTCTCCAAATTTACTACGAGTAAGTAGGCAAAATGATTGTTTTAATGGATGTGTGGCCATATTGCCATGATAGAGATCTTCGGACAATAATCGAATAAAGACCTCAAGCGACCATATATCACTTCTCATTTAAGAAAGCGTCGGCTAGAAAAGTTTGTATTTTTTAGATTTACCGAAACAAATACTTCAGCCTTCCAAAAATCTTGATTTAGCCATTGGTCAATCCGTCCAATAAGCTGATAAAATTGATTGATCATTAACATCTCTTGGGAAAATTTTTTTGTTCGTTTATTATAGATATGTCATGGAGATGCTGTGTTTGCCTTGTTTTATTGTTACTTAATTTGACGATTAATTCCTTCATTTTTAATGAGTGTTCAGCAGTAAACACTAGATTTCCGTCCGGGATAGATTACAATCAATCCATACGAATTTAATATATTAAGGACCTGTAACGTTTTCCCATCGCTGTTTCCTAACATTACATTCGAGAAACATAAACGTGTATATGTTGAAAAAGAATTAGGCCTAAGCCGACCATACAAAAACAAGCTCAACGTCATAGTGGCAGAATATGTAAGAACAGCTTTTTTTCAACCGTAAAGTAACTTTTCGAAATCGAAACAACTAAGTTACAGTAATTCATCACATTTTTATCTTAAAGTTTATAGATAGTGTACGTTGCTCAGATTATGCCAAAAAACTAACCAAAACAAAGAAACAAATGAACAATCAAAATAAAACAACAACGTACATGATTATAAACGGCTAATGCAGACTCATTGATAAACATAATCATGATATACAATTTGGTATTTGATTTCACCTGTTCCCGCGAATGTTGGCAATGTTGTAATGATTATAGTCAGTATCAATAGACGTATTATTGTAGAAAAGATAATTGATTTTCCGATATATTAATTTGTTTATTGATTAAATTTGATATGTCACAGTAATCTATATTACAAAATTAAATAAATTGATACTCATTTCATTTTTTTTTAACTCAAGACTGTTGAATCTAATGTATTGTTTATAACTGTGAGATAACTTTTGCTCTATTTTTTAAAATATCCTGTAGGGAGTTTTATTTTTAGTGCTCGTTTATTTAAAGTCTTAGTTGATTATCTTGTCCAGTAAGATAATTTTATCATACAATTTCTAGCATCCTGCTGTTTCCTTAAAGATAGTGATTGACATTAGGAAACGCTATTTTGATGACAATGTCATAACCAAAGAGATATGAATATCAATTCAGTTGCGTCACTCCATGTTCATACGATAATTATGATCTGTATGTCAATTTTCTAGACAGCAGTATATAAAAACATTAGAATTGGCTCGAACGATAGAGCTTTCAGTTATTTTAAATCTGATAAGAACGACTGAAAGATTTTGGACTTTGTTTTTTGTAAAAAGAGATAGTAAAATTTGCCCTGGTTTCCCACAAATTGTTCTATTGATATTATGTAAACATCAAAAGCATGAGTTCATTTTTTTGGAAGAAAAAAATGAGCGTGTATTTTACGAAATGTCATCGGGTATCTAAAATATAAATGTAAAATGTACTCTTTGGTTTTGAAATTATTGAACTTAAATATCCTTCCAAAGATGACTGTTATACAGTTAACTTTAGAATAATTTTTTTGGATAATAGTTTCTCTTACGGAATGATACACAAAAGAAAAGATTATAGATTGCTTTACGAATGTGATCCGTAATTATGTTGCTATTTTTTATTATGCACATATGGATCTCCTCAACACATATGAAGCTCAAATGCAATTTTGAGCAGCGATTCCTTCGTTTGTAGCCAAATTTCAATAAATGTTTAAATCAGGGTTTGTCTGAATGTTAAGCATCGGTCTGTAGTGAGATTTCTTAAAATCTCTGGGTTTTTTAGTCCGTTTATTGACATTTTCTTCATACACATTGCATGTTCGGAACACACCAGAACTAACGACGAAAACAATAGCTCGATTTAGACTGCATAGAAATCCAAAACAAAAATAGGTAATATAGAGGAGAGTCAGGAGGGTAGAATCACATTTCGAAAAAAATGAATTTTATATAACTGTTTGAAAGTTGAAAACTTACCCTTCGATTGACATAATTTCACAGTCTCATCTTGTGTCATGCTTCACATCTGGAGCAGCGGAAATTCACATATACATTTAACCGATGTTCATTTTTGAGATACATATGGGGTTCCACCCCCGTGAAAAAAAAATAAGAAAAAAATGACATTTAACGGAAATATTTAGATTAGCTCACTCTAGGCGCAGAGAAAAAATTTCAATAATTGCATCGTAATGTAAAACATAAGCCGCGAACAAAACAAAGCCGGTAAACAGTAAAAGAAATGTATAAGTGGCATTTGACTTTGTTTATAAAAAAGTGAACATTTACAGCAAATTTATTTATCTTACGTCCACATTTTACAAATAAGATTTTGTACAGGGTGACTTATTTCACTTCTAAATGATCTAGATTGACATAAAGAGAAACTATTGCTTATCAAATTTTAAATAACGTTACAACAATGATAGTCTATGGTATAACAACATTGTAAAAAGCGGAAAACTCAATTAAGGAATCCCGACTCTAAACTTTCAAGTCTTTTTAAAACTTTAAGTAATATGATCCGATTTTTTTTGTATAATGCCATCATATCTCTATTCCGATGAATATAAATAATGGGTACCCGTTTAAGGTAATGTTACCGGTCAAGTTACGATAACCGATTTATTGTGAATTATATATGTCTTAATAACAGAGATAAGAATACATTTAAAAATAGATGCCGAAGAAACCAACTTAAAAAGCTGTGTTAAGTGTATACCGAATGTTTTCAGTTTACATCTTCTAAAATTAATCGTCTTTGACATGGTGCGATATTGGTGGAACTTATGTATCAGTTCATCCTACAAATTTATACAGACATGAAGAATTGGAACTATGTCTTGTACATGTAAGTGAATCTAGGTTAAGGTTGTTCAAAAGATGTCTAAGAAATCATGACGTTATGAAACTACCTAGTATGTCTTAACTAAAAAGATTAACTGGACTTAACGTCAATCCCGAGATTTTTTTTTATCTGCCGGTGAAATTCATTTCCCATTATCAGAGGAAATGTTTAAGCTCATTACCATTATCAATTTCTCACATTCATCAGCAAAACAGACAGCGAAGGATTACTTGTCTAGATTCTTCTCCGGATTTTTCTGTGGACTCTGAAATGATTCTTGAGACAAAATTGAGAGAAATAAGAATCCCTAAAGAAAGTCCAACACGGCAAAATTGAAAATGTTGCAGACTCGGTTTGATTGAGCCTGTTCATGGACGGTACTGTCAAGTGCAAACTACCGTCCACGCCCCCTAGCACCGGCTTAAGCAGAATTCAACATTCAACATGAACTGGTAAAATTTAGAATTTTGAAACATCCAAAGCCATTCATATTTACATTGTTCATTATTGAGCCAGGTTCATTCCAATAACAACATGTACCCATAATAAAATAAATTGCCTAATATATGATTTCAATAAACCATCCTTTTAAGTGATTATATAATAAACACAATTAAACAAAATAAAAAGTGAGGAACTTTAAAATGCATATTCAAATCCGTTATCTAGTTTTACGGAACAAAATATCACCATGTAATCAAGTTCTTATAATAAAATGTCTTGTACATGCTGTGTGTGTTTGGTTTCTTTTAATTTTAACTTGTTCATACGAAAACGTACACCAGTATCCACATTCCTAGTACTCGTTCATTCTTTGAATAGATTCAAGAATGTGTTTATAAGCTTCACAGTTTTCTAAAACAATAAACGGTAAATAGAATATGTTCGACATCAGCTAAATATCCTACATTTATCGAATGATATCTATATCAATAAAGTGCGGCTTTCTGGTGTCGCGTAATAATCACAGTTCCACGTATTTTCTGTTGTTGTTTTTTTGTTGGTTTTGTTGGGGTTTTTTATGCAACCGCAGCATCTGCGATGCGGTGGCATATAACGATTCACCTGTATGTGAGTTTGTATGTATGTATGTATGTTTGTGTGTTCTATACATTATATAGTGAACTTAAAATATCTTCTTGTGAAAAACCACTAGTCCAATTTCAACCAAACTTGGCAGGATTGATCATTGGGTAAAGGGCTTCCAAATTTGTTCAAAGAATTTCATTCCATGCAGAAATCTGGTTGCCATATCAACCAAAAGGAATTATAAGAAAAAATTAAAAGAATCTTCTTGTAAAGACCCAAAAGGCCTAGAACTTAGATATTTTGCATAAGGCATTGTCTGGTTGACCTCTACCAAGATTGTTCAAATTATAGCCCTGGGGTCAATATCAGCTCCACCCCGGGGGTCATTGATTTTCACTATATGTACATATAGTAAATACTTAAAATACCTTCTCGTCTGAAGGTACAAGTCTTAGAGGTTTGATATTTGGTATGTGATATCATCTATAGTAACTCTTCCAAAGTTGTTCAAATTTTGCCTCTAGTGTAAAATCAGCCCCGCCCCGGGGGTCATAGGTTTTCCTTATATGTATATAATAAAAACTTTAAAATCGTCTTCTCCAAATTGACAAAGGCTAGAAGTTAGATATTTTGCATGAAATTGTGTAGTGAACCTCTAGCAAGATTGTACAAATTATAGTCCTGGGGTCAAAATTGGCCCCATCTCCGGGGGTCATTGATTCTCACTATGTACATATAGCAAAAAATTAAAAATCTTATTGTCTAAAGGTTCAAGGCTAAGAACTTTGATGATTGCTTTATAATGTCATCCATAGGTCCTCTACCAAAGTTTTTATAATATTGCCCCTGGTGTCAAAATTGGAACTGCCTAGGGGCATTGATTTTCATTATGTATACATAGTAAACACAGAAACTTAAACACATGTTTTCTGAATTGGAAAAAGCTACAGCTTAGATATTTGACACGAATTGTTGTTTAATAGACCTGTATTAATATTGTTTGAACAAGAGCCATGTCAACATGGCCTTCCCCCGCCGAATGTGTTTGCTCATTAGAAGACTGTATATGTAGTAGAGCAGAATAATTCAATTTACAATGAAAACTGATGGCTGAATTGATTACAGATTTGAAACCTATATGAATACTGATGGCTGAAAATAACAAAGGGCAATAACTGAAAAATAATGCAGGGTAGGTTATCATTCTTGTGTGCTGCACCCCTCCTACGTAAAATCTATCCACCTATGAAGTTTCAAGTTGATACCTCAAATACTTTTTGAGCTCCGGACAAAATAGTATGAATAAGAACAAAGGGCAATAACTCAAAAATTATATAGGGAAGAGTTATCATTCTTGCGCACAGTATTCGTTCATAAGATCTATCCACCTATGACATTTCATGCTGGCATCTCAAACACTTTTGAGTTATGCTCCATTCAGGTGAAAAATTAAGTATGAAAAATAACAAAGGGCAATAACTTAAAAAATATGAAAGGTAGAGTTATCATTATTATGCACTGCACATCTCCTGAGTGTGATCTATGCACCTATGAAGTTTCATTTTGATATCTCAAAGGCCTTTTGAATTATGCTCTGGACGAAAATTAATTTTGAAAAATAACAAAGGGAAATAATCAAAAATTATATAGCGAAGAGTTATCATTCTTGCGCACAGCATTCTTCCTCAATAAGATCTATCCACCTATTACATTTAATGTTGACATATCAAACACTTTTTGAGTTATGCTCCACTCAGGTGAAATTCTTGTATATTAGAAGTGTTTTGTTAAATTGCATTGCAGTAACTACATCTATCTTAATTGTACATTATATTAGTGATACATTGTTGACCTCAGAATGTCAGGAACGTACTTTGGTACGGGTTTGGGGCAGCAACTGGAGATTTCATATCTGAAAAGTAAGAATTATATTTTGACCCTATTTTGTTAGAATACGTGACTGAACCCGAGCTGATATGACATTATGATGAACCAAAGCTGATCTAATGTTTTACCTAAGATCATCAGAACCTATCGATGTTAGTGATTGTATCCAAGCTGATATGATATAACATGACATGAGGCTGAACCAAAGCTATCTGGACCTGGCTCATGCCATCTTATATCATTTCTTCTCGGGTCCCGTGACGATCAAGAAACGGTTCAGTTTTTGTCCATCACCGGAGCTGAATTAAGGCAGTTCTAAATCTGAATCGATGATGATACGATGATAATCCGAATCTGAACCTATCGTTAATCGTGACTGGACCCATGCTGATACGATATAAGATGGCATGAGGGCTAAACAAAAGCTATATGATAGCTGCATCATGCCATCTTATATCATTTCAGCTCGGGTCCAGTCACGACTAAGACTCGGTTCAGCTTTATTATTTTCCATGATAACCGCCGTATGAACACATCTGCGGATGTTTCTAAATTCAAAATTTAACTATTTCACGTTTAAATGTTGAATTCTGCTTAAGCCGGTGCTAGGGGGCGTGGACGGTAACTTGCACTTTCCAGTACCGTCCATGAACAGGCTCAATCAAACCGAGCCTGCAACATTTTCAATTTTGCTGTGTTGGGCTTTCTTTAGGGATTCTATATTTATCTATTTTTTGGATCATTATATGAGCTGAACCGAAACTGATCTACAGCTGTACCGATGAGGATCCGAAGATGATTCTAAACTGAACCAATCCTTATTCGTGACTGTAACCAAGTTGATATAATATAAGATGACATGAGGCTAAACCGGAACTGATCTGAAGCTGCCTCATTTCATCTTATATCATTTCAACTCTTGTCTAGTCACGACTAAGGATCAATTCAGCTTTGGAAAATCATAGGTAATGAACCGAAGCTCATCTGAAGCTGAACCGATTATGATCCAATGGTGATCCTAAACTGAATCGATCCTTATCTGTGACTAAGTCCGAGCTGATATTAGATAATTTGAGGCTGAATCGAAGCTGATATAACTGGGAGAAAAGAAAACAGAATGAAAACTGAAATAAAATTTAACTGATGTGTGTCATGCACGTAAGATTTTGTTCAATACAAAATTAAAATGTGTCCGTTTGCTATTGGTCTTGACGAAATTTTAAATGTCTATTGAACATATATCAGATAAATACTAATTTATACAATAACAGATACCAAAGGTACAGAAGCCTAATATTTTTGTTCTATTGTCAGGCATAATGTCATACCAGGAGGCGATGATGGTGACGAAACTGTCGATCTTGTTATGGAGTAGTTTTCTCGGTACTGTTACAAGTAAGTTCGAGGAAGTGCTCGGCGAAATGAAAAACGAAATTGGAAAAAATGAGAACATTAATGTTAAAAATGATAAACAAGATCAACAAGGAAATGTGGTGTTCAATGAACGCAAAGTAGAAAATGTTCCAAAACAGAAGTGAACACTCTAAAGGAACAAACAGGAAAAGCAAACCAAGAACTCATTTCAAAATGTGGGACATTGGAAAGAGTTGTTCGGGGACTAAAACTTGAGGTGAAATCGTTTCGAACAAAACAGGACCAAAGTGTGACTTGTAAGTATCGCAAAATGTTTTATACAGTGACAGCTGCAGGATTAAAGATGTTGGAGGGTTGGATGGAGAAAGGAAACCTTTTGCAGCAAGCCATGATATCATCAGGGTTAGAACAGATTGTTGTGTTTGATGTTAACCTGAAGTCAGTAGCCTCAAATGAGACTGAACGAGCTGAAGGGCGCATAGTCTGTCCAAATCAGGAAGCAGATTTTCAATTCATCCTTAAGAAATCAGTTCAGGATGATAACATGGATACGGACGGAGATTTGTACGCCACCAAAATGATCCTTACAAACTCTGGAAATGAACAAGGTGATTCCACAGCGAACAGAACAGATACTGCCACAAAAATGTTTAATCAGGGGAACAGGAGGTCAAAATGGTTCAAGTCATCCCCCCGCCAAAGAAATCATATTCGACCCTTGAAGAGCTGCCTTCGGGCTTGAGGGAAAAGGTTACGGTGTTCTAACAAGAGAAGCCAAAAATGGTCTCAAATGAATGTCTCCCTGGCCTTAAGAGGGCATATGTGCGGTACCACTGCGAAGCTGGGGATCAATTTAGCCCCACAGAGTTGGCCAATAGCATCATTTTGTCCGGGGTAAAGGATAAAATTTGGGAGGCGGAATATACCCCCAAAAAGGGTCCAATTTCAAGAAGTATCCATCACAGCGGATTAAGAACGAACAAACAAGGAGAGACACTTGAAGGCATGTGCAATGATGCAAAATCCAAGATAGAATCTGCCACCAAGAGGCTAAAGATGACGCACATTCACGCTTGAGGGTGTTTTTAAAAGAAAGTGTGTCGCACCCTGACGTCATAAGACACATCAGGTGGTATTGCCGTCCTGAAATAGTTTGTTTCTTTTGACTTCAGTTAAAGTTTGAGGGTGTTTTGAAAATATAATGTGTCACGCCATGACGTCATAATTATAAGACACATCAGTTGGTATCGACACCCTGAAAAAGTTTGTTTCTTTTAGCTTCAGTTAAAGTAGATGTTTTAGTTGAAATAATATAATGTTTTATAAATTTTCGAAGAATAAAAGAATGTTTGTTT
Source organism: Ruditapes philippinarum (assembly GCF_026571515.1). Classification (NCBI taxonomy): domain Eukaryota; kingdom Metazoa; phylum Mollusca; class Bivalvia; order Venerida; family Veneridae; genus Ruditapes; species Ruditapes philippinarum. The sequence continues at coordinate 22,286 of NW_026852181.1, forward strand.
CAGTTCATGTGTAATTGATATTTCTTAACATTTTAAAGCATAAAATAAATAAGAATGTTTGTTTTAGTTTAAGTGTTATTAATATTTCATAACATTTTTAAGCATTAAAGAAATAAAAATGTTTCTTTTATTTCAAGTGTTATACATTTCATGACATTTATTATTATTTTAAGTTGAAATCCCTTAAAACTATTAAATGTTAACATAAACCATTTTTATACAAAGTTCAAGGCACTGAAACTATTCAGTGTTAACCTTTTGTAAATTGCTTATTGCATATTTGTAGCCAAAATATTGGCTACATACATTTCAATAAAAGTATGAGTGCTGAAACTGAAAATTCAAAATTTTTCCAACATTCAAGAGAGTTAACTTTGTCTCAAATCATTTAACCACCACCAAATTCAAACTTGAACTGCTTATTCCTATTAAAGATGTGTCTATATGTCAAATTTGAGTTAAATGTGTACAACCAGTGTGGAGATAATGAACGGAAACTGAAAATTTCATTTTTTTTTCAAAGTTAAAGGGGCATAATCTGCCAAAAATCATCGAACCATGACAAAATTTAATTTGACCTGCGCATTTCTTTGACAAATCCATATGTCAAATTTGAGTTAAATGTGTAACACTGTTGGGGAGATAATGAAAAGAAACGGAAAATTTCGTATTATTTTCAAAGTGAAAGGGGCATTTCCCTGCAAAAAAATCATTGAACTATGACCAAATTCGAACTTTGCCTGCGCATTCCTTTGACGTATCCATATGTTAAATTTGAGTTAAATGTGTAAAACTGTTGGGGAGATAAGGAACGGAAACTGAAAATTTCATATTATTTTCAAAGTAAAAGGGGCATAACTCTGCCAAAAATCATCGAACCATGACCAAATTCGAACATGACCTGCATTTTTTCATGACATATCCATTTCTTAAATTTGACCCGGACGGAATGACGGAACAGGGTAACGCTATATGTCCCAGCCATTATATGACGAGGGCATAAAAAATCTTCCAAAATTGCTTAACAAGAGTAAGTAGGCAAAGGATATTTTCATATATGGATGTATGTGACCATCTTGCCTTGATGGATATCTTCGGGCGATAATAAAAAAAGACGTGCAGCAAACAAATACAAAATTTTCATGATTTATAAAAGCTTATGCTAGAAAGGCTTGCAAGTTTCAGATTAACCGAAAAAAATCAGCATTCCACACAATCTTGATATAATCATTGGTCAGTCGGTTTAATTTATTCTACAATAACATCTCTCGAGAAATTGTGTTTTATAAGATAGGATTTTTAACACAATCCGCCTGTCTGTTGACACCCTGAGGCTTAGACATGCTTATTGTGACAAAGCAATTCATCTCTTAAAAGATTTTTGTTTCAATGCGGTTATATTTTTCTGTTCCGTCTGCGTCATTGATTCATAAAATTTATTTTGTGAAAGTCTGATTGCTGCTTAAGTTACAAGACCCCATATGGGCACTATCAGTGAATACAAAATATATTCAAAGTTGCGATGTTGTACTAAATGTCTGTACCTTGCGGGTAAACACGTACATGAACCTGTTAAAATAAGATAATTTAAAATTCAACACAGTTGAAAGACACTAACTTATTTAAACAATATCTTTCATATTTTAGGTTGTGCACAAGGATAATACTATCTTCAGTCGCGTGAAAGATATTGCACTTTTTATTTATAATAATAAAATGTCATAAAAATGCTGTGTTATTTCCCTGTTACCTGCTTTGACGAGATTCTCCTTTCAGATAATCGGACTCTCAATGTTACATTTCCGTCTTTAGCCCAGGATATATTTCAAGTCATCTATTATATATATATATATAGGATTTGCAACGTTTTTCCGCCATTGTGTCGTAATATTACATTATTGGGTAATCTTACATGATTATTTGGATCAAGCCGACCATAAAAACAAGTTAAATGTCAATGTGACAGAAAACATAAGAACAGTAAGGCTTAAATAATCTAAAGTAACTTCCAGGAGTATATAAACAATCAAGTTTATACACAAATTTATTACAATATTGTCTTAGTAGTCTTTTGAGCCCTGTCCTGCTTTTGCTTGGTGTTTTGCTGGGCTCATTGCAGGTGGTCCTTTGTTGACGGGACCCTTCTTTGATGGTATGTTTTAATAATTTAGTAGAGGGTGGACGTTGTCCTCAAACAAAAAACACTTACAAAAAACAAAACAAAAATCAACCAAATAAACAAAAATATGGACATGACTTTTTACAAAAAATACAGTCGTTTTGACATACTGACGTTTAATTTGAAATATCATTGAGCATGTTTGCGAAGATTTTGGCAATGTCGTAATCATAATTTGTCTGCATCAATAGACAAATTATTGTAGATAAGTTAGTTGACTCAAACCGAGTCTGCAATTCTTGCGTAATTTTGTTGTGATTAATGCTTCCGAGGGATCTCTTTTTTCCAGTTTTTAAATTTTTACAACAGAGTTCAAGTTTTGGGGCAGCTGTAAAAAATTTTGCCCCTACTTCCCTTTCAGCTTAATATTTTTTTCCTTAGTCCTTCGGGATCATTGATGTTACACTATTAATGTTGGAATTAAAAAACTGCTAAGCCGGTGCTGGGGGGGGTGAGGGTTTGCACTTTTCTTTATCCCCAGTCGACCATCAAACAAGTCGCAATTCCTTTTGAAATTTTTGTTCTGATTAAGGCTTCCGAGGGATCACTTTGTTTCCAGATTTTTTTTCTGAAATAAGGAAAAGTACAAATTTGCGTACACAATGATTTGAGGAGCCTTCATGTCTTTAATAGCATCATATTTTAAACAAAGGCAATGGCGTTCCAGATCAGAGTATAATTCGTCCAGAATAAATAACTGATACCACGAATACATTTCAAAGTGATAGACAATTTAGTTTAGAAGAAACGTATCATATCTATTTATCATGATCTGTAAAAACATTCCTCCCAGAATTCAGATTAAGCATATCATATTTATATAAGAAAGATGGAAAGATGGATAAAGTGATTCAGGTGCATTTCTTTTTGCTGTATAAAAACAAACTTAATATTTATAAAATAGAGAAAAACAGAAGAAAGCCCAACACGGCAAAATTGAAAATGTTACTTCTAATTTTGACTTTAAATTTAGGCATTAAATATGGGACTGCGTTTAGTGAACTTGCCCTCGATATTTAGATACTATTGTCTCACATACAAATAGATGAATACAATTGTGATTGGCTCGCTCTAGGCGCAGACGATAATAACAGTCATTTGATCGTTTTGTCAATTATAAGCTGCTAGCAAATTGCATTTGGTAAATCAAAAATAAATCACAAAGACATCCAACTTTGATAATTATGAAGGGACGAACGTTTAAAACAAATGCAAATCTTATGTTCAGATCTTACTTACTAATTTTCAACAATTGACTAGTGAGCCATTGAATATGATGACTAATTTTCAACAATTGATTAGTGAGCCATTGAATATGATGTGATATTCAACGGCAGAATTTAATTTCATATTGACCCAGGCGATAGCCGAGGTCAATATAATATTTTGCCGGCAATATCACAAAATAATTATATTGAATATGATGTGATATGAATATGATGTGATATTCACCGGCAGAATTTCATTTGCCGAGATCAATATGACATTTTGCCGGTGAATATCACCCCATATTTAATGGCTCACTAATCAATTACTGATTTAATGAATAGTGTCATATTAAAAATGTGACTAGTAAATAATTGTTTAAATATATGTTTAAGATAATTAAAACCACAAAACACCTGTAAAACTATCAATTTAATATTTGATAAACAACATGATATAAGTCAGAAAAAAGTATCACAATTGTAAAATACCACAGTGATTACTGACACAAAGGTACTAAAACTAAATCTAAAATCGTTATTAGTTTTTTATCAGTTTTGATGACACTTCCGCATCTGTTGTCAACCAGAAGTCAGAAGATTTCAGAATTCGCATACTTTTGCTATCTTTTCGTCCAAAATGTAACATTACATCAGCAAACACCTTTTCTTGGAAATGTAGAATATATTTTAAAATTCATATATAGATTAAATAAGAAAAATGCAGGGAATAAATAAACAAATTATAAATTAACCCATGAAAGAGACAGACTGACAGATGGTTCGTATCAACAACAAGAAAAATGAATCACAATCGTATCAAATTCTGTATAACAGCATTCAAGCCGGTAATAGAATATTTCTAGCTAATGCCTTTTTTTAATTTTTCGTATTTCCTGAACAAGACAGTTTTTCTTAATACGAGGTTAGTATTATATGGTAAAATACATGTATGCAGAGTTGACAATATAACATAATAAAGTTATACTTATTTTTATGGATTCTCCAAGTCTTCCGTAAGGTACGTGTACATCTTGCGAAGGTCAGCTTGGTCAGCATTGATTTGAACGCCAATTGTGATGTCATTGTGATGAATTGGACGTCATTTAAAGTGACATTAGGCTCATATTTTCATAGTAAAGTTGAGCTGAATTGACTTTATATTTCAAAAGATTGACCGTTAAAATGGTGTTTGACCAACAGAAAATATTGGAAAACATTTAGGATAAAATTATAAATCTGTCTGAAATATAAAAAGACTGTCCCACTCTTTTTATAAACTCAGCCTTATAGGTAAATTCTAATAGATATTTACAGAAATTTTATTTGTATCTGCGCATTATTTATTGTTTATGGGAAGCAAATTATTCAATTAAAAGTAATTATGGCAAAATGAAATCTTATTATGATATTCACCTGTTCACTCACTATATACCCTTTGATGGGCATAATGTCACTTTAACAAGTCAGAATGTTTACCACTGTCCTTTAAAAATCGGTTAATTCCATGCCTTATCGATATATAACTGTTCTTGTTTTGAAAATCCCCTCTTATTGTGCGAACTCTAATTTACAGTCAGGTTTTCGTAAACAGCGAAGTACAAACGATCATCTTGTGCGACTTGAAATTTTTATTAGAGAAGCCTTTGTAAATAAACAACACCTGGTATCAATTTTCTTTGATCTTAAGAAGGCTTACGATACTACTTGGAAATATGGTATCCTAAAAGATCTAAAGGATGCTGGACTTCCTCTTTTCATTTCTGGATTTCTAAACGATAGGCACTTTAAAGTAAGACTTGGTTCAACTTTTTCGGAGGACCACCAACAATAACAAGTTGTTGTTCCTCAAGGAAGCATACTTTCTGTTACACTTTTTGGCCTTAAAATAAACAATATTGCTAGCGCTCTTACACCAGGCATAGATTGTTCTCTATATGTAGACGATTTTTTTTTATCTCCTATCGATCGAAAAGTATGAGAACAATTGAAAGGCAACTTCAACAAAATTTAGATAAAATTCAAAAGTGGGCAATAGAAAATGGTTTTAAATTTTCAACAAAAACTCAATGTGTTCATTTTTGTCGATTGCAGTAACACCATAATGACCCTGAACTTTATATATATGGTTCTAAAATTCCAGTAGTTGAAGCTAAGTTTTTAGGAATTATATTTGATAAAAAAACTTTCTTTTATACCACATATTAACCATTTGAAAACTAAATGCCTAAAAGCTTTAAATTTACTTGAGGTTTTATCAAGTACAAATTGGGGATCAAATTCTTCCACATTACTGAAATTATACAGAAGTCTTATCCGATCAAAATTAGATTATGGTTATGTAGTATATGGGTCTGCAAGAAAATCATATCTTCAAATGCTAGATACCATACATCACCAGGGTTTAAGTTGAGCTTTAGGTGCTTTTCGCACATCACCTGTAGAAAGTCTATATGCGGAAGCTGGGGAACCATCGCTTTATCTTCGTCGAGAAAAAGCTATCACTTCAATATGCAACTAGAATTTCATCTAATAGCAAAACTCCAGCTAAAAATATTATTTTCAAACCAAGTTATACTGAAAAATTGTTAACAAACCAAAGGAAATTAAACCATTAGGCCTTCGTTTAAAAGATGATTTAGATAAACTTAAAATTAATCCAGACAGTATCCTTCAAAATGTCGATGAGGATATTCCACCTTGGACTTAAATTCCCCGAAAATAAATATTAACATTTCAAATATAAAAAAGTCATCAAATTCACCTGAACATTTCAAAGAGAAGTTTCTAGCAATTAAGGAAGAACATGAAGATTTTATACATATTTATACGAAGGTTGCAAAGTAAGTGCGGCTGTGTTTGAAAATAATTTTACATCTAGTATGAGGTAACCAGATAATGTAGAATGTGTTGACGTGCCGTTAAATTTTTACTGCTGAAGCAAAAGCTATAGATTTAGCATTGTCATACATAGTACAGCATACCAATGATAAATTTGTGATATTTTCTGACTCGCTTTCTGTTTTAATATCCATTAAAAATAAAAAATCTGACAATATCATGATAACGAAACTTCTTTTACGATTTCATGATATACTTAAAACAAAATCTGTTAAATTATATTGGATTCCAAGTCATGTACGAAGTAATGAAAAAGTAGATGCTTTAGCTAAACAATCATTAATTTTCAAAAAAACTGACTTATTGTTACCTGCTTGTTATTTTAGACCGGCTATAAATAACAATGTGGCCATACCACGTGACTTTTCGGGTACGGAGCACGCCGATTTTTCACCCGATTCAGGTATGTTTTTTATGCATAACTTATTTATTACTCAACCGGTTTTAATCAGATAAGGCGTAGAGTACCCGTAATTATATCAGCTTTCCACGGTATATCAAAGTTCTGAAAACCCCTGAATGGTTTTGGGAACATTCGAGTACAGTTTTTTTTGTAGCCGGGGCCAAGGGGAACAGTACACACTCATTTGTCATAAGAAGCGATTTCTAGGAAGTCATATGTTTTTTGCCGCTATTTCATAGAAAAATACATGTTAAATCTGATATGTTTACTATGTTCAATGTATCGGGTGAATGCAGTGATGTTTTAGCATATTTTTTCATAAAGTTATGTTGAAATGGTACGGAACACAATGTTATTTCAAAAGATACGGTACACACACAATTTCTGCCTGAAATAATTCTTAAATAAAATATATAAAAATTTAGTTTAAATTATAATGCGAGTGATTTTTTTCCATAGTTAATACATTTTATTAATTTAAACAATAACCCTGGTACCTGTTTTGCAATGTATCAGTATGCTTACTTTAAATGTTAATATGTATTTGTGCATTATATTACAAGAGATCACGCTTAACATTTACAACCTCCATGTAATTGTCCTATTTAAAAGCACCTAGGGCATGTTAAACATTTCGATCTTCACAGAATCAGGTAGTTGTGTTTAAAATGATTGTTTTATAGGAAAAAATGTTGTTATAATGCTGTGTTTATTGTTGCTGTGACCGCCTCCGTGGTCGAGGGGTTAGAGTCGATGACTTCTTATACAGTTACCTCTCTGGCGTGGGTTCGATCCCCGGGAGATGCTTTGGTAGTTTAGCACGGAGGAAGGTAGTCTAGTACTGGTGTAACTCTCCAGGAACTATGTTTAGGAAACTACCCGCCTATATGACTGAAAAACTGTTGGAACAAGGTGTAAAATTAAACAAACAAACAAAATTACTGTTGTTGTTGTTTTTTTTTTTTATTTCTTTTAGTTTTAGTGAAGTGTAAGATATGTCTTTTTGCTTCATCCTGACAAAATAAAACAAGGTCATGACCTAAATTGCTGAAGAATATCATAACTTGATAACATTATATATATATTTATATTTTGTTAATAATAAGTAAGTCACTAGTTACAATTTTGCAATATAGTGGTCATGTTTAATTAAATCAAAGCACAGAAGGCGCTGAATTTGTTTGAATCTCAGAATGTCAGAAAGGTGAAGGTTGTGAGAATATTAACCAATTTGTTTTTGTATAGTGCCACCAATGCTGTTTCCACTGTTATAACAAGTAAATTGGCTATAAGGCTCATTGCGATTGATATTCAATTCAATATTTATTTGGCTTAAACAATTAAAAAAAAAACAAAAAACAACAAATGAGTTGCATTAACTAGGATTTGAACTCAGGACTTCTCTCTTCCTAAACGAGCGTGTAACCCCTCGACCACGGGGAAGTTATAACAGCCTGAAGAAAACCATATCATTTTAAATTGGTGTTTGTAACCCTTAATAATTTTTGTTTAACACTGATGTGAATAATCATGGAGCTTAACATTATATGTATATCTGTAAAGAATTACACAATATTCGAAATCTTCGACCAATCGGAAAGTCATTTTTCTTCCCCCAAGAATGCGCCTGTCATTTGACAATCTTTACGCAGTGATCTCCCCTTATTTTTTCGGCGTTAAAGTACTTATAAAGGTAAGTAAACGCTTCGAGGAGTTCGGACTACTTTCTGATTTTGCAAATAAGCATATCAGAGTCTGACGACCCAAACAAATAAAAATGTAGTTGCCATGGCTTAAATTTTTAATGTTTAAAGACATGAAGCTTTAAAAATAACTTTTAATTCAGGTAATATAGATCATTTTTGGTTTGGTTTCACGGCTCACCAAAACTGACATGATCATGTTGCGACTTTCCAGTTTTACAAGTGCCCCTTTGGGTATAAATAAAGGTACGAACGGGCACCGACGTTCTGTACGGTAGTTAGAAAACTTTCTCACATAAAAAATCGAAACATCGAAGTCACTTGTGGTCTCGTACCTACTTCATGTAGTTTATTAGCTTAAGGTCTTCAGCGTACCCCTTTTTATACTATGACATGACGTGAACGCTGAAGACAACCCCGTTGGAAAAGTCCACCAATAATCGTGCCAGGAATCTGACACGCTTGTATTCATTCATCGAACATGCCATGAAGTAAAGTGAAGCATACCTTGATAAAACTATATATAATCTGTTGATAAGCCAGGGACGGACAAATAAAAATCTTAGTACTAACATAAACTTCCTAATAGTTTCCGACAGGTAAACAATTCCGGCACTTGGCCGCCATATTGCCAAAATGTTTGACCACGTGATTACGAGATTGACCTTTACGAACCCATGTGCCTAATATTTCTATAATTTACTTTTTTAAAGATATTGAAAAAGGTGATTTACTGACTTTTATATTCAATAAAATCATATTTAAGTACTAAAAAATTAATGAAAATAAATAAAAACATTATTTTGAATAAAAATATCGAATTCATGTCAACAAAATGTTCTAAATATAGTACACGACTCTGTTCAAATCGGTTTCCGCAAATGACGTCATACGAGGTCTCGCGTGACACCTAAATGTCATGGACGTCTTTAGTCGGCGTAAATTGGTGTTTTACAGTTAAATAGGCAATTTAAATGACGGTATTAATATTTTGATACTTTAATTGGTATAGATCGATATTGAAATAATTGTTTTATCGTAAAATGCACAAGAATTGATTGGGTTAAGTGTATTTGCAAGTGAAAAATAGTATTATTATACTTTCTTCAAAGCATTATCGCTAGCAAATGCATACTTAATAAAATACCTTGTAAATTATAAGAGGTGGTAGAAAGTGTCCATCTGCTGAGACACAAAGATGTGCTGTCACGTGATCTCCTGAAGATGTCTTTCTTCTAAACAAATGCCCTCCACGAGGCCCGAATACTTTCGACTTAGGTGCCTCCTTTCCTGTAAATCCAGTTTCGTCACAATTGAAGATCTAATAATAAAACATAACAGTTACTTAAATTATTCATACACGGTATGCTTATTATAACGATCCGTTGTTGAATATTCTTTGTTACCTGTATTTTCATATTTCATATGGACAGATTTTATGTATCAAATGCCATAATATATAAAAAGAGTAATATATGTAAAAGAGATAATTAGTTCGTTATAGAACGATTATTCTATATAAGTGCCAACATAAACAATGCTTACTCTTTCTGGTTTGTCTTTCAAGTTGTATTTATCAAGAATAGATTTGAGAAGAGGAAAAAAATGTCAAGCATCCTTTTAAATGACATGGATACTCAGGCATTGTCCATGTTTTCTGCCTTTCTTTGAGCCAAGTCTGGATGCCGCCCGAAAAACTTTGTAAACCAATCATCAGAGGGTCCTTTTTGTAGATTAAACAGTGACGTACGGCCTGAAAAATTGCAACAAATTACAGTACTTTAAATATAACTATATTTTCATTGTACTTGGATATTGATGTTAGAATTCTTTAAAATATGATTATGATAGACACATTATAATTGGTCGAGAAGATTCTAAAATTAAACACGCAAATTAACCATGGAACATTTTATATTAAAAAAAACACACCTGATTGTATAACTATCTCTTGTATGTAACACCTGATCATAGCCCTGGAAAGTGGAAAGCCTTGATTCGCCATGTATAAGAGATACTGGACAAGGGAGTCCTCTTCGTGTTGTAGTAGCTGTTTTTCTGGTCCAGGTCTGTTTCCCGAGTACTTGTGTCTCACTTTGTCAGAGAGAGTTGATTTTGGTACTCCGAATATTCTAGCAGCCGCTGTAATTTTCATTTTTCTTTGACGCACAGCTGACAAAGCTGACGCTAGTTGATCTTCGGTGTATGTCTTTGGCATTATAATACCTAAAACGTTTAACCAGTAATGTATAATAATAATTTTTATTTCGGAAATAAGATAAATTTTAAAGTTTGTAAAACAAATTTTATCGCAAACAGCTTGTATAAAAATAAAAAAGGAGAGAGAAGAGAGAGAAAAAAAAAGAAGGTCGAGAGTTGGTATCGAATCCAGGTCGCTTTTGTACAACGCCAGCCATCATACCTCTCGGCCACAGAGGATTGTTGATTGTACGCGGTTGTAAAATATATATAACCATAAAAGTAAAACTAGCATCGATCGATATTTTATGCGATATTATTTATTCTTGCTGTAAAAAACTACAAACGACTTTCTGTGCATCTTTCACTGTGATAGTAATAATTTATCGTGTATATTTAAAGCTGGAATAATTTTTTAAAATTTTTTTAACACATCGTCTGCAAGTAAAATGTTCGTAAATATTAATTTACCTCGAATGGGGCCTCATTTATTGCGCATGCGCATTTAAGCTGGAAATCCCCAGGTGTTGTTAATAGGTGATGCGACAAGTTCCGTAAAGTAGCTACAAACAACCGGCAATTCCTCAAAATAAATAGACCGCTGTTCTTATTTATTTGCTGCGTTGTCTAGAAAACAAACGTCTGTATGATTTGATGAAGTTTCTAGATGCTTTATAGTTAAAAAATAAACCGAAATGAACGAAAATGATAAACGGCCGGAAAACTGCTAGTGTCCGGAAACTGCTAGGAAACCAGTATCCGTTATTCTATTTTTACAGAGTAAAAGATCGTCATGCATAATAAGAATATTGTAAATGCTGTCTTTGTTGAGTTTCTGTTAGTTGTTCATACGCAATCGTCCATCAATGATCTCATTGCTAGTACTGGTTAATTATATGAATAGATTCAAGATTAATTGTGTTAATAAGCTTGACAGTTTTCTACATAATAACAAAAATAAAATAAAACAATATATTCGGTATCAGCTAAAATAATTAATTAATTAATTTAATGATACCAAGCATGAATGTATATCGAGCATTTGCGAGTTTCAGGAAATCGATAAGTAAATTAAATGGTAATGTTTCAGTCATTTTATTAGTTTTATACAATTAGCGGCTTTGGCCATATCAAAATGCAACTCAACCTTCCTGGTTGTTAATAAGTACCTTTTTGTCAAGGTTTTCACGAAATCTGGCAGCAGAACATTTCAAACACTATAAGTCTTGGCGCCTGGTGTGCGGTATAATTTTTATCGTTCTATCTAGAAATTTGATCTGAAAATGCGCACAAAACAGGACATAAAGTCACCAGGTATCACACAAATGTAAACAGATGCAATAAATAAATTTAATAATAAAACAGACAAATCCACAGATGACTTATTCTAGTAGATACTACAAAACTCAGAGTTGTACATTTCAGGTTTTAAGGTTTGATGATTTAAAACACGGCATTAAAATTGTCATTTTCATATTCCTTATTCCATATGAATAATTAAAACAAACTGTACGGGTCAAAACAATTTTACTACAACGTAAAATGATATCCTGTAGAATCATTTATTTGGTTTGCATTTTTACACGAAACAAAGAAAGTACATAAAATATCATAACTATATGAAATGGGCTGTATGCATTCGATTCTCTTTTGAAGTTAGAAGAAACATTCCTTCCATTAGGCAATCATTTTTGTACATTTCGAAACAGCATAATGAATCATAATAATATTGTCATTTTTTATTCTATTTTATTATGTTTTTTTTATTTCCTCCGACGCCCTGGGACCCTCCCTTTTATTGTCTCTGTGTGTTTTAATGCACTCACAGAGTCCGTTGCTTAGGTGTCACTTATTTTGTGCTGGCCATGAATTTTCGGAGTAGCGATTGCACTTATATGCAAAGTAGCAATCCGATTGAGTAAAGAATATATTTGAAGTAAAGAATATGTTTTCTTCAGAACATAATTTCTTACCATTAACGATTTTCTTATAAACGTGAATTTGTTGTGACCTCTTTCGTATAATGTACTTTTTATATCGTTGCAATTTATAAAATGTACTCAAGTACATGTAATCATGATGATTTCTCATTTATAAATTATATTACAATGTTTCCAGCTTTCTTATTATTGTATCAAAGTCTTACCAAACGAATCAAATTATCTTAAGGTTTATTATAGGATTACTTTTACTCCATTTTCCCAGTGTACTTTTGGGATAGATGAGTAATGTAAAATCCCAAGAGGTTCAGTTTGAAGCTATTCATATCGACAATGTCTTCATTTTGGAGTTTTATTCTGGTCTCTCATTTATCTAATTATTTCGCTGGTCAAGTTAATGACATTATTGTTCTTCGTTTTTCTTCTCCTTTTTGTTCTTCATTTTCATCGGAACGTCTCAATTATAGAAGACTGGTATTTAGGTACTATCGATGCGATTGTCATACATAAAGAGAGATTGCCTCACTAGAAGATAAGTTTGTAAGATAATTATAACTGAAACAATTCGGTTTATCAAATATGTTGCATTCAGCTATGCAGTACAGTGACTTCAAACATAAAACACCAAAAAATTGCACGGCTCGAATTATTGAGGAAAAGGGGAAAAAGAAATAAGTGAACACATTTACGGTCATCCAACGAGAATTGAGAATATTTTGCTCTGTTTGATTTTTGCGATGACCATTTATGTAATAGACAGCAAAGTAAAACCAAGATAATTCAAAACAACTTTAATATAATATTAATATACTTTAATATATAGTTCATGATTGTGATTGAAAAATGATTCTTTTTCTTATATTACCGTATATGGTCTGACTAGTGATTCTATCAAACAAAAACAATTTAAAAAGAACTCATAATTTGTATCTTTTCTATGGATATTTTTACAACATGAATGCACTCGAACGAATAATTTAATGTAGAGTTTACATAGATCTAGGAATAATTCCGCAAAAATGTCAAATTGATATGGTAATAATCAGGAAAACTATTTTGTCTATTGCGAAATCAGTAGGGATACACTTTTCTTTAAATTATCTCTACAAAAGATTTGCGATCATCCAGAGTTCTTTTTCTCAAAAGCCGCTACAGATATTTGCCACATTAGGAATCCTTTGAGTATTAGTTAAAAGCGATTTTTTAACAATTTTTACAATTATTATCAACAACTGGTTTTTTAAAATTATGTACGTTCCCTGTGTCACTGAATTCTGCCGCTTTCCTTGCATATTTCAACAGAAGCTATCTGACCGTACATCAACTTTTTGCTGTGTGATGTTTATCCCTTTTATTAGTCCCCTACCGGTTTACCGGAGGGGACTTTAGGTTTACCCTCCGTCCGTCTGTCTGTCTGTCCGTCTGTCTGTCCGTCCGTCCGTCTGTCTGTCAGTCCGTCAGTCCGTCCGTCCATCCACAAAACTGGCTCCCGCGATAACGCAAAAGTACTGAAAATATTTTTATTAAACTTCATATATGGATAGATGGCAGTATGAAGATTATGCATGCCTTTTTTTTTCTTCCTATGTTGAAAATTCTGGTTGCTATGGAAACAAAAATACTTAAAATATGGCAAATTTTACACTTAAACTGGATCCAGTGATAACGCAAAAAGTACTGGAATTTTTTTTATGAAACTTGAAATGGGTAGATGGCAGTCTGGAGATTATGCACATCTTTTTCTTTTCTTCATATGTTGAAAATTCTGGTTGCGATGACAACAAATAGACTGAAAATATGGCAAATTTTACACATAAACTGGATCCTGTGTTAACACAAAAAGTAATAGAAATATTTTTATGAAACTTGTAATATGGGTAGATGGCAGTCTGGAGATTATGCACGTCTTTTTCTTTTCTTCCTATGTTAGAAAATTCTGGTTGCTATGGCAACACATAGACTGAAAATATGGCAAAATTGACACATACACTGAATCCAGTGATAACTCAAACAGTACTGGAAATATTTTTATGAAACTTGACATATGGGTAGATGGCAGTCTTGAGATTATGCATGTCTTATCTGTTCTCCCTATTTTGAAAAAATATTGGTTGCCTTGGCAACAAATTGGCTTAAAACATGGCAAATATAACATTATTTGTGATTAGTCAAAAAGAGCTGAATTTTTTTTATGAAATTGCATCTTTAATTCAAGAGTTATCTCCTCTTTAAGAATTTTGCTTTTAAAAATGTTCTATTTTGGTAACAGGGTTGTTTCAAATATTAACTTTAGAGTGTCCTTCAGTCAGTCTGTCTGTCTGTTCATAAAAACTGTTTCCTGTGATCACTTTTAAAGAACTTTTCCAACAAATTTACTTAAAATACAGAAAAATTGAAACATTAGTGAATGGCCAATGGCTTGCTTGCAATACTATGACAATTGCTTGTTTAATAAATTTCTACCTCAGAGGTTCCAGTATTCCTACTTGAATACTATAACCTCACACTTACGATATTAAGCACGCCTTATCTGTGATATGCGGACTTCATAACCCAATTGAAAATTATGAACGTGTTTCATTGAAGGGCGATAAAAACTGCCGTATGAACACATCCATCTATTTAACAATGTGATTTTGTCCAGTATTTTTTAAAGATTTCTTTAAAAACTATTTAGTGTTACTTGGATGCATTTCCTATTGTTGCAAGTATACAAGAAGCATGATTATAGAAAAAAAATTACTTACTGATTTTTAGCAGTTTGCGAAAGGTTTCTAAGTGTTATGACTGACAAAAGTTGTTGTTGTTTTTGTTTGTTTGTTTGTTTGTTTGTTTTGGGTTTTACGTCACATCGGCACAGTATAGGTCATATCGCGACGTTCCAGCTTTACTGGTGGAGGAAGACCTCAAGTGCCCTTCCGTGCATTATTTCAGGCACGAACGGGCACCTGAGTAGAACCACCGAAGTTCTGTTAGCTAGCTTGATAGCTTCCTCACATGAAATAATCCAAAGTCCCTGTCGGGATTCGAACCCACAGCGGTGAGAGGCAAGTTGTTGTTGTAATAATAATAACAATAATAATAATAACAACAATTTTACCATTATTATTATTATTATTATTTATTAATATTCTTTCAATGATTATATAAAAATGTTAACGTTTAAATAATAATATATTTTTAATAATATAATAATACTAATAATAATAATAGTAAATATCTCTATTGAGGTCTTGCAAAATAAATTTGTCATTGAACAGTAACTGATGATTATGCGTGCTAATCAAAATCATATAAGACTTTGGCCGGATAAATCGTCAAATTATTTGACACATGGTTTGAATGACAATAGTATATTGCGTCCTAACACATGTAAGTAAAACAACGTATTCACTTTTAGCGCTATAAAAAAGCTTAAATAGGGACTTTTGTTATCAAACTGGGCGGTAATTACTTGATTAATATCGTGTGTCGCTTAAAAGCTGGAGTGTGGTTAGTGACTATTGTCATATTACTAGCAGTTTTAAGTATAGTATATTATATATACAGTTCGAGAACATCTTAATTAAGACACTTTTTACGTATAGATGCATTGACCATAATACAAACAATAACTGTTGTTTATTATATACTTATAAATGAAATATTGAGAAACATTGATGAAATAAAATGCGTATTTTCATTTTCCGTATTTTCACTTTAAAAATTTATTTTTCACTGCAGTGTAACATATTTTCCGTATTTTCACTGGTGTCTTGCCGGACTACTTTCTTTTAAATTCTGCCAGTACACAAAATTTAAGGGAAAGTCTTCCAAATTTTATCGCAAAAAAAGAGGAAAATGTATATAATAAACAGAAAATTCAAGTTTTTTCTATAAATACATGATTTATTTTCATCTTGTGGCATGAAAATTACCATATTTCACTCGTGGCTACCGCCACTCATGAAATATTTATTTTCATACCACTCGATGAAAATAAATCATGTATTTATAGAAAAAACTTGAATATCCTCTATCTGTTAATAATAAAAAATGACAAATATCAATCCAGAATCTGTCTATTGTGAGACACTATAATGTTAAAATAATGTAATATGACAATCATGTCTGAATAGCCTCTAAAACCATTTAATTGTCAGAAGTCTGTTTGTCTTATGTTTAGAAAGTATACAACTTTAGATGATAAAGGAAGAACAAATAAAAACTAATTATTATTCTGTTTTGCCAAAGACGTCCAAATTTATTTTTTCGTAAACTGAAATGTAATTCTCGTTGATAACTTAAAAACACACAAATTGTTCACGTTTTGAAATGAATAAAGATATTTGACATGAATGTCTTAAACTTAAATGACATATTTCGAGAATATCCCGTTAAAACAATAATAAGCAGGAAATTAAACATCACTGAGTATTTCTATCTAACAAATTCTTCATACATAAACTAAAAAATATAAACAACTGATAATCGTGACCGAAACAAGAAAAAAATACATTTGTATAATTATGTTTTTACAAAAGCAGATGGGAGTCCATGTATGAGATCCATTAAGAGTAATATTGTTTTACAGCTGAAAACCATTTTATAAAAGGAGGAGGAAAAACAAGGATGAGATAACAATAGCTTTAAGTAAATGTTCAGACACATAGTCATTTATACTTCTCCTCTGAAGAGAACGCTTTATTAGTCCCCTACCGGTTTACCGGAGGGGACTTTAGGTTTACCCTCCGTCCGTCTGTCCGTCCGTCTGTCCGTCTGTCCGTCCGTCTGTCTGTCAGTCCGTCAGTCCGTCCGTCCACAAAACTTGATCCCGCGATAACTTGAAAAGTACTGAAAATATTTTTTATGAAACTTGATATATGGATAGATGGCAGTATGGAGATTATGCACGTCTTTTTCTTTTCTTCCTATGTTCAAAATTCTGGTTGCTATGGCAACAAATAGGCTGAAAATATGGCAAATTTTACACATAAACTGGATCCAGTGATAACGCAAAAAGTACTGGAAATATTTTTATGAAACTTGATATATGGATAGATGGCAGTATGGAGATTATGCACGTCTTTTTCTTTTCTTCCTATGTTCAAAATTCTGGTTGCTATGGCAACAAATAGGCTGAAAATATGGCAAATTTTACACATAAACTGGATCCAGTGATAACGCAAAAAGTACTGGAAATATTTTTATGAAACTTGATATATGGATAGATGGCAGTATGGAGATTATGCACGTCTTTTTCTTTTCTTCCTATGTTCAAAATTCTGGTTGCTATGGCAACAAATAGGCTGAAAATATGGCAAATTTTACACATAAACTGGATCCAGTGATAACGCAAAAAGTACTGGAAATATTTTTATGAAACTTGATATATGGATAGATGGCAGTATGGAGATTATGCACGTCTTTTTCTTTTCTTCCTATGTTGAAAATTCTGGTTGCTGTGGCAACAAATAGACTGAAAATATGGCAATTTTTACACATAAACTGGACCCAGTGTTAACGCAAAAAGTAATAGAAATATTTTTATGAAATTTGTAATATGTGTAGATGGCAGTCTTGAGATTATACACGTCTTTTTCTTTTCTTCCTATGTTGAAAATTCTGGTTGCTATGGCAACACATAGACTGAAAATATGGCAAATTTTACACATAAACTGAATCCAGTGGTAACTCAAAAAGTACTGGAAATATTTTCATGAAACTTGACATATGGGTAGATGGCAATCTTGAGATTATGCAGGTCTTATCAGTTCCCCCTATTTTGAAAAAATATTGGTTGCCTTGGCAACAAATAGGCTTAAAACATGGCAAATATAACAATATTTGTGACTAGTCAAAAAGAGCTGAAACTTTTTATGAAATTGCATCTTTAATTCCAGAGTTATCTCCTCTTTAAGAATTTTGCTTTTTAAAATGTTATATTTTGGTAACAGGGATGTTTCAAATATTAACTTTAGAGTGTCCTTCAGTTCGTCTGTCTGTCTGTTCATAAAAACATTTTCCTGTGATCACTTTTAAAGAACATTTCCAACAAATTTACTTAAAATAGAGAAAAATTTACACATCAGTGAATGGCCAATGGCCCTTCAGAATGCTGATGGGGTTCTATCCGGTAGGGGACTTATGGATTGCTTGCAATACTATGATAATTGCTTGTTTTATTTAATTCTTTACTTTCTTCAATGATTAGTTTATGATTATCTTTGACATCTTTCAGATAAAAAAGTACAAGAAAATAATATTAAGTTCCGGTGAAGTTAAAGTGGATTGGTCTATATACGTAAAGGTCTGTAATACAGAAATTAATTGATAGAATTTTGAATCAGACATAACATCAATCCATAAAAGAATTATATATGGATGGTGTTGTCAAGTGTGAGATACATGATCCAATATTACATATACATGTATTTATATATGTTTTATATATATTTGGATTCATCAGAAAGTGGTTTAGGTAGTACAGTATAGCTACTGAGATAACATTCGTTTATGTCCTTTTAACTAGATATGAAAATCAAATAAATGCCTTTTAGTGGACAAAAGACTGTTATTTTAAAAAAAAATTATTTGTATCAAAGTGATATTATTTATGTGTAACTCTTCCCTAATATGCTGCATATAATTTAGTAAGAAACGGATAGCTTTGGTGAGTAAATGATAGGATAATCTCCAAAAAGTTTAAATATATTATTTTTAAATTACATTTGCCCTGAAAAAACATGTTCATATGTTTGTTGGATGAAACGTTTTACATTTTGAAGTAATCGTGTGAACTATTCAAACAAGGAAATACATAACATTTCTCTATATTTTATCAAACTTTACAGCAATTCTTGAAATTCTGAAATAAATAAATAAAATTCGTGACGTCTAGTTCTGGTCAGTACTCGCAAAGCAATTTGAAAAAAGGTCAACCAACAATTGCTTTGCACATAGCAAATACTACTGGTATAAATGTTTGCCATCAAAAGACAAATGTTGACCAGAGTGAGCAATTTAAGTGAGAGCCTTTCTGCTGTACTCTTAAATCCTGTATTTCCTAATAAACTGTATCGATTTTTACCCTCAACTGCTTCGAACATTGTTGCCAAGTAGTATTTTTAGATATCGAAATGGTTTAGACCATTGTAGACCAATCCATTTTAGTCATAAATACATATATTGAACGAAATATATTATACCATTTTTCATTACATGATTTATACAATTTATCATTTCGTGTATCTGTTTGAATGCACTAAAGACAAACATTTATATAACCAACATTAAATAAAGAAAGGAAATGAAAAAGATAGCTAAAAAACCCTCCGATAGCAACTAAAAATGCTGTTAGTTCCCGTTTGAAGCAATGTTCTAATACACCTAACTACTTTAATACCTTAAATGGCATATTAGATATGACTCGCCAAATAAACCATTAGGGCAATTTTCCGCCTTGTCATTTTTTTCAACATAACTAAACTTGATGAATGGCGTTTCTGACCTTATTATGTACAATACCCTTTTAAATCATTCTGTAAAGAAGTTATGTTATCGTTAACAAAATAAACAATCATGTATTGACCTTAACGTTAAACACAAAGCAGCAATATGAGACAAAGACGTACATATTTGTCATTTATACAAACCAATTATTATAAGATTTATGTAAACCCTTTAATTACATAGGTAACATGCCTTTCTTTTGAATATGAAACGTTAGGTAGTAAACATAATGTCAATCACAAGGATAAAGACTTTAGTAAATAGTGTTTTTAATGAGCTTTGTCCTACTGTAAACATTTAAAAGAGACATTTTGTTTAAATCGTACTGCTTCACTTTTAGCAATCGACAAGGTAGCTATGAGAAGGTCGTTTAATTTGCCCGATCAAGCTTAAAGTAATGTTTGAAGGAGCCGAATTAAAGTTAAATATATTTGAAGAAACTTTAATTTTCCTTATCAATTTTATTTAACGTGTCAGCACTTTAAAAGGTCAACTAATGTAAGTATACTTGACATGTATAAATTATTTAACATTTAGTCGGGACAAATATGAAGATGTTTGCTATATGAAATTCTCTTACTCTACAATTCGCCAAATAGCTATTTAGAACACAAATGACACGTACAGTAAACATGAGATGATCGAATTGCATTGTTTCTGAATTATAGTTATGGATATAATAAAAGAAAACCTTCAGACCCTATTATTGTGTATGTTTGTTGTATTTACAAATTCGTGTTTTTGCATGTTGTCTTGAATACTATGGTAATAGCTGTCTGCAAGCTTTATTAATTATTTAAATATTTATTTAGCGTGACAGATATTCGCAAATTGTTATTAATCATAATGATGCTCCAATTTGACGAAGTCTTCAGATAAATTTGGTTGAGTGTATTACTGATTTATCCGTGAAAATAATATTTGATAATTTCACATTGAACAATATAAAAATATTATTTAACACTTTTCATAACAGGCTACTTTTTAAAGATTTTCCTCATGTGGAACCCCAATTTTATTCCGACAAAGTTAGGGCTGTTTGAGCAAACAAAAGCTGATAAATAACTTACATGTCAAATGTAATAAAAGATGGAAACACTTACTTCAGTTCCATTCATTCAGTTTACAATCACCAAACATTGTCTCTTACTTTTTTATTTTATTTAACAGTCTAACAATGATAGAAAATGCAATTAAGAATGAGCGTATCTTATCTATTTATCAAGAATTGTACCGATATTGTTTCAAAATATCAGATTTACGTTTGATAAATTGCAAACTAAGCATATAACATTTATAAAATAGATACATGCATGTTCTGGTATAAAACAACTGGACTGTACTGCCTCCTCCGTCATATTTACACGTTCTATTTCGATTTCTTTCTTCTTTGCTAGGGAAAGATAATTGACATTTAGAGGCAAATTGTCGTCGTCAATGTCAGACATAGCAGAGAGTGAACCAATAACTTTTTGATTGCTTCATGCTTTATCTGAAAGAATGGGATGATAATCCAAATCATGTGACGGTTATGTCAAACATTATGTAAATATGTAAACATCTATGAACTATAAAAACTTTGAAACATTAATGAATAAATTAAATGCTATCTAAGTGGTCACTTATGCAAATAAAGGGAACAGTGTGGTAAAGAGTAAATGTAACCCAACATTTTAAAGCAAATTATCTACACAGTCGAACTGATAGATAGACGCCATCCTTGTACCTGCTAAGGAACAATGCAACTTAAAAAGATATGCTGTTATTCAAATATATCCATAATTGCTCTCATTTAACGTTTAATGCCGTAAAAATTGGAACCTACATTGTCCGCACTTTTTGTCGTTCTGTTTTGTTGTTTTAAATATTTAAATCATTTTGGGTTAATTTTATGTTATTTATCAAAAACAAATTAACAATAATTACAGTTTAAATGACATTTGTTGGCTTCAGGTGTGTCCAGCTTAATGAAAGCCTAAGAAAAACTCATTACAAATAAAACCTGCATCATTTTCAAAATTTACGTTTTAGAGGTTGTTTATCTCGAATTTTTATATAATAACTAAACCAAATTTATATTTTCTTTTGCACATTATCTCTGTTTCATAGAAATGTTTGAACATTCATTGGTTATGCCAATTGACATTAAAACAGAAGATTCTAATTTGTATAAACGAATAACTTGAATAAAAGACACGATTTAAACAATACAGTATTAGATGAGAAGAGAATGGTGTCTTAAATATCAACTTTTGAAATTTTTAGCGTTTTTCAATACAACGTTTTTCTCATTTCCAATGTAGACATAATTTGATTTTAGATAAAAGAATTCTTACGACTTAAAATTCGCAATGACGTTGATCAAAGACTAGAGTGTTATTCGTTTACGAAAATAAAACATAATCGACTTGTAATAAATGGAGTGTTCTGGTCTAAATGCCAATGCGGCAGTTTTCTGGTTTTACATGTCATGTGGTGATTTATACACGAATTCGTTAGCGATATTATAAAATCTTATAGGTCAACATAAATTCCCAGCGTTCCATTTATATAAACTGTACACTGTTGTAAGTGACACTGCACTATGAACACTGCTAAACGACACAAACATGTATGTTTTAAAAGAAGGAATATGTGAAGCGTAACATCCAAATTTTAATAATGAATAAGCCGTTTTGTTGGCTGATAAAAGCAAATCACTTAAGATATATTATCTAAAGATATTTGTATAAAATCAAAAGCTTGCTTACATGATTTACAGTTTTGAGTTATCTCAATTTCTTCTAGCTGAATACAAAAAAAGGAGAAGAAATTAAAATCTGCTTATCGCTATTTGTTTTTTGTTTTTATATAATAGCTGGATGAACGGGGCCTTTGAAAGCCCTTAGGCTATCTTTATGCCATATTCTAAAAGAAACCTACTAGGCGTTCTGATTTAATTTCATTTTAATTTAGTGGTATTAAATGTTTTTGCTGTGTTCAAAAATTTAGGCTATCAATGCCCCTGTATTCAAGTAAACAACAACTTGTATTTGATTGATTCTTCATATATGTACTAAATTTATACTGAAACAACCTAGGAATGATCACTATAAGATTGGTTGATGCAACTAATAACATCACAGTAAGAATTCTGTAAACTTCAATTATATCTGTTTCAAAGTTTATTTATTTCTAGACGTAACATATTTGCATGAACATTCTGAAATACTTTGAAATCGAATTGCTATTCGTGTTCAAACACTTTTAAGTCAGAAGAAAGGGTTATAAATGTCTCGCACGAAAACGTTTACACTTCTTTCATAACATTTGGTTTATCTTTTGAAACTAATTAATATATCATGTAAAGTATACATATAGACAATTGCAGTGTCAAATATTTATTGATCAATGTAAGTCTTTTATAACAATGGTCTTACAAACCATTGACTCAAAATTTATGTGTGGTGAATAATTTTAAAGTAAGATTAAAAATCAAGCCGACGGTCCATTATAACCTTAATATTCAGAAAGAAATAAGTGCTATTATCTGTTGAATAACTGTCCATATTCGGACCATTTTGTCAATAAGCAATCAACATACACGCCATGAACCACACGCCATAGAGTGGGGAAATGCAATAGAAGAAGAATCGGGAGATATGATAAAACATGCTGAATATGTATCATTAAAATGACAGTTTGCTCATTTTATGTTTTGCTTTTAAGTTGAGCTGAATTGGTTGTACAATGTATGTTTATGTAATGGGTGACTATTATAATGGTCATTGACCAATAATTAACTATGAAAATGCTAAGGATAAAATAACAACTGTAATAATGTGACTTAATCATATCTTATTACATATGAACTCTACAAGTTTAAATTTTCTTTTAGCAATATAATAAATTGTTATCGATTGTTGTGTAGGTTTACAAAATTTTACAATCGTAATTTTGATTAAATTTCAAAATTCATTTAGTGATTTTAAAACAGTTGTGCGACCAGGAATTAGCAAGCCTGATTTTATAGCGTTGTGATTTATAAACTTTGTAAGATTTTGGATCATTTTAATTTTAGCCAAAAACATTAAACGTCTTATTAAAAGAGGTTATGACCCTAGTATTTTGAGACATTTTAAGACATACTGCATGCCAAGTGTTCAAGCCCTTTACAGTTGAACAATATTCCTCTTTTGATTACATCTGACGAACCAAGTGGGAGACCTTATGATGGGCAATTCATAAAGCCCTTTGGGACTGAATTGTTTTATTGTTCGTATTTTGTTTTGCTTCGTGAGGCCCTTGTAGTGATTTTCTTGTTGCTATGTCCTCCTTTAAGACATTTAGTACCAAAGTCATTGTTTTTACTTTTATATGTATCTACCTAATAATTTCTGTATTTTAATCCACCTTTTGTAACCATAATAACTGTTAAAAAATTAGCAGGGCGGTGATTCATATTAATTACAATGTCTCGTTTAAAGGATTATTGTGGGGCTAAGAATGAGGTTCGGTGCACCATTAACCGGTTTAACCACCCCATGGGTACATATTCTGCTGACCGTTCTAAGGCGGCACCCCTCCGTGTTCCTCAGATGTATATCTTTGTTGTTTCATACTGTTTTGATGAAACTATTATTTGTGTCCCTGTTTTTCTCTTTTGACCCTAGTTTTTTTTTAATTTTACCCCTCCTTCCTCGAAGCTCATATGCCCTTCCCCATCCCCCTTTACTTTGTGGGCCTATGTATCAATTGATTTATTTTCACTACTTTCAATGTCGGTTATTATTGTTTCTTGTTAAGTGTCATTTAAGTAAATTGCCCTTCTCGTGTTCTGTCTTGCGCCATGTCCTGTTGTTGTTTAGGATCCTCCTAAGCTCCCTGTTGCTGAATTGTGTTGGGGTTGCGCTCATTGAACGACGCCTTGTTGATGTTGAACTGACATTTTTTTTTTTTTTTTTTTTTTTTGTTTTTGGTCTCTGTCACGTGTGCAATGGTAATCATTATGTGCACAAAAATACCCTTGAAAAATGTGTCGTTCAAAGAGTCTATTTTGTTGACAAGTATTGCTATCGACATGTTCATTATTAATGCAATAACTAATAAAATACACACATAATTATTGGAATAATTAAAGTTATAATTAGAGATCAGATTGATAGTGACTACTCAGTTCTTTAATTGTCTTCAATAATTTAATAAAAAGTTTAAAGTTTGGAAAATTTTAGTTTAAACAAAATATTTATAAAAATTGATTAAGTTAATTAATTTATTTTTATTTTTTTTATATTTTATCAAAATACTGATCAATTTTCAGTGGTTGTAAATAATTACTGGAATGTCGTAAAAATTGACTAGGTGTTTTGTATTGTAAAATTTCAAATATAATTTATTCTTAAATCAACATAAAATCTTTAATGACTTTATATAAGTTTAGTATTGATTCCTGGTCTTCCCAGAGTTTGACTAGTAGTGTTGATTTTATATGATACATTATTGAACCAATTTACTCAATAAATAAATCCGCAATAAGTCATGATACATTTTCATATCGAGGCAAAATTTCATTTGAATATTGTTGCAAAACATAATGTTTGTCGACTGAGGCAAGGGTTGTTTGATACGGGAATCCTGCATGGATTATAAACACACATTTAAGATAATTTCAATTGAGAAAAGCACAGGTCAAAACTATTCTGGCGAAATGATATTTCGCTCAATTGATATTGATAAAAAAAAGTTCCGCTTCTGAATGATTTAATCAATATAACAAATAAGAGTTGATCAACTTTTAATTACTTAATTCGGCAAATGGCAAAACTAACGCACCATTCCTTTTAAATTAGCATAAATATAACATAAGAATTGCCGAAAAAAAATGATGTTCTTTATTGAACACAACAGCTTTGAACATTTAATCAAACTGATAAACTATTCTTTAATTTCACAAATGAAATATTAACCATACATACATAAGGGAATTGTTTTGAAATATTTTATTTTATAACAATACCATTTGTTTTTCTGACATTGCTGACAGGAGTACTTGGAAGTACATTGCGGCAGCGTTATGTCTATATACTGTGAGTTGAAACACACATATATCAATTGCTTATTATATCTGATTCAAGTTACATTTGGAAAAGCATATTATGCATTTATCAAATATATCAAAGAAATATATGTTGTGCAATTATTGTAAGCTCAAAAATGTTGTAACATCTCTATGATAATAATAGCAAAAATAAGCAAGCACTAAAAATGTTACAAAAAACGTTCATAACAGTTTATGAAATAACATACATGTTTTTAATCATGCTCCTTTCAGAAACAATTTGATACTTTTGTAATGACGTTGGATCCACTGTTTGTACCACCATTATTTTTGTGCTAGAGTTGCAAACCTTGTCACAATGATGTGGTTGATGACCAGAAACTTTTATTTAAAGTATGAAGTAAACACCTTAAGAAATAAAGAACTTATAGTGAAAAAGCTGAAATATTTAAATCAGAAATCTTGAAATTCTATTTGTTGCCATAGCAACCAGAATTTTCAACATAGGAAACGAAAAAAAAAGACAAGGTTCGAACATAATCTCCATTTACTGGCCTTCTATTCATATAATCAAGTTTCATAAAAATATTTGCAGTATTTTGCGTTATCGGGATCCAGTTTGTGGACGACGAGACTTGATGACAGACAGACAGACAGATGGAACGGACGGAGGGTTAAACCTAAAGTCCCCTCCGGTTAAAACCGGTAGGGGACTAATAAACAACCACTACCAATACATTTACCTTTTTGGTTTTACATGGGCAAAGTTGTTCAGACAAGTCTTATAAAACTGTGTCTGCTGACCGATTTCTCATCTCATCTTTATAAGTGTTGTAAATATCTTGAATAAAAGTCCCATATGGTAAAAACAATGTCTTTTTTTCGCGGCATTCTCTCCCTAAATAAAAATTGAAAATAATTCTCTAGCCATGTAATTAGTATCAGTGTGTTCTTGCTCCAGTCCCCTAGGTGATTTCCCAACAGTTGATACAGATTCCTCATAGAAAAATCAGCAACTCTTGTCAATGTATTTTTATTAATTCTAAAAACGTTCTGAAATGCCTTTGAGCAAACAGGAATGATCTTGTTTTCCAACTTTAACATTAAAATAATCTAAATTTGCCATGCTTTTCTGATGTTTCAAAGTATGACTTTAATAATGCCATTCTTGATGGATTTGTATTTAACCAAAACTGTTCTCGAACTTGTCGAATCATGTTTATTGTCCATGAATTAATACATTTTCTTCCACATCAACACAGCATCTTCAAAGACATTTTCATGCTTAGGTAAGTAAGTGCCTTTCTTTTCAGTTTTCTGTCCAGAGCTGATTTCAGCTAGAAAATTAAGAAATAATCATTAGATTTAAACATGTAAAATAACTGTGGTGAAATACAAATGTATATAAGATTAAGGGTAACGATGAGCTCACAATTTGAGCTGGCAATAATTATTGTCAATTATTCCTATACGAATAAAATATGATAAACAAGATCGACAAGGAAAGGCGGCGTTCAATGAACGCAGCCCCCACCCGACCCAGCAACAAGCGCCAGCGGCAAGGAGCCCAGGAGGACCCAAAAGAAAAATAAGACAGGGCATAAGGCAGAGCACGGGCAGGCAAACAGTCTTTTTTCAATGATGCATTTGTTTTGAGCTAAGTCTAAAATGTTTAAATTACAACTTTTTTTATATCTATGTTAATTCCACAATTTCTCTAGTTAGTACAAAATTTGCTAGATTTAACAAAAGAAAGTTAAATGAAAATATAACAAAATGCTCTAGTCATCTACTGTTCCGATTAAAACAAAATTGGTAACTGAAAAAAAACCCTCTCAGGGCTACTTTTATTGACTCTGAAATGGCCAAAAATGTCACAATTGACCAATCATAACATTCCATGTGTACTTGCAGACTGGCGGGAAAGACAGGTTTTTCCATAAAACAGCAGCCATCTTGACATAATGTTAATTTTCTGTTATGCTTACAAAAAATTTTCTTCACGCAATTTTTTATGAAAACTAAACTTAATTTACTCCTAAGTTGCTGTAGTATTTAAGTTTGCTACAACTTGCCATCTCTTTCTATAGTATTCTGTTTTAGGCCTGTTTTTAAAAATTATGAATGAAAATCAAAACGTAACAAAGAATGATGCATCTATGGGCTGTTAAAGAAATAAATATATACAACAGCAATATAAATCATCAATAACTACCAACTGATTGGATATCAATCTATATATTGTAAATTAGAAACTGATTTCAATGAAAAGGACCACTGGATGGAATGTCAGTACATCATCATTCATGTATATTAAATTATATGATTATTGTTTGTCATATTTACCCCGAGATATTTGAATATTCAAATGAAATTTGTCAGTAATTATGTTAGACATAACACTTGCTGAACTAGCCTTAGTGATCAGTTATGACTCAGTTTCAAATTGAAGGTTGTAGGTTCGAAATGTGCATACCTGAATCACCTATTGTATGACTGTACAAATTTAAGTTATGAAAATCCCATTTTAAATTTTGAATTGAATAATGTTTTACAATGATTCTGTTATTTTAAGTGTATTGGATGTAGAAACAAGAAGGTTAAAAGGTATACCTGTACTTAAATATTTGAATTTGATGTCTATATATTCATGTATTAGGGCCCCCCTTTTTCTCAAATGACCCCCTTGTTTATGGGCATCCTGCAAATTCATTTTTATTTCTAGATTGAACACTGCTCACAGTATATTGAATTGGTTGGATTTTATTATTTAATTCAAAGAGTCAAATTCCTTCCAAAAATGTCAATAACAAATTTTTGACTAAAAACATGCATTCATTTCAAGCGTTTCATAATTATACACTTTATTTTTTTCATTATAGACTAATTTTCCTCCTTGAGTATAACTTACAAGATATGTAGTCTTTGAAAGTTTTCTTGAAGACTGGCTCGGCTACAATGTCAGTACAGCTGGAATTAGCAGACTCTGTGGTAGACCATGCAACATTTGCAGGCAACGCTGGATTCCATATATCACAATCACTTGACATGTCAGATTCTGATGACCATTTGCATAATGGCTCATTTTCTTTTCCAGATGACCTGTCATCCTCTTTTCCTGAAGACCATTCACACTCATAATCGGGTACAGGTTGACAAGCAACCAAGCATGCAAATACCTGCAAAGCATTAAAAAGGCATTTCAAGTTTATAGCACCTGACCCAAAATTCAAAAAATGAAAATAAAATATTTGGCCAAAATAATAAAAGGCATTATATATATAGCATCAAGAGCTCCACTGAGGCAGGGCAATACAAAATGTCAAATTTTAAAGACGGTATCAGTCAGATAAAATTAATATATTGCCTTCAAGACATATAAGCATACAGATATAGCCATGTCATCTTGTTTTTTTTTAATGATGACTTTTTCAGTTGAATGTGAAAGAAAAATCATGCAGTTCAATTTGTTTTTATATTTGATTTTTGTTTGTTTGTTTCTGGTTGTCAGTTTTACTTTGCACACAAAATTGATTGAGTCTGTACATGAGGATTAATGACTAAGTGCAACATCCCTCACACAAACCCTAGCACCGGCTTGAACGGTACACACTTTTTAACACTTAATAGTGCTGGCATCAATGATCCCGAAGGACCAGAAAAATATAACAACACTGCAGTGAACATAACAACATATTTCCGACGTTGTACAAAATGTCCGTACGCAAACTTGCGGGTAAACACATAAAGTACCCGGAATCATTTGACAATTTACATTCAACACAGTTGAAAGCTATGCTAGTTTATTTCAATAATACTGTTCACAGTGGAGGCAAGGCACAAGGAATACCTTCAGCCGAGTGTGAGTATTGCACTTTTAATTTATAACGAAAATGTCATGAAAATTATGCGTTTGTCTTCTTTTGTTACTTGTTTTGATTTTACTTTCTGTATATGGCTCAGGATAGATTGCAATTCATCTATACGAATTTAATATATATTGAGGATTTACAAGTTTGAAGTTTTCTAACCGCTTTATCGTAGCAATACATTATTAAGTATTCTTGCATAAAAATGTGGAACAAGCCGATCACCATGACAAGTATATAAGGCAATGTGACAGAAAATGCAAGAACATTAAGGTTTTTATAAGGTGTAAAGTTGTTTCCCGGAGTATATTAACAACCAAGTAAATTCAAAAATTCATTAAATTATTGCCTTGGTAGCCTTGCGCCCTATCCTGTTTTTGTTTGGTGTCCTGCTGGGCTCCTTGCCGGTGTTCCTGTGTTGATGGGTCATGTGGGGGTTGCTTTCATTGAACATCGCCCTTCCTTGGTAATTTTGTTTTAATATTCTAGTAGGGGGTGAACGTTGTGACCTCATAATACAGAAAGAAACACCAACATAAAATAAAAACAAACAATATGGACATGACTATCAACGGGAAATGCAAGCGTTTTTGACATGATGAGTTATTATTTGAAATTTCATTTCGTATTTTTGCGCAGATTTTGGCAATGTCCTAATCGTAATTGTCTGCATCAATAGACGTATAATTGTAGATAAGATAATTGATATAAATTTGAATTTGGTGACCATTTTTCCGATATATTAGTTTGTTTATTGATGTAAGTGGGGCGTTCGTGGTTGAGAGGTTAAGGTTGTTGCCTTCAAAATAGAGAAATACAGAATCCCTAAAGAAAGCCCAACACGACAAAATTGAAAATGTTGCAGGCTCGGTTTGCGCCCTGTCCTGCTTTTTGTTTGGTGCCTGCTGGACTCCTTGCCGGTGTTTCTGTGTTAATGGGTCATGTGGGGGTTGCTTTCATTGAACATCGCCCCTTCCTTGGTAATTTTGTTTTTATATTCTAGTAGGGGGTGAAAGTTGTCCTCATAATACAAAAAGAAACACCAACATAAAACAAAAACAAACATTATGGACATGACTATCAACTGGAAACGCAAGCGTTTTTGACATGATGACTTATAATTTGAAATTTCATTTCGTATTTTTGCGCAGATTTTGGCAATGTCCTAATCGTAATTTTCTGCATCAATAGACGTATAATTGTAGATAAGATAATTGATATAAATTTGAATTTGGTGACTATTTTTCCGATATATTAGTTTGTTTATTGAAGTAAATGGGGCGTTCGTGGTTGAGAGGTTAAGGTTGTTGCCTTCAAACCACTTTCCCCTCACCGCTGTGGGTTCGCAACCCGACAGGGACTTTGTACTATTTCATGTGAGGAAGTTATCCAGCTAGTTCACGGAACATCCTTAGATTTTACACAGGTGCCCGTTCGTGCCTAAAATAATGTACGGAAGGGCTTCTGAGGTCTTCGCCGAAACATCGCTAAATGACCTACACTGTGTCGCTGAGACGTAAAATCCAATCAAATCAAACAAACAAACAAATTGATGTAAATTGATTTAATGTCACAGTCATATCTTATATTATCAAATCAGTTGGTACTGATTTCTTATTTGTTAGCATGACTGTTGATCATATATTGTGTGATAACTCCGAGTATTATTTTTTCAAACATCCTGAAGGGAGTCATTGTTTTCAAAAAAACATATTGAGGATATTTTACCCAGTAAGGCAATTTGATCTTACAATTTCTAGGATCCTGCTTTTGATTGGCTTTTATATGCGATGTTTCGATGTAAGTGTCACACACAGATAGATGAATATCAATTCCATTGCTTCACTCCATTTTCCGGCAATAATTGTGATCAGTATGCCAAATATCTATCCAAATTTTCATATTAACAGTACATACATCTAGCAGTAGAATTTGCGTGAAACATTCACAGTTTTACATGTTCGAATTGGCGTATGAATGAAAGTGTTTAATGCATTCCCTTGAACATGCTTAAATATAAAATAATCATACTCGTTTATATGAGATTTATGTCAAACTTCTAATGTTTATTTAAGACAGCGGCATAAAAAGCCAGATATTGCTATATATTTATATGTTCATGGAAAAGAATTAATGGAAAAAAGGGATATCAGCCCTGTCACAACAAAACCAAAATAGTGCGTTTGCGACCAGCATGTATCCAGAACAGCCTGCGCATCCGTGAGTCTGATCAGGATCCATGCTGTTCGCTTACCAACCCTATTACAAGTAGAGAAACTGATAGCGAAAAGCACGGATCCTGATCAGACTGTGCGGATGCGCAGCTGGTCTAGATCATTGCTGGTCGCATACGCACTATGTTAGTTTTGTCGTAACGCGGCTCATATACATTTTTTTTCTTCAAATTTTCATAAATACACAGATATACTTAAGCAGCAGGCTTTCAGAAGATAACAAAAAAGAATCGTTTGTTTAACAAATATTTCAAAATATCTCCTCAAAAAAATTATAAAGTTGGAAAAAGTCGAAATGACATTACAAAATGGTTAATGTTTGCTCTCAAAAGAAACAGTTCGCTTGTTCCGCTAACAGGATATAAGTGTTTTTGTTATACTACGAAATTCCTTCATCAGGGTTTCTTTTCTAGTATCATGTGATTGTACCGGACAACATTGCGACCTAACTTAATGTGTATTTACGGTTTACTTGAAATTATATTTCATTTTTTCTTATGTTATCATCTTGAGGCCAGTACCTTTAAATATTAAGAAGCTTTTGGTTTCTTTAAACACCAGATAACGTAAACAACAAAAGAAACACACACAAATCTTAGATAAATATATTTCTTATTTCAAGGGTAATGTTTCATAAGGAATGGTACGAAATTGCTTTGGAAATGCTAGATAGACACAATAATTTGAGTAGCTTTTATGTTTTTAAAAGCATCCAATTTTAACAAATGCGTTGCAGATAAAAGAGTATAATTCGTCCGAAATAAATATCTGATATCACTGATACATCAGCCAACAGTTAGACAATTCAATTTAGAATAAGTGTGTCATATCCATTTATCATGATTTGTATAAACATTCATTCCATAGTTCAAATTAAGTATATCAGACGTAGATAAGAAAACGGAATAAGGCAATGCAGGTGCATTTGTGTAAAAACAGATGTCATACTTATTTGTCACTAGAATCATGGATTGCTTTGTAACTTCTAATTTGGGCTTTAGTTTTGGGTTTTATTGTGGTTCTGCGTTAAGTTAATTTGCTGTTGTTCGCTATTTAGTAACAAATGATTCTTTTGGTGTAATAAAAACATTAAAGCACGACATTACTACATTTGAAAAGTTAATATATCATGAACGTTTGTTTTACAAAAATGTTTTTGGTCCTTGGATATCAAACTTATAATGTAAACTGTATGTTTTTGAAAAGTATGTAATTATATTCTACTAAAGGTGAAGATGTTTTTTCTCTGATTTCAAGGGAGTATTTGTAAGCTTCTATGAAAGCTTTCCCCTAATGCCCATTTACTGTTATTACTTTTAGACATTTTGATTACCAAGAGAATATCCAAAGAACAATAACTTAAAGTAGTAATTAATTGTTGGCGTCCGCGCCGAAGCGCTGCGCCTTTTATGTAATGAAATCAGATTTTGTGAAAGGGCGACAGCAACTTCTCGAGCCTTTTATAGTTGTTCATAATAAAAGCCGATCATTCCGATCGGTATGAGGGTGCTTGATTATTAATTAGTCGCGATATGTACAATGAATAGCGAACTGGAGAATTTCGCAATGCAAACATTTTCAAATGAAATCACCTTTTCCGTCAATAAATCGCGCTCTTCGGGGTATTTTTATTTATCATTTTGTAGCACACAGTGGGTTATTATGGTATGTTATTCCGAAAGCTGTGAATGATGAGTTGATGACCTAAATATTCCGAAAATCTATTTATAGACGGATGTACTCCTATCGGTAATTCCCGGTCCTCTCTGGTCTATTTTGACCGGGGGCGAATAGTACCACACGTTTATTGTCCGGTCTCTCCCGGTTTTGGAGTAGATGTTTGATATCGTTACAGAACAAAACAAATATTTTACAGATAAATAAGCTTTTTTTCAAAATGAATGTTATTTTGGTTACAATAATTGATAAACACAGATCAACTCTAAAATTTATTGATTATTATTATACATAAACATACAATTCGAAAAAAAAAACGAAAACAACACAAATCGCATGTTTTATTTTATCTATATGAGATCAAAACAATAAATATGTACAATAATTGAGAAAAAATGTACATTTTTATGGCATTAATATGACACTATCAACTTTGAAACATTTTATTTCATTTGTTATTCGTGTTTAGTAAAGATGCCGAGGAATTATTACAAATCAAGTACAAAAAAGTTACAAATCAGATTTTATGAATAATTCAATTGATTGATAATTTAAAAAATGATAAAGAAAAATACAAATGTACATGTATATGGTTTAAGAATAAACAATATTATATATTGAAAGATTAACCATAGTTTACTGACTTTTTCCAGTTAAGTTTTGACTCAATTATAATCGTCGGTCAATATGACAATTGAATTCTTAAAACAGTAGTAAACGTAAAAACTCAGTATTAAAATAGCGCATGAAACAAAAAAAAAGAAAACAATATTCATAAAATCTGTATTTTTTATTAAAATAAATATTACAATTATTGTATAATAAACAATTATGCTCAACATGATCAACATGGTAATATAACAAATGTCATATTGTTACTAAGTGTGAACAGATACCTTAAGAGGGGGTCTTCGCTCACAATTACACAAGTGTGGTGCTGATCATGCGTTACACATATGGATTATAAATGATTGTATACATGTATGTCCGTTGCTATTAATAACCACGATCATAAAGAAATAACAAGTAATATTCTAATTTCTAGCATGCCAATCAAAGTTATAAGTAATGAACAATGTCTTTCGTCCGTTCATTCATAAGTGATATACAATTCTGGTAAAAACCAATGAACCATTGAAAAGTTTATAAGAATATCTTGTCATCATATATCTACTAGTTCATCTGCACTTGCTGCATTTCTTGCTTGGACGCCCTTTGATGCTTTGCATCAATGCTTTTCTTGTAATATCATGTAATAATTACCTTCATTGCAGCAGAATGTGTCAATGGTTTAAACATATGTATCTGGGTAAAGGTTGGGTAATAGATGTCTCAGGAAATCATGACGTTATTAAATAAAATTCTAACTTTTTACTAAGTCTCAACCTAAAAAGATCAACTGGCTTCTATAACAATCCCGAGATCATTTTCTTATTATCTGCCAATTAAATAACATTCTACACATGGAACAAATTGCATTGTTGTTGCATTGGAATGTGATAAAATATCCGAATTTTCCAATCTAGCAGTTTGTTTAGTTTTAGAATTAAGGAAACAAGTTTGTTCTGAAGAAATTTTAATGTATATATTTTAAAGTTTTGTAATTTATTTTTGAGATAGCCTTATTAGAGCTTTACGGCTCCAAAAGCTTTAATTGCCGGGTCTGATGCCTCTCATGTCTTATAAATGTCACTATGATTATGCTCAAATATGACTTTTTTATTGTTGGTCATTTACTTATGAATAATTTAAATATTGTTTTATTGGAATAAAATTAATAATGTCCAAGGCATTAGGAAAAACCACGAGCGTATCAGCTCTGTCTATATGTAAATAAGATAGATGGGGTCGGATTCCTGGCACAATACGACGTAATGAAATTTTCGTGTCGTTATGCTTATTCTTTAATTTCAACAACTGCGCAGATCTAAACAGGCATTCGTCTACGTAGCAAGTTATTATTCTTTGAGAATGCAGTGCACAGCATTAAACACGTGCGTAAATCCTCACTTGTATATTTTTATATAATAAAAGACCACCAAATAAAGCTAAAGCAAAAACTTTATGGTCTGGTATGCAGGTGCGCAGTACATTTGTCTTCATTCCGTCCAGAAATTTGATCCCAAATAGGAAATAAATCAGGACTTAAAGTCACCAAGTATCACACACAAACTAGATAAATGCGATAAATGAGATAAGATATATAACCGGGCAACACTGAAGATACCTTATAACGGGGAAATTTGAAGTTTTCTTAGAATTATCTTGACTACAACTGTTCTGGTTGTAAAAAACGTAATGGAACGATAAGGTTTACCTTCTTACATACCAATCAATTTTACGTACTGACCTATCATTGTCTTTTGGGAAAAGGGGAAACCCGGGGAAGGAAAAAAAATATAATATTAATTTTTGATTTTTAAAAAGGGCGTCTTGGTTATTTTATGATTTATATACATCATATAGGGGAAAAAAAAATAAAACCTTTTTTTTTCCCTTTTTTAAAAGAATTTTAATTTTCAATTTAGCTCAAACCCTTTTTGTTATTTTTATGTTTTAATGCTGTAAAAATTTTTTCAGTTTTGAATTCATTAAACTATTGAACTAAACTTTTTTCATAAAATTAGGGGAATAAAATGCTTATCAATACCTTTTCTTAAACTCAGATTATTCACTTTTTAGTGTGAAAACAAAATTTAAAATTTGGGGGGACGGAATGGTGTCCAATTTCGTTCCAGGGAAAGTAAAAGAAGTGACCCGGTGGGATATTTTATATAGTTTTTTATATATTTGCGGTAAAAAAAAACATATTCACTTTTAGTGCTATAAAAAAATAGAACAGGGACGTTTATGTCAAACTGGGTGGTAATTAATTGATTTATATCGTATGTCGCATAAAGGCTGGAGTGATTGTCATTTTACTAGCAGTTTCAAGCATATTATAGATACAGTTTGAGAACATCTTAATTAAGACACTTTTTACGTATAGATGCATTGACCATAATACAAACAATAACTGTTGTCTGTTAATAATTAAAATGACAAATATCAATCCAGAATCTGTCTATTGTGAGATACTATAATGTTAAAATAATGTAATATGACAATCATATCTGAATAGTCTCTAAAACCATTTAGTTGTCAGAAGTGTTTGTCTAATGTTTAGAAAGTATACAAATTTAGATGATAAAGGAAGAACAAATAAAACACTATTTATTATTCTTTTTGCCAAACACGTCCAATTTTTTTTTTCGTAAACTGAAATGTTATTCTCGTTGCTATCTTGAAAACACATACATTGTGCGTTTTAGAATAAATAAGGATATTTTACACGAGTGTCTTTAACTAAAATGGCATTTTAAGAGAATATGCCGTTAAAATAATAAGAAGGAAATTAAACATCACTGTGTATTTCTAATAAATTATCTTTACATAAATTTCAAAATATAAACACCTGATAATCGTGACCGAAACAAGACAAAATGCATTTGTATCTATATATTTTTGATATAAACAGATGGGTGTCCATGTATGGAAACCACAAAAAGTATTATTGTTTCAACAGTTGAAAACAAAATTATAAAAGGAGGAAGAAAAACAACAATTATTACATAACAATAACTTTAAGTAAATGATCAGGCACATAGTCATTTGTACTTCTCCTTTGAAGAGAACGCTTTACTTTACTTAATTCTTTACATTATTCAATGATTAGTTTATGATAATCTTTGGCATCTTTCAGATAATAAGTAAAAGAAAATAATATTAAGTTCCGGTGAAGTTAATGTGAATTGGTCTATATAAGAAAAGATCTGTAATACAGAAATTAATTGATAGAATTTTGAATCAGATATAACATCAAACCATAAAAGAGTTATATATGGATGCTGTTGTCAAGTGTGAGATACATGATAAGATATTATATAATTTATACATGTATTTATATAAGTTTTATATATATTTGGATTCATCAGACAGTGGTCAAGGTATTACAGTATAGCTATTGAGATAACATTTGTTTATGTCCCTTTAACTAGATGTGGAAATCAAATAAATGCCTTTCAGTGGACAAAAGACTGTTATTTTAAAACATTTTTTTTTTATTTGTATCAAAGTGATATATATTTACGTGTAACTCTTCCTTAACATGCTGCAAATAATTTAGTAAGAAACGGATAGCTTTGGTGAGTAAATGATAAGACGAGATTAATCTCCAAAACGTTTAAATATATTATTTATAAAATGCATGCCCTGTAAACATGTTTATATGTTATTTAGAAGAGCTTTTTACATTTTAAAGCAATCGTGTGAACTCTTGAAACAAGGAAGTACATAAGATGCCTCTATATTTCATCAAATTTGACATCATTTGCTGGAATAAATAAATAAAAGGAATTCATGACATTGCATGATGCCTGGTTCTGGCCAGTATTAAAACATCACACAGCAAAAAAAAAACTTAATTCAGCAATAGCTCTGGACGTAGCAAATATTATTCTTTTAACGGGTACTAATGTTTACCATTTAAAGACAAATGTTGACCACAGTGAGCAATATAAGTGAGAGCCTTTCTGCTGTACTCTAAAGTCCGGTATTTCCTAATAAACAGTATCCATTTTCATTCTAAACTACTACGAACATTTTTGCCAATGTATATTTTTTAATATCAAAATGATTTTGCCCATTGTAGACCAATACATTTTAGCAATAAATAAATGTATTGAACGAAATACATTATGCCATTTTTCATTACATAATTTATACAATTTATCATTTTCGTGTATCTGTTTGAATGCACGAAAGACAATCAATAAAATAACCAAAATTAAATAAAACAGGAAATTAAAAATTAAAAAGTTAAAAATACATCCAATAGCAAAAATGCTAGTTAGTTCCCGTTTGAAGCAATGTTCTTATACACCTAACTTCTTTAATACCTTAAATGACATATTAGATATAACTCGCCAAATATACCATTAGGGCAATTTTTCGCCTTGTCAATTTATTAACGTAATCCAACTTGATGAATGCCATTTCTGACCCTATTATGTACTATACCCTCTTAAATCATTCTGTAAAGAAGTTATGTTATCGTACACAAATATTGACATTCATGTATTCATCTTAAAGTTAAACACACATCAGCAATATGAGACAAAGACTTATATAGTTGTCATTAATACAATCCAATTATTATAAGATTTATGTAAACCCTTTAATGACATAATTATATTACATGCCCTTCTTTTGAATATGAAACGTTATACAAAAGGTGGTAAAAAGAATGTCAGTCACAAGGATAAAGACTTTAGTAAAGAGTTGATAAAGAGTGGGTTTTTTATGAGCTGTGCCCTACTGAATCAAATTTAAAAGATGTATTTTGTTTAAATCGTACTGATTCATTTTTTAGCATTCGACAAGGTAGCTTTGGGAAGGTCGTTTTATTTGCCCGATCAAGCCTAAAGTAATGTTTGAAGGAGCTCCGAATTAAACTTAAATATATTTGAAGAAACTTTAATTGTCTTTATTATCAATTTTATTTAACGTGTCAGCACTTTAAAATGTATTATTGTCAACTAATGTGAGTATACTTGGATAAATGATTTAACATTTAGTCAGAACAAATATGCAAGATGTTTGCTATATAAAATCCTCTTACTCTTCAATTCGCAAAATAGCAATTTAGAACACAAATGACACGAACAGTAAACATGAGATGATTAAATTGCAATGTTGCTGAATTATAGTTATGGAAATAATAATAAAACCGTCAGACCCTATTATTGTGTATGTTTGTTATATTTACCATTTCGTGTTTTTGCATGTTGACTCGGACATTATGGTAATAGCTGTCAGCAAGCTAGTAGACTATTAAAATATTTATCAGGCGTGCCACATATTCGCCGATTGTTTTTTATCACAATGACGCTGTAATTTGACACACTCTTCTGTTTTATGCCTTTGAGTGGGTTACTGATTTACCCGTGAAAATCATATTTGATAATTTCAAAGTAAAAAATATGAACATATAATCTCACACTTTTCATTAGAGACTACTTTTTTTAGATTATCCTCATGTGGTACCTCAATTTTTTTTCTGATTGCAATTGGGACAATGTAACTGCTGTTTAGAGCAAACCAAAGCTGATTATATCTTAAATGTCAACTGTAATTAAAGAGACAAATCTTACATCAGTGTAATTCATTCAGTTTGTAAATCAGCAAACGTCTCTAACTTTTGTTATTTTATTTTAACAGACTAATATATACATTTCCGTTTCTTGAAGGTTTTGGGGCATATCTAAGTTTCCTACGAGCAATAACTAATGCAATGTGTAAAAGTAATGGTTCATGTATATGTATTATCAAAATCTATTTATTTTTTGTTTATATGCATATGAAGTCAATTTTATATCTGTTTGTATAGTTTTGCTTTTTGCGATTATTTTTTTAAATATGCATGTAAAAAATATATTATGCCTGACACGAGTTCCTTATTTAATAATATTAGTGTCAGCGAGTTTAAAATAATACATATATTCCCGAAGACTTTGGCGGTCTGTCAAAAATGATTAAAAAAATGCTGCCTGAGCATAAACAGACTCTACAAAGCGTGCATTTCACAAGCTGACCACTAAAACTTTATTCATCAGTTTGATTTATTTTAAGTTCTTTTGTTTTAAAAATATGATTTCTTTGATATTATTACAGGTCGGCATTATTTAGACACCAGGGTTGTGTACAAATTCGAGGATAGTTTACTGCATAAGCGCATTGTGAAACAAACTCTTGAAAGTGTATTGTTTCTTTATGTTATACAGTCGGTATTGTAAAATGTTTTCAATGTGTAGTTACTAAAGGTACGAGTTTATTGCTTATTAACAATATAACGTCGACCTTTCTCTTTTATCCTTACATACTGTATTATTCATATATCATCAGATTTTGTTTTATATTTTGATAACAATAATAATGATTTATATTTAAATAATCTTTGCATTTGACATGTTTACAGATTATTTACGATATATTTGATATTACAGCAGGCTACAATAGAAACTTTCTCAGAAAACCTTCATTACATGATATGTTTTTTTCCCGTAGGTTGCGGCGGGTAGGTTTATATCTTACCTAAAGATTGCAATCTTTATCATCATAGGGATGCAGCAATCAAACTAATACTTCTTTCGAGTTATATGCATGCACCTTGAACCTACTTAAGTAGTGTGTGATATGTTTAAAGCATAAATATACTATTCTAATAATAAAATCGGAGGTAAATCTAGTCGTAATTATAGTATCATTATTTTCTAGTAACATATAAAGAATATAAAACAGTTACATCTATAACTTACTGATAGCTTGGTTATCTATATTAGATATTTTATATGAGAGATGTACGAGGATATATAACAAAATACGTAGACTTTTGCTACAACAACTCCACCTAAATCTATAAAAGTGTGCACACGTACTAGTTTTAGACAATTAAATAATAATCTTGGTGATTAAAATTTATCTCAGTCGGCTTCATAAATAGACGCTTAACTATATTTAACGTCGTCTGCTTATGCGTTAATGTCATATTTTGTATTAATATGTTAATTTTGAACGTCATCCGATACGTACTTTAGAATATAGAACTAGTAAACATAAGACATACGCGGACATCACAAGATATAAAAAGTGGCACTGGCGCACGAAGAGAATCGTGCAATAATAATGTTATGAGTGCACCTAGGAAAACACCAACACAGACGATGAAAATGTAAAAAGATGCTATCATGTCTTCAAATGTAAGCAGATCTCTTATTTTCAAGAGGGACGAATGATATTCGGACGGAAGGGAGTATCTAAAAGACGTCTACTGGGAGAGGACGGATACGAATAGTGAACACTTGGATAGTACTAGTAGCGGCAGTGAAGATTCTGATCGAGGCGAACCGTATGTTGACTGTAAGTGACATTTCAAGTAGGAGTTAGTTGATCCATTCAATTTTGGGAAACCAATGTTCATGCGCGCTGCGTGCCGAGGTCACTAAACGATATAGAAAAAGAACGACGTGTTAAAGTTTATCTGGCTTTTCTATGGCAGGGAGACGTTTTCAACATGGCTCTTGTTTTACAAAACAGCAGCCCCTGTTTGGAAAAGAAAGACTATCGGTCAGAGCCTTTATTCCAAAGATTTAGTACAGCGTCAATGTGTTTTATCTCTAAATACTATACATTGTATGCATTTGCTGGAACAGAATTGTACCACCTTTTTCCAGAAACCTCAAATGGTGGCACATTTGCATTGATAAATTTTGCTGATATCTACAAGAAAATAGACCACCGAAGGTAGCAAAAACAGATTTAAATATACCTTTATAATAATAATTTGTACTTTACGAGTATATGCAGTACATTTAAAGTAAAGCAAACAACCCTGAAATGATATATGAATATCTTAACGTTTCTTAGACTGAGACAAAACAAAAACTCGATTTCTTTATTGTGCTTGATTGTATTTTAACAATTCGCTGTTTACATCTAGGAACATGTAGATTTATTTGATTCAAGCAACTTAATGATCTGGGGAGTCATAATTCATTTTGCAGTTTTCAAACGTCCCGTATTTTGTATCACTGTTATATATGTCACTTTCAAAATTCCAACAACAGACAATTTTATGTTTAATAATATTCTGTGTTGGTTTTAAGTATCGTACAGGGGGTATTAAATATTGAAAAAAGCTTAAAATATCGCCTACATGATATTATTTAATATGAAGAAAGTGAACGTGTCTATACTACCAGACACATATACATGTAAGTGATAACTATGTTATATTTAAATAATCTTTGTTGATAATCATGCAATAGTTTATGTCAGCATTAAAATAAGTATGTGCCGAATTGGTAGAATATGATCAGATTAAAATATGTCCCTACTCACAACATCTATATCTAACTATGTCCGTAAATTTAAAAAGATCTAGGCAAAACCTGTCACATCAGTTAATCATTAAACACTAATATAAATACACTTTAAATATGCTCAAAACCGCCTAACATCCTATATTAATTTAGTATGAACAGTGTTAAATATATTCAAAGGATAACTATGCAAAGTAAAATGATGGAAGAAATTACACTTCAAACTCAGATTGGCTGTTTATCTGATACAAACATGGTGGTTAACAAATCTCAATGTTTGGAATACTCTATCATTTCCAATATGTCTTTTAATCTTTCTTAAAAATCGCTTTAATTTAAAACGTTTATGATAATCTAACACATAATATTAAAATCTTATATGAGTACACGGTAATTAAAACGGAAAGGTTATATACACAATATAAGTAATTTTCTCATTTGACATCGATTAATGACATACATCTATTCTATATTCATTTTATGTAATAGTTTAAATACACATTGCGCACCAGAATTTCTCAGCTTAATGATTTATGTTTAAAATTTCGAAAACTGTACACCATAAAATAAAAGGATCTTGCGACATTACCATAAAAGCATACTGTTTTTAAAAGCTTAAAAACCTCTTAAATATCTTTAAAATATCTTGAACATTGATATTTACATGTATATACATTAATATAAGTTGTTCTCAAATACTTCTCACACAAAGGATTATACAAAATATTGAAAACTTTTTGTCATACATATGGTATTTTCCAAAGCATTGGTGAAAAAGTTACGACGAATATTTGGATAGCAACACTTAAAGACATATCTCTAAATATTCAAACACCGTCTTTTTAGATAAACAGAATGTTATATAACTTGCCGTCATATAAACCCATTAACATATGATAAATGTGTAATAACATACAGGTCACCACTGACACAGCTTTATATGTTATAAAAATATTATACTACTGTGTAACAGTAATTATAGCTGGAAAGGGGATAGCAATAACCGAAACTATATTTGTAAAATTTTATTCCCGGCACTTTCGATTAGTTTATTTATTTTATGGGAGCAAATAAATCTTGGAAAATATAGGCAAAAGGCAATAAACTATACAAAAAAAGTATCAGAATCCAAATTTGATACAGAATGAATTAAGTTATGTTTCAGCAGAGTATTTTGTGGTTTAAGGATTAATCAATATGGTTAAAATATGGTTATGTGAATCGTTAAAAGAGTAGTATCATTTGTATGTTTCCACACTAAATAAACACTTATCTAGATTTGTACAAAGAGTACATGGATAAAATGTTCACCAAACTCTTATGATGAGATGCATCGTTACCAAAACCATATATGGGTACATATTAGATAAAACGGAAACGTTTATATGTGTTTATAATCGTATATAAAATAAATGTGCATCTACTTTACAGTAATTTTCTCATTTGCAAGAAACTTGTACTTATATAGATTCCAAATTCTTGTTTTCTTATTAATTCATAATTTTGAATAAGTGTTTTGAAATGTAAAATTTTCTGCGTTGATGAAATATTACTTATGTAGTCACTCCCATAACTTAAGATTAGAAGGTAATATTTTATCATTCATTTGAACGTTTGAACGTTTCCAAATAGGACGAAATATAATACTTTACCACCGTCGTAACTTACGAGTGCATATTTGTAAAGCAGAACGTTTCAGAGTCAAATTTGTAGCAGTATCAGTATAAGTCGATAACATACAAAAAAAACAACAACATCTAAACATCATAATCGCTATTTTGCACGCAATTGTATCATTTACACTGCCATTTATTTCATTTTTTGTTTGCATTGCTGGCG
Source organism: Ruditapes philippinarum (assembly GCF_026571515.1). Classification (NCBI taxonomy): domain Eukaryota; kingdom Metazoa; phylum Mollusca; class Bivalvia; order Venerida; family Veneridae; genus Ruditapes; species Ruditapes philippinarum. Next base: position 66,881 of record NW_026852181.1, read on the forward strand.
TAATAGAGAACAAAATATAAAAAGAATACCGACAAATTATTCAAATCAAAATTATACCAACAATATCCCATGTTTTTATAAGATTTGCTTTACAAAAATCATATGAAGTGTTCAAAAACAATCTTAAGTTTGCAAGAAACATTGTAATGATATATGGTTAAGCGAATTTATCAAATTTCACAAAGAATACTATCATCAAAAACTGATTTCTGAGTGTTGAAAATATTTTGTTTAATTTAGTGATGCTAGCAAAGACTAGTATCTTTAAAGAAACATTTTAAAGTTTACATATTAAAATAATTTCAATGGACAACACTAATGTTCAATTAACGGAATAGGCACATAAATAACCTGGGACTAACGCTTTCTAATGAAAGATCCGGGACAGAATGTTTCGAACTTCGAATGATTCAGAATAATGAATTGAGTGTAACTTAACTCATTTTTGTATTAATCTATCCCAGCAATCCTTTTAAAATTAGTTTTGCTTGCAAAACGTGTTTTCTAAATAACAATCGTTTTGACAGATAGATTGAATTTAAACAGAATATTAATGGATAAAAAAAATTATATTGTTTGGGCACATCTACGCCTTGCCGATTTTATTAAACGTTTTCATTTTGGATACTCTTATAAAAACTCTCTCAACAGATAAGTAAAACTACAAACCACAGTCCAGATATTTTGATATTTTGTTAGTGTTATAGGTTGTTTATGAGATAATATAGCCATAACTAAATCTATATGAGTCTCAGAATTTCCTTCATTATACTATAAGTATATTTCTTTGCATAACATATTTGCATATCTAATCTCTTGACTCGCACTCTATCAATGTCAACCGAGTAATGTATATTTGGAACATTCATTTAATCTTTAGCCTCAAACAGTAATTTCTCAATTTATGTTAACTATTTCTAAATTGTTATTCATATGTTTTCCAAATATAAAAAATTCAAAAACAATGAGGGGTAGAATTCCTATGTATTGCATTCTGCCTTAATGTGGTCTACTTTCAATTTGATATCTCACATACTTATTGAGTAACGCTCCGAAAAAAATTTGTGGCACTGACTGACGGAGACTATGACTACATCCCCGCTACCTTTTTGGTGGAGATAATTATGTATAAAGCTATGTAAACATATTGTAATTAAAATATTTACATGGGGAACGTATTTTGAGTCGCACAATCTTCTCAAGTTTTAGTCATTTTTCGTTCGTATTCTTCTTGTTTCGTAATTGACCATTTCTATTTTTCATTTGATGTTATGTCAGATATCTCCATTTCGCTCCAAAGAGTGACAAATGTACCATTACAACAATGTTCCGCCTTGCCAATTTCATTTCCCTTAATCAATTTTGATAGACAGCTTCTCTGACTGCTATAATATATTAACTTACTGATAAGATATTAAGAAGCTGTTTATCTTGTTTTCATATGTTTCTTCAAATTTGGTATCACAAGATAAAATAGTCAACAAAAATGTTTGGTATAGCACACCTCAATGTCAAAGAATTACCATGATCAATGTCCACATAGAAATGAGACTGGAATGACATTACTTACATTGTGGTAATACTTGACATTATCTTTCATCCATGGATTCTCAAAATACGATCTATTCTGTATTATATTAGACAATTTATTACGTTAAAAATTTTCTCGAAAATGATATTAGTAACGTTGTGCAAATTAACATAAGTGAAGGCGTCTTTAAAAAAAACATCGCATGGATTTAAGTAAAGTGTTCCATAACAGAAGGTTTTGTAATACAGTAAATAATCATATTAGTAGTATTAAGTATCATACAAACCACAAACGTATTATTTGATGAATATTATTTGTAAGAAAGAGGAACATATTATTCAACATGATATAGCGGATGCAGCCCTATAAGTGTCGATACCTAAACAATAAGATCTCTATTAAATTTAATTTTATAAAAGCATCAAAACCAAACATTGGTTTTTACATTTTGTGTATTTGGAACACTTCAAGATTGTTTCACTTTATATAGACATATGAATAATTTACTTTAAGGTAGAAACATATACTGTTCACCGTTTAAAGTGTGTTACACAATATTTGTTCAGATATTCCATTTTAATTTGTAAAAGCAAATTAAACAAAACACTTTTATGTACGAGTAATGATCAAATGTTAACCGACTTGATAGATGATTCACTACCTGTTTGGTGCATTTCGATTTACAGGATACTAAAATATCAACCAGTTAAAAGTTATGCTGTTTATAGCATGTACATAAAAAGCAATCCATCGCACTGTGTATCGTTAACGAGGTCACACGTGTATTGTCTTTATGGACCTTTTTACTCATACTCGAAGTAGGTCCATGCGTGTTCCACAATAGTATGTATTATATATTTATATATTTATCCTGGAAGCAAAAGTGTATAGTTTTGATATAACTTCCAAAGAATCTTTTTGAAGAACATTTTTAAATTACAATTAAAATCCATCCGTCGGTCTTTTTACACATTAAACAATTTGGTCGGGAATCACAATTTTATAGCTTTGTTAACACTCATCAGCGAGTCTATTTTTAGAATATTATATCAAATTACAACAAACCTCTTTGGCCCGTCCTTAACCAGATTATACGATTCTTAGATATCCGGATCAATAAACATTAACAAAATATTGAACGGGATAAAATTTAAGAAATTCAATGTTGTTTTTTTGAGTGTCACTGTGTTTTTATGTTTCTACTTTATCATATTCAGAGCTCTCTGTTCAGGATATCGTCAACAAATTTCAAATGAAGCTCAACTAGAACTACAAAAATGATAACAAAAATTCAAATCAGAGTATTCCCACGCTTGTTACAATTTTAATGTTGAGCATTAAATAAAAAAATGTTCATAGAATGCAGGAAAAAGAAACAATAGAAGGAAAATTATCGATCGACAAAACACTCAATCAATCGAGGAATCTAAAAGTCTGGTGGTTTAACTGGAGTTCTAAATATTACGTTTATTTTTTTAAAATGCATTTTTTACTTGACAGCACATTAAATGACAAGAAATTACAATGTAAGATTGTATATGTTTCAAGATTCTAATATATTCATTTTTATAATAATAACATAAGGATATTCATGAAATTGAACAGGAATGGTTTAACTGTCGTCTCATATTAAAGAACTACGTGTAGCGTTAATCAACAAAATCACATTTATTTACCAAACGTGTTTAATAACATAGATTCACATTATAGATGCTGTATATTATGTGCCTTAGTATCAGAAACGGCATACTGAGCAAACTCAGTTACTTAAATATAAACATATTTCTTTGACGTATCATACGAAATGAAAATAAAGTACAACACTAAGATGTATGTTTAATTAAATTTTAAAAACAAATAGAAAAACATACGTTTTAAATTTACTACCGTCTTTGTTCTTTTATTCTTAGATTGCCTCGTTTTTCTATATTAAATAAACGTTGCAGATATTATGTAAGTCAAATAATCTTCAAACGTGAAAAGTCTAAACCAGTCGTCGTTACTGACCATTGCTTCGTATCCGATGTTATGTAAGATGTTTCAATTTCGCTTCAAGGAATGGCAAGTTTTCTATTAAGGCAATTTCGCGACTTGTCGATTTCATTTGTCAAAGTCAATTGAAATAAACAGCCTTTCTGTCTGTAACCTAGCCTATAAGTTTAACTGTGTTTCTCTAACCGTTTATACTGGACAGGCATCCTGATCAAAATGTTGTTTTAACAATATATTGCTCACGGCAAATACAAGATTATATTGACAGGGAAATGCAAATAATTGCATTATACATGAAAAATAAAGTATAATAAATATATATATCACTACATTTATTAGAATTTATTAATGAGAAAAAGTAACAATTATTATGGCATCTACAAGACCAGTATGCATAGCTAGGCTGTTGCGATTTGGGCGCTAAATAAACAACATATAATAAGTTTTCTTGAATAAAATGCCGAAAACTAAAATCATTTTGCCTAGACGTGAGCACACACACGCCAAAGGGACAAGAAAGTATAATACGAATGATACAATTGTCGTTTAGCATTCTTCTCTTGATGAGTAAAATTTTAAAAAGATCCCCTTTAATAAGTGTACTCCAATCTAAAAAAAAATATTGCTTGAAATAATAGTCCGATATGATAAGTACAAAGTATTGCTGTCATATTTTCGTTTTGAAATATGACCTTGTACATTTGCGAACAGACAACACTATAACAGACTTACAATAATTAAAAATGTCATTTTAGTATAGGCAAATAGAACGTTCAGGATTTATTTTGTCAGATTTGGAGCTTAATATTTCCTTATATTACATCCTTATATCTGTACATATATATTTAGGTTAAAGAACCTATAACTGAGCAATATATTGGTTGGAATAACAAACCACTTTAGTTCCAATAAACTGTTGAAAGGTAACGTCAGGAAAACGTTAGTTAATAGGCAATATTTATATTAATAATCACATGTTACAGTATATCATTTACGGATGTAAAAGTATATCTTTTACGGATAGTTAAATTATTAATTATTGATTTTATCTTCTCGCCTCAAATGCAAACTTAAATTCCCAAAAAAATAAAAATATGTAACTGTAACGAATGTAAATACTTCTCTTAATTGCATTTACACTGCCTTGTTTAACAGTAACATGTTGGGGCTAAGAGTGATGTTTGGAGCACAATAGACCAGTAGTGCCTCTGCAGCCGACCGTTCCATGGCGGCGTGACTCTTTGTTTCTCAGATGTATGTCTTGTATATTGTAATATGTTAATTGTGGTGACGTTTTTATTTTTTTTCCTGTTTCTTTTTCTTCTTTTTTTGTTATTATTGTTGTGAATTGTAAGAAAATCCCCTTTTTATCCTTGTCTGCTTTCAAATTGTGTCTCCTTTCTCAGCCCTCTGGCCCCATCCATTACGTCCGTTTTTTTTCCTTTTAATTGATTGACTTCTTTAATATCCTTTTTGCCCAGTTAAGCTCTTTGCCAGTGTATTGATGAGTTATGTTGAGGATGTTTCGTTGAATGTCATCCTTCCTTGTTTATCTTGATATTTGTTTGTATTTTTCTTTAAATTTTCACCAGAGGTACAAAAGGTTAAGAAAGTGTATAAAGACTTACAATACCTGTACATAGCTCATACATATTATTAGCGAAATATAATAATATTGATGATTAGTTCGACAAACAAACCAACACAAAGCTCTTATTGTACAATTATTTCACTTTGTTACGGTCCAATAAAGTAACAGGCAAAAAACAGTAACACATTTTAAACACCTTTACTGTTTCACTGAATTTAACTACATGCGTTTTCAATAAAAAGTGTGAAACTAAATGAATTTTCTATAACTGCAACGAAATCGATTCATGTGATAAAATTATTTTGGTCAAGCAAATTACACAGATGCATGTAAAACTGCTAGTGAATAATGTCAATATTAAAATGTAAAACCTTTTCGCAAATTCAGTGTCGTTTGTGCTAATAAATCATTATGGTAAAATTGAAACAAAAATCAAGTATTCTATACAATAAAACGTCCCGAATATTTTTTCCCCTTTTCTCCTAAAACTTGCGATATTATTTGTTTCGTGTGTCAGAGAAACATCCGAATTTACATGTTATATTTTATTTACAACAACAGAAAATCAGAGCATACTCGGAATTTTCAGTTTGTCTATAGGTCTTTTTTTGGTCTTTTTTATCATGAAATATTACAATTAATTATATATTATTTATGTGCCCTTGCAAAAGAAAAAACTCTTAATATGTTTTAACTTATATGATGTTCTCTTATCTACAAGGTAATTCATTTGAAACAAATAATGTGGGACATTTTGTTATTAAACTTCTTGATATGATGGTCATGACATTTATGCTTGCAAGGGTCACAATTTTCCAGTCGTTATTTGTATAATTCCTTAGCTGAATGTATGTATATCCCTTCACTTAACAAAAACTTGATTCCTTTAATTGTATCATCAATCTGATACTATCTACACCAAAAAACGACTTGAGACCATTCCCCTAGGTTTAAATGTTTCTATCAATATACAATCAAATGTCTGACCAACACATCTAAGTAATAACAAAATCAGATACAAGTCTGACATATTTTCTAATAGTCTTATAGGAACAGTAGACGGACTGTTTCATAGTAAATGATGATATATATTCAAAAGTCTTGCTCTCTCTCCCCCCCCCCCCCCCCTCACTCTCTCTCTCTCTTTCTTTCATGTTGAAATTCCCTTTCATATTGTTGTTTTATTTGATTGATTTTAGTTATGGTCGGTAGTAAGTACATGCTTCCACCTGGATCAGACATCACCGGCTGAAGCAGATTTCAATATTAAGACATGTAAATTGTGATGGTTTGAATTTCAATGAACTACTATTCATTTTTGAAATATTGATAAAGAGCCAAACCACAAAGTCAAAGCATAGGCACAATGGGTGTGGATTATACACATGTCTATATGGAGAGTCAGGACGTCTCTTTGTCTATATATTATTTCTATAATACTAACACCAGCAAAGTTATAACATATTTGCAAAGCATCGATTCTTACAAAAACTGATAGTTCGGTTCAAACTATCATTAAAATAATAAGCATTTACAGCTGTCTTCTGAATTTTATAATTTACAATCCTGCTTTTTAGATCAACGATCCAATGTAAATATAGAATAATAGCTGCAATTATGTTAGATACTGTTTGATTTTGATTATTACCCAAATCCATTCACTTTAACTATCTAGAAAATCTAGCAAATGAAACATGTAACTTTATTATCAATCAAAAACATCTTTTGATATTTTTCATTTCCTCACTTCCTAATAAATTCATTACATTTGGACTATACTCCGTTCCGGAATTTAACATTGATCGAGGAATATCCTAGTTTTCTAGATAACTGTATTGTACATGGAGAATAAAGAAATAAGACCAATTAAAGGGATGGTGTTGGTTGACTACATGTATGTCTTTATATAAAGAAACTTCACATTTTCGAGATCAATGTAGCATTTCATGTAGTTCTTGACCAATAAATTGTAAGCAAACTTCTTATTTTTCCGAGAATAATTATTTTAATTGTGAAAAATGTCCAACAACTGAAAATTGTTGCAACGCTTTTGCACTCGAATCGGGCTAAAACAGCACAACAATACAATTTCTGAGTATATAGCTTTACTATATTTTGCATAACTATCCAATCCATGTAAATAGTTGCAATATTATAGTTTTAGGTTTTTGGACCTCAGTGGAGTTCCGTTAACAACAAGTATTGTCTGCAATACATTAAACAGAAAACATTTAAAAAACTTTAAGACGAAATGTTCATACTCAAAAGACTCAAATGTACGAATATCCAACTTCATGACGTAACTGCCTAATAAATTGACGCTCATTAATCCTTCATGCTGTCGAATTGCCGTGCTTATGCATATGTTAACGCACGAAAGTTATGCATAACCCTTTTTGTCGCATTGAAAGTCATTTATCAAAACTTCTGAGAGTAACCGTAATATCTTATTATAGGGCAATCATGGCCTCTTGTTTAATTTCATATATTTCTATCTTATGATTCTTTTTTCAATTTACAGAGCAAAAAATGGTCGGATAGATTATTGACAACATTAGAAAAAATATATTACGTTTATGTTGCGTTAACGCTCAGATTTGATGATGTAACACAAGGAAATTGTAAACGAAACTTTAAGATATGCCACTTTATAATTGTTAATATTCATTTCTAGCATGCAAATGGACACATGATATATACTTTGTAAAATAAATGAGTTTGGACACTTATTTATTACTCGTTTTCAACGGGATACCCATAATCATGCACTAAAGTACCAAATGACTGCAGAAGAAATGGAACGGCTTATATGAGCAGTTGTTAACAATGTGCCAAGGGAATATTTGTATGATATAACAATTACATTTTAGATAAGCTTCGTCTTGTCATAATTGTATAATGTGTCAAACTTATATTTATATTATGAACGAGCAACCTTATACAGCTGATGCTATGTCATGATTAATATGACTGATAAAGTTCACTTGGTTATGTTCATTGACTTCGTCGTACTCTTTAACTATTGCGACAAACCTGGGTTCTAGTATGTCGAATTTAACGTGCTTCTGTTTGAAATATTTTAACGATTTAAGTATTAATGCAAATTAGACATTTCATAGATTGGTAAATAAAGAATTATACTTGTTCAATGTGTATGTTATTTATAAAGTCACGCTTTTGTTTTTATTTGTTAATTTTGTCCTACTAATATGAAGCTATCCATATCTAGACGTTAGCCAGTAACAAACTATCTGGAATATAAACAAATTGAAGTCAATAATATTTTCGTCAATAAGCAATTCAAATTAACAAACATAACATTTTCTGTTATGAATTTCTATATTCATTTATCGTATAAGGATCAACTGTGTATAATATAAGGTTGCAAAGTATTTCGGTTTGTCTGATAGCCAAAAGTCAATTTCAAGCAGCAAAGATCAATACCGATCATCAATTGATATACATAAATTAGGCAATAGCGTGATGTGTCAAATCTTTCCAAGACATATATGTCTGTTCCTTGTACGTTAATATTAGGAGATTATGAAATAATACCGGTTAGCATGTTTATTCGATGACTTCTTGTCTGGTATATGTGTATATGTAGTTCCTTTATACGAAAATAAAATAATAGACAATGCTTGAATGAAAAATCAGATTTTTAGCTTAAAATCTCATATTAATAAAAATTAACTATCTAAAAGATATTATTAAAATTTAAAAATGTAGATTAGATATATAAATATATTATTAATTTGATTTTCTTATTTCCAAATTATATAAGTTTGCCTGTTGGAAGCACATAGACTGCTCAGATGGTAGCATGTGCAATATTTCTCATTGTTACGTACAATGGTTAAATGCAGAATGTAGAAGCTTACTGTCATCTATTGCAAAAGGTATTGACAAAAGATTAATGAGTCTGGACCATTTCTTTTTGTTTGGCAGTTTTCTTTTACTTTTTTCGGGGGGGGGGGGGGGGGGGTGAAGGGCAATCGTTTATGTATTCAAAGTTTTATTATAATACATAATCAATAACACACATAAGTGTATTTTTAATACAGTGAACATTCTAGGTTACTAAACTAATGTTAAAATTATCATATTGCATGAAGTTAAGACATTGAGTAGAAAGCAGTTTGTGAGATGTTACATTTTCATATGATTTCACTTAATTGTCAGTCAATGCGTAATGACTATAAATAACGTCCGTTTTACAGAGATCACTTGGCAATGTTCCCTGAATATTTCACTTGTTAATGAACTTCTTATTAAATTTGGTTCCTTTAAATTCTGTTTAGAATGAATCACAATGGTCAGCTTAAAGCCACTGAGAATTTGTATTATACCACTACGAAAGACAAAACCTGCCTCAAATTGATAATGAAATAACAGCCTTGACGTAATTAGGTTAAATATTTCCCCAATGATTATGATATACATGTTGATTTTTATGTGTAATTTGTAATTCGTAGAATGAAGAAATAATATCATAGCAGTTACAATGTCTTTGTCAGAAAACATATGAGTTAATATTTTAAAATAAAGAAAAATCAATGTATTAACTTAAATATGCATGTATCAATAAGAACTTGAAAAACCAAATATAGTCGGCTCAATCCCCACAGATGATGAAGCCAGGAGCAGCGTAATCCAAATGTAAAAATAAGTTTTATATAAAGGTTTAATGAAAATTTTTATTAAAATTTTGCAAGTGATAGGAAATTAGTCACATACATATCCCTGCTAGTAAATGAATAGCTTAAACCTTTCATTAATTTAAAACCAAATCAATCAGTTATCCAGTTATGTCTTTATGCCGTATGATCTGTATCAAATAACATTCTGTAAGGGATACAACTAAAAGAGCAAATGTCATTGTGGTTATATTGAAGCCAACCGGGAAAATATATATACCGTTCTTCAATCTTAATACGTCTTACGATAAGCTGTTTTCCAAAAAAAATGACTCAGTCATGTATTTTCTTTACATCACATCAAATATGGTGGTTTTAAATGTTATAGAAAGTTTCCCACAACGGATGTTCTCTTCTGTTTAATTGTCCTACTGTGAATCAAATTAGGCTCAACAGTGGAAAATAATATCATTTTAAATCAGAATTTAAATAAAGATTCAGAAATATGGTGCCAGATTCTGGACGATTTACGAGCTCAATAAGATTCGGGAGTTTGAACTTATGCAGTTTTAAAGACAATCATCAAATTATATTGGAAAGCGATACTTACATCAGCCCAGTTACAATAACAAAGTTTTGATTCGATTTGAACAAAAATATTATGTTAAAATGATAACATGACAATATACTTTCTAAGCATCAAAATGCATTAATCTAAAAATCTTAATATTTACATAGCAAAATATCGACCTGCTTTAAATCGTCTTTCTTTTTGTTTTACCTCAACCACAATTGCTTTTCTTTAAAGTAGATGTATAATTTGTTTTGGTGTCTTATAATTAACAATTATGTAGTGTCATCCTGCATCATAAATAATATACTGTATGTCGTGCAGCGTTGTTGAATACTGATAATACAATCTAATATAAATGAATATATTTTTGCAAATGTACGTTACATTAAAAAAGCGAGTATTGATATTTATAAGCGTTTTAATTTTATTATACTTTTGTGAACCTAGACTTGAACAGATATCTTTAAAGTTTGATTTATGAAAACCTATCATTTGATGACAAACCATCGCAATCAATCAAGTAGGACCGCATTTTATTTGGCACTAAACAAAGGCTAAATTAAGCGTTATTCTTCGTGTGCAAAAGAATTTTACCTATTTCATCGTCACAATGATCATAATATGTGTAATGTTACAAAACTTGTAGTTCAATTCAGTAAATGCAGTACTAAAACAGACTGACAATGTCACAAAGTTGACGTTTAATGTTGTAATGGTGTCCTCTGGGAAATTTGTACAAAACCATGGTACTAGCCCTTTAATAACTCGTTTAAGATATGGAGACAACAAATGATAATACAATGTCTGGCATTTTTATTATACGTACATACAAGCCTGGAAGTAAAACATTGAAAAATACATACATTATTTTGTTAATATTTTTTAGTAAGAAAATTTATTAGTTTGAAGAGAAATTTAGGATGGCATAAACTAAGAGTTAAAATTTGGAACGTTTAACGCATATATAAGGCACATTTTTTCATTTCATAAGTATAAAATGCAAAAGACAATAGTTTGGGTTGACAAAAAACAACAATTGCATGTAGGCCCATCTGAACATACTTTGATATCGTGTTGTTAGCAAAGATGTACCGACTAAAACAAAATTATTAAAATGTGGCATTAAAATATTAATTCACAAAGGCTTTACAATAACTTGATCCGCAAGTATGTAAAAAAAACTCTTCAGAAATGATGGGATATTCAGCAAATATTAGACTTTTGTCAGCAGAATGTACATCATAATTACAAACATACAAGTAACCGTACATTTCATGCTAAAAAGAAACATTATTCTACAAAATACTCTAAAATATAGTTAGATAAGAACATTGTGATACATGTAGTGATGTATTGTAGATATAGTTTAAATTATATCATTAGAAGAGAGAAAATAAAATAATGATGCATTATATATACCAAGCAAAAGTTCCAAATAGTTCTTTGAAAGATGTTAACTTTATAATTCGAGCAACTAAGAATTTAACTTTTACACACCGTAACACTGACCAAAATTGTTAAACAAATGAGAAATCAAACTTGTTGTATGTATTATTTTCTTTGAATGTGCTTTTGCAAATTTTGCTGTTCCAGTTTTCAGATTCCTCTTGCATAAAAGCAACACAAAACATAAAATTCTTAAGAATGCCTCAACTGAGACCAGTCGTGAAAGCAAGAGTCATGTGTTGACGGCGGGTTAGAATTCATAATCATCGATGGAATTCTTCAAGAATATTAAATCAGTAGAAGACGTAACTTGATCCAATAAAAGCTTATCAATAACTAAAGAAATTGTGTATATGTTACATTGCCATTTACAACCATTAGACATTTGATGGTCTCAAAGTTTCTTTGTGATAAAATTTCGATCTTTTAATAATATAGACTAACTTTTCTTTGGCAATATAAATTATTTATCGGTTCTGTTTTAAGATACCATTACAAAATGTGTCTCTTTTCATAAAATACTGAAACTGCCTTTCTGTAACATTATATTTGACTCAGTCATCACCTGCTGAGAGCTTTGATTAAACGTCATTAACAGTCATTTTCTCAAAAACATAAATTGTTTTAAAGAAAACAGTTTCAACGTGTATAGCATTACAAACATATTTGAGTGTATGCATTTTTATACGCCCGTTTGAAAAACGGGTTGTATTATAGTTTCCCCGCTGGCGGGCTGACGGCGTCCAATATTTGTTCGGAGCATATCTCCTACACCTATGAAGTAGTTTTAATGATAATAGAAATGTTCACCACTATGAGAAGCCGTGTCGCGCTCATGAACCAGGCCTCTAAGTCACAGGTCAGTGTCATACTAAGAGGTCATTGAAAAACTATTGTACGGAGCAAAACTTCTACATAAACAGAAGGATTTTAATATAATTTTTGGTGCCTTCTTGTTGCCCTACTTGAGTGTGTCGGGGGCCGCGTCCAGTGAACGTTGCCGCTGCCTTGTTGATCTTTATTCTTGGTTTTTTTGCACAAATGTTCATTATTGTGAGGCGGAGAGTCGCGTGCAAAAGTTATGTCCCTGCCGCCAAGGTGAAGGTCATACATAGGGGTCAAAGTTCAGATAAAAATATGAAAATGTGTATTGGGACCATTTAGTCATCATTTATTGAGGGATTGAAACACAAATGGTCATTCTCATGACTACTGTGTGGAACATGTAATTTAGATTAACATATGCAAGGTCAAGGTCACTAAAGATGATTGCCAATATCACTAAAGATGATAAAATATAGGGATTTTGTCCAGAACATATGAAGGGAATCTAATGAAACATCATGGAAATGGTAACTTCAATGAGAAGCCGTGTCGCACGCATGAACCAGGCCTCTAGGTCAAAGGTCAAGGTCACACTTAGAGGTCATAGAAAAATATTTGTCCGGGGCAAAGTTTTTACTTGCATAGAAAAATTTCAATATAACTTGGCACAAATGTTTGCTATTGTATAGCAAAATGTCGCACGCAAATTTCATGTCCTTGCGGCCATAATCAAGGTCACACATAGGGGTCAAAGTTCAGATAAAAATATGAAAATGTGTGTTGTGACCATTCAGTCATCATTTATTGAAGGACTTAAACACAAATGATCATTATCATGACTTCCGGTGTGAAACGTATAATTTAGGTTAATATATGCAAGGTTTAGGTCAAAGATGGCCTTTTTTTTAAAAACAAATTTTGATTTTTAAAAAAAAAAAAAAAAAAAAAAAAAAAATTTTTTTAAAGGAAATTTCACGTGAAAAATTTTTTCCCAACACAAATATAATTTATACCCTCAGTTTTGGATAAACTTTTTTTTCCCCCGCTGTGGGAATCAAATGACGTTTTAACCTAAAGGTTTTAAAAATAAGAAATTTAACATTGAAAATTTTCTTTTAAATTTTTCCCTCAAACCCAAAGGTAAATTAACCAAGAGGTCTTTAAAAAACTTGTCCACAAAATTTATTTTAAAGAAATTTTAATAAATTGACTTTTGCCAAAACTTATTCGGGGCTCCAAAATTCCCTTCCTGTTTTTTATTTTTTTTTAAAACAAATGTATTATGTACGAGAGGCCGGTCAAAACACCCCAAGTAAGTTAATAACATAGGGTCAATTACAATTTTTTATAAAAAGTTATTCACCCAAATTATTATTCTGGAAAAGAATAGTCAAACAATATTGTAATATGTATTAAAATTTTCAATAGTTATATAATTTTCCAATTTTCACAAAATTGTAAAATAGGAAAACCCAAAACTTAAAGAAAAACCCAAATAAAACAGAAAATTTAATTTAGAGAACTGTGATTTTTCGTTTAGGAAAATAACCATTATGACTTAAAAAGCAAAGGAATGTTTAAATAACAAAAGTAACAGTTCTTGAACAAACTCATAAACGATTTCAAAAAAACTGTTAAGGTTTCAGTGCGTAATTACAAAATTTAATAAAAAGGAAGAGGAGAAAAAAAACATTTCGAGTTTAAATAGGAACATAAACATAATTTACTTTTTCGTAATTTCTAAAAGAGAATTTTTTTAATAAGACCCAATTTAAAGTTAAAATTTTCAGACAAAAAAGTTAAATTACTTGCTTATATGTAAAAAAACCAAACCACAAAATGCAAAACACAAATTTGGCAATGGTGGAAGCATTTAACCTCATTATGAAAAAATTTAAAATTTTTAAAAACGACCCCACCTTTGGGCCCAAGCCTTGGTTTAAAAAGTAATAAAAGTTGTTGAATAGGCCAAGAAGGAAATTTTGGGAACAGAACATTTTTAAAAATGCCTTATAAAAATTGGGGCATCCCTGCCCTTTGATTTTAAGTACCCTTAGCGTTTTTTATGGAAAAACAAATTTACCGGATACAAAAATTAAAAAATCCGCCTGCGTTTTCGGCTTTAAAAGACTTTTTTCCGTTAATTTTAACAAATTTTTAAAAAATTTTTTAAGATTTAATTTTTGAATAAATTTTAAAAACCGGAATTAAAAAAGAAAAAAATTTTTATTTTATCAAAATTTGTTAAGAATTTTAGGAACCTAAACTTGGGCAAGTTATATATAAATTTCGTATTAAAACTTGTATAACTAATACTTTAATTAGGATAAAACATAATAAATTTCAGTAGCTAATTTTCAAATTAAAACTACACATTTTAAATATCTCGTCAAAGATTTAATATTGAACGTAAAGATCAAAAATTTAAATAACCTTAAAGAATACGCAGAAATTAATGAAATTTAAACCAAAATTATTTTATGTCTAAGTCTTTCAAATACATTTGAAAATCAAGTAATTTGGTAATATTGTATATGGATTCTGAACCCCAAATAAACGAATTTCCGGAATAAAACGATTAGCAATGATATAAAGGAAAATTTTTTAATTTTAATTAAACCCCAAAGAAAAATTTAAAAATTTTTTCCCTTTAAGTTTTTAAAAAAATTTGGTTATATTTTTCAAATCCCACAAATTGAAAATAAAACCAAATTTAGGTTTAATTTAAAATTAAAATCAACCAACAGGCCGGAAATATTTCTTAAAGGTTAATCCCAAATTTAAAGCCTTTTTTAAAAATCTTGAATTTAAAAATAATTTTAAAATTTGGTTAAATTTATTATTAAAGCAAAAAATAAATACTACACTTTTTGATTTTTGGGGGATTAATGACATGTATTTTAAACTGTTAAATAACAAAAATTTTAAATAACTTTTAAATTCAAATTTAAAACAACAAAAGATTTAACATTATTTAAAATTTTTAACATTTCTCAAAATTTAAAACTTAAATTGAAAGAAGATTAATAAAAAATAAAATTTAAAAATTTGGGTTTATTGCAAATTTTCCAATAATTGGCCCAAAAAAAACCTTAAATCAATATTGTAAACTGTTTTTTTTATTAGTAAAAATTTTCCCATTTTAAAAAGTAAACGGGACCCAAAAATTAACAAAAAACCCTTATGAAAGGGAAGAAAAATTTCCATGAACAGCCTATTTTAAAAAAATCCCTGCAACCATTTATATAAAAGGGGTCCCACCCCCAAAATTTTTTTGCTTTATTAACCACCCTTTCCAATTATTTTTTTTAATTTTTTTATTTTGGGCAATTTTTTTAAAATTACGGAAAGAAAATTTGTAAGATATCACAATAAATTAAATGATATTTATGGTTTACGAAATGTATAATTTTTTTTGTTAAGCTGAAATTCAAACAATTCCTTGGGGGAAAGCAACAAAAAGAAAAATCTGAACATCATAATCGCTATTTGACACGCCATTGTATCATTTACACTGCCATTCATTTCATTTTTTTTTCGTTTGCATTTCTGACGTAATTGAATGAAAAATACAAAAAAAACAGACACATCATTCCACTGAAAATTTTACTAATTTATCCCATTTTTTAAATAAGTGTTACAAAATGCATATAAAGTGTTTAAAAATAATCTATATACGCAAGACACATTGTTTACAATACTACATGTTTTAAGCTTATACATCATATTTTACAAAGATTAATAAGAAGTGATATCTTAGTGCTTAAGATGTTTTCTTTGTTTGTTTTGTTTGTTTTTTAAGTTAGCAATGTAACCGAGGACTAATATCTTAAAAGAAACATGTTAAATGTTAAAGCTTGCCTTAATATTACACTTTCATTGGAAGAAACTAATGTTCAATGACCGGAAATGAAGATCCGAGATAAAATGTTTCGAACTTCGAATGTTTTGGAACAAGGATTTAAAAGATACTTTTTAACTTTATGTATTCAACACTTTATTCAAGTAATCCTTTCAAAATTGTACTTGCTTGCAAAACTTGTTTTCTTAATATCACAATCGTTCTGACAGATAGATTGGATTTATACAGAATATTTATTAAAATGGTTTAGGCAATTTTATGCCTTGTTGGTCTTTATTAAACTTTTTATACCCCCGCAAAACAAAGTTGTAACTGGAATCAGCTTGTCCGTCCGGCCGTCCGGCTGTGCGGCCTTCGGGCGTCCGTCGGGTTTTTTCTTGTCCGCCCCATAACTTAAGAATCCTTTGACCCACAGTCCTCATATTTGGCATGGAGGTTAGTCGTGATTAGAAAATGATTCCTATTGATTTTGAGGTCACCAGGTCAAAGGTCAAGGTCACAGGGACTTTGACTTCAAAAAGCTTGTCCGGCCAATAACTTAAAAATCCTAAGACCCACAGTCTTCATATTTGACATAGAGGTTAGTCAGGATCAGTAGATGATCAGTAGATGATCCCTATTGATTTTGAGGTCACCGGGTCAAAGGTCAAGGACACAGGGGCCTTGACTTCAAAAAGCTTGTCCGCCCAATCAATTAAGAATCCTTTGACCCACAGTCTTTAAATTTGGCATGGAGGTTACTCTCGATTAGTAAATGACCCCTATTGATTTTGAGGTCACAGGGGCCTTGACTTTAAAACGCTTGTCCGCCCAATAACTTAAGAATTCTTTGACCCACAGTCTTCATATTTGGCATGGAGGTTTATCGTGACCATTAGGTGACCCCTATTAATTTTCACTGGGTCAAAGGTCAAGGTCACAAAGCGTGTCCTCTAAATTGCTTAAGAAGGCTTTGGTCAACAGTCTTCATATTTGGTATTGAGATGGTTTATGATTAGAAGATGACCCTTTTTTATTTTAAGGTGACTATGTCAAAGGTCAAGGTCACAGGGGTTTTACTATCATAAGCGTGTCTGCTCAAATGCTTTAGAATGCCTGTCCGCAGTGGATTGGTTTTGACATTTAAACATTTGAAGCATGTAGAAAACATAACTTAGCAATGCACTGGCTTAGTAACCTCAGATTTTGCAAGGAGGTTGTCTTTGAGCTCTCAATGGTCACTGTTGATGCTGACGAAGTGGTATGTGGGTGTATTCACGCCATGACAGTGGCAGTTCTAGCTCATTTTGGACACGCTAATTTAGACTCTCTTAGCAGATTAGTTGATCTGTAAACCAGACTGCAGATATTTTGTTAGTCTTATAGTTTGTTTATGATACAAAATAGTCAGAACTAGACCTATAAGAGTCTTAGAATTTCCTACATTTCTTTACATATATAACATACTTGCATGTCTAATCTCTAGAATGTAGACACGCACTTTATCAATGTCAGCCGTATTATCTATATTTGGTACATTCAATTAATCCTTAACCTCAAACTCAAAATTCTTAATTAATGATATATATTACTAAATTGTTATTCATAAGTATTCCAAATATTAATAGAATTGTCACGTACATTAAACACAGCAAAAGTAATTGTGGTTTTGCGTATTTGTTCTTATGTTTTTTCTCAAGACACACACAATTTAGATGCCAGTTATGTTAAAGTCTGTCGTCTTGACCACTTTACTTGTCACATCAAATACTCACACTAGACACTCTAACGTGGATACATACAAACAATGCTTTATAAGCATGGATTTATGATAAATGCTCGAAAGAGTCAAATTGTTGTCAGGTATTCAAAAGTTTTTATATGATTATAACATTGTATCTGCTATATTTTTACATATGTTTTTGCAAAGCAGATAGTATAAAAATAGATATTGTTTCGTCCTTTATTATTCTGCTACAAATTATTATCTCTGAAGGTACATGAGTTATGGTCGTCGAGACAAACATACTGCAAGAATGCAAGGAAAGAAACATATGCCGGTGAATATCACATCATATTTAATGGCTAACTAGTCAATAATTGTTTTATTATATGAATAGGCGAACATTGAAAAACCCACACTATACAGTAAAGCCTTATAAGGAAATACAGAGAAAAAAACGTTTGCCTGTTTTCATTGAAGCGCTGGAAAAGACGCACCGTAGACAATATGACGTAAGGTGGCCACCCAGTGAACAAGATTTACAAATAGTTCTGTTGACTACTGTTCGGGCCAACGCAACAAGATTGCAGATATATTTAGATCGTATAATAATTATCATTTTTTGTACAATGCGCTCGTCCTCATTTGGATATAACCACCTGTTCATTTTATATTCCATTGGCAAAAACCTTTCGAGTCCGGCTCTCGGCACAAAGAAAAAGCTATGAAAATATAAAGGAAAAAATCTGAAATAATATATTGTGTAGAATAAGCATTTCTTTCCACTATATTCTGTAATTGATTCTATTCACATATAAAGATTTAAGTTTATGTATCAATACTTTAAGTTACGTTTCGGAAAAAAATAAAGCACAAAATAATTAAGCGTAGCTAATAACAAAGGCAATAAATAAATTGTAATCTAACATTAAACGAAGTGTTATTATTAGTGCACATTGCAATCCGCTTGAATATAATCTGTCCATCTATGAAGTTCAACGTTGTTAATTCACATATATCTAGTTATGCTCCGAACAAAACAAATTCCAATGGGAAATAACTAAAGAATTATAATACGGTTATCAATTTTTCTGCTATAAACTCATCCTGAATGAGATCTTTCCTCCTATAAAGATTCATATACTTTTTGAGTTATAATTTGGTCATAAATTAAAACAGAAAAGTAAAAAAGGACAATAATTCAAAAACAATGAGGGGTAAAATTCCTTCGTATTGAATTCTGCCTTAATGTGGTATACTTTCAATTGGATATCTCAAATACTTATTGAGTTACAGGCCGGAAAAAAATGCAGCACTGACTGATGGAGACTATGACTACATCCCCGCCACCTTTTTGGTGGAGATAATTAGGTATAAAGCTATGTATACATATTCTAATAGAATTATTTACATTGGCATGAATTTAAGGGAACGTATTTTAAGCCACAAAATCTTCTTTATTTTAGTCATTAATCGTTCGTAGTATTCTTGTTTCGTGATTCCATTTCTATTTTTCATTTGATGTTATGTCAGATATCTCCATTTCGTTCCAAAGAGTGACAAATATACCATTTAAGCAATTTTCCGCCCTGCCAATTTCATTTCCCGTAATCAATTTTGATAAACAGCTTCTCTGACTGCTATTGTGTAATATATTAACTTACTTATAAGATATAAGGACAGTTTTTATCTTATTTTCATATGTTTTTGTTTTCAAACTTGGTATAATAAAATATAATAGTCAACAAAAATGTTTGGTATATCTCGCCTCAATGTCATAGAATAACCATGATCTATATCCACATAGAAGTAAAATTGTACTTTCAGAACAGACTGGAATGACATTACTAAGTCATTGTTAGGATTACATTGTAAGGATTACATTGTGGTTACATTTGACATAAGCTTTTATCCAAGGAATCTCAAAAAACAATTAGAATACAATCTATTCTGTATCATATGAGACAATTTAATTACGCTGAAAAGTTTTTCTCGAAAATGATATTAATTAAGTTGTGCATATTAACATAAGTGAAGGCGTCTGTCAGAAAATACATCACATGGATTAAAGTGAAGTGTTCCATAACCATAAGTAGTATTAAGTATCATACAAACCACAAACAAATTATATAAAAATAGTGTTTGTAAGAAAGAGAAACATATGATTCGACATGATATATCTGTATATAGCGGATGTAGCCCTATAATTTTCAATACTTAAACATTAATATCTCTATTAAATTCACATTTAAACAAATATTTTATAAGAACATCCACACCAGACATTTGTTCTCACATTTTGTTTATTTGGAACTCTTCAAAATTGTTTCACTTTTATATGGTTATATAGAATAATTAACTTTAAGGTAGAAACAGTTTGTTTGACATATACTGTTATACAAGAATGTTAAAAAGGACACTATTTGCAAAAATATTAAAATTGTTAACAATACCGATTGAAGGTTGATTTGAACAGTGTATTACATAAGAGTTGTTCCGGTATTCCATACAAATTTGAAAAACCAAGTTAAACAAAACACTTTACTAGACAAGTGATGATCAAATATTAACCGGAATTTGTAGTTGATTCACTAACTGTTTGATGCATGTATATAAAAGTACACAGAACATAATTTGTAATCAAAATACAAATATATCAACAGAAACAAAAAACATAAAAAAAATGTTATGCTTTATATAGCATGTACATATAAAGCAATCCTGCGCACGGTGTATCCTTATATTCGACGTTAACGTGATTCCATTTCTATTTTTCATTTGATGTTATGTCAGATATCTCCATTTCGCTCCAAAGAGTGACAAATATACCATTAAAGCAATTTTCAGCCTTGCCAATTTCATTTCCCGTAATCAATTTTGATAAACAGCTTCTCTGACTGCTATTGTGTAATATATTAACTTACTTATAAGATATAAAGACAGTTTTTATCTTATTTTCATATGTTTTTTTTTCAAACTTGGTATAATAAGATATAATAGTCAACAAAAATGTTTGGTATATCTCGCCTCAATGTCATAGAATAACCATGATCTATATCCACATAGAAGTAAAATTGTACTTTCAGAACAGACTGGAATGACATTACTAAGTCATTGTTAGGATTACATTGTAAGGATTACATTGTGGTTACATTTGACATAAGCTTTTATCCAAGGAATCTCAAAAAACAATTAGAATACAATCTAATCTGTATCATATGAGACAATTTATTACGCTGAAAAGTTTTTCTCGAAAATGATATTAATTAAGTTGTGCATATTAACATAAGTGAAGGCGTCTGTCAGAAAATACATCACATGGATTAAAGTGAAGTGTTCCATAACCATAAGTAGTATTAAGTATCATACAAACCACAAACAAATTATATAAAAATAGTGTTTGTAAGAAAGAGAAACATATGATTCGACATGATATATCTGTATATAGCGGATGTAGCCCTATAATTTTCAATACTTAAACATTAATATCTCTATTAAATTCACATTAAACAAATATTTTATAAGAACATCCACACCAGACATTTGTTCTCACATTTTGTTTATTTGGAACTCTTCAAAATTGTTTCACTTTTATATGGTTATATAGAATAATTAACTTTAAGGTAGAAACATTTTATTTGCCATATACTGTTATACAAGAATGTTAATAAGGACACTATTTGCAAAAATATTAAAATTGTTAACAATACCGATTGAAGGTTGATTTGAACAGTGTATTACATAAGAGTTGTTCCGGTATTCCATACAAATTTGAAAAACCAAGGTAAACAAAACACTTTACTAGTGATGATCAAATATTAGCCGGAATAGGTAGTTGATTCACTAACTGTTTGGTGCATGTATATAAAAGTACACAGAACATAATTTGTAATCATAATACAAATATATCAACAGAAACAAAAAACATAAAAAAATGTTATGCTTTATATAGCATGTACATATAAAGCAATCCGGCGCACGGTGTATCCTTATAATCGACGTTAACGAGGTCACACGTGTATTGTCTTTATAGACCATTTTACTCATACTCGAAGTAAGCCCATGTTCCACAGCGAATCCACTGCCTATTTATATCTATGTAGAATTATAATATCTTATAATTATCTGGATGGCAATAATGACTTTCTTTAATGACGCACACTTATGTCCTTTCAACTGTACCATGACTGCTAGAGAACCTGCACCTGCAATGAACGTGTCTTAGAAAATTATTTGGCAGAATGATAATGTATGGTACATAGGAATAACTTTTAATACGATTTTGTTACTTTTTCTTACATTGTTAGCAAAAGATGATTACATTTCAACATTTCATAATTACAAAACATTGTAAATGTGTCCTAGTTGTTACATTAATTTCAACACTAAGTAATCGTTTTGTTAAAATTCAACCGCTACGATCTGATAAATATTATCTTATACGTAACGAAACTTATATAAATCCTTATAATATATTGAACAATGTTAGTTTTATAATGCGGTGACATTTTGCTATAACGAATGGCGCAACAAAAATGCCAAACGGAACACGAAGCTAGTTAAGCTGAAATAATAGCTTTGATTATAACAACATAATGATGTTTGTATCACAACATGTGCATTTTTACATGATAACAGCAAATACAATTTATTCGGGAAACACAAGTTTATTGTTTTGATATAACTCATCAGCGAATCTATTTTAAGAATACTTCGAAATAACAATTAAAATCCATTGGTTGGTCTTTTAACATATTAAACAATTTGGTCGGAACACACAATTTATAGTTTTTGTGCCACTTACATTTGTATCGGCGAGACTATTTTAAGAACATAATAATAATTATCATTTTACAACAAAACGTCTTAGGTCAGTCTTTTAACATGATATAATTATCCATATCTGTAAATATAAACAAAATATTGATCTGGATACAATTTTAAGAATGTTTTATGTTTGCGTGTTGTTTTTTCTTTTTTCTATTGTATCACATTTATTTAGAGCTCTCTGTTCAGGACATTGTCAAACAGTTCAACTGATGCTCAACGGGGAATACAAAAATGACATTCAAATTAGAGTATTCACACGCTTGTAACGATTTTAATGCCGAGCATTAATAAAAACAAACTTTCATAGAATGCAGAAAAAAACCCAGAGGAAACAATAGAAGGAAAATTCCCGATCGACAAAAACATTTGTTAAGATACTCATTCGTGAAATCTGAAAGACTGGGGGTTTAACTGGAATTCTTAATTATACGTTTATTATTGCATGTGCATTTTTTTACAGGACAGCAGCTTACATTGGCAAGACATTACGATCACAAACTTATGAGCAAACGTTAAAATCAACACCGATTTATTTATTTCATTCTGTCTGTGTATGCCTTAATATCTGAAAAAGTGCATCCTGAGCAAACTCAATAATTTATGAACAGGATTCTTTGACGTTCGATATGAAATGAAAACAAATTACAAAACCAAGATATGTGTCTTCTTAAAGTCTAAAAACATACCAATTTCTACTGTCTTTGTGTTTTTTTTAAATAGTCTCGTTTATATAATAAACGTTTGAGATAACATTTAAGTAAAATAATCTTCAAACATGAAGGTATAAAGCATTCTGATTGTTATTGCGTCGTAACTGACCATTGCTTTTTATCCTACGTTTGTTCCAATTTCGCTCAAAAGAGAGACACATATTCCTTTACGGCAATTTCGCGCCTTGGCGATTTCATTTGCCATAATCAATTGTATTAAACAGATTTCCTGTCTGCAACCTAGCTAATTAGTTTAAATATGTATATTTTGTGAAAAAAATTTATGATTACCCGTCATAAAAGAGATAGTAAAAAAAGCTTGCCAATGTAATATTTCCTTAGTTCAAAAAGGCCAAAATTATGTAAAAAAATTAATGTAAGAGTAATGGGCTTTAGACAGTGAACTTTGATTATGTTCTCAATAAAGTGTGTGAAATTGTAACATTTCCCTTTTAGTTGTTATGGAAATATTAACGCGCACGCAAAACCTTAGCCAAAGAGTGAGTAGAATAGCTATCCATTTTCATCGGAATGTCGAACTAAAATGTTGGCCGTTTGTTACAGTCCTTTATTATTCATTACAGTTATTTGTTTGAACTTTATTTACATTGAAGTTCAAATTTTTATAAAATGTGCACAAAACTGTTACACTTATTTTTGAATTATTACACAATTAATTTAAAGAAAGCACATATACGGATACAGTTTGCCCTTGATGCATATCCTATAGGTTAACTGCATACCGTCGACATCATTAATGGACTGGTCAACTAAAATGGCTATTATACATTTAAATAGTTTATTTCGTATATCAGCAGGTCTTTTCAATTGATATCAGTGCAATGCTGTTAATAATACTGCTGTTTTGTAACGTCAGTTGTCATTGGATATTTGCGACTTTTATTTAACATATTTAAGCAGATTCTGTAAAAGAAAGACATTTAGCAGGATTTTTATTTCGTAATAAATTATGTTTAAAGGTTATATGACAGTTTATAAAAATTGCGTAATGTCACATGTAAAAAAAGATTATAACCGTTTATACTTGTCCGAAAACAGTATCAAATTTATTTTACAATATACTACTCACGGCAAATGCAAGAATATATTTATAGGAAAATGCAAGAATATATCTCTAACAACTGTGCCCCAATACAATAACCATATGGCTTGTCGAGATGGAACTCAGACATGGTAAGCAAAAGAAATGGCTATCATTATTTCTGTTTGAAATATGACCTCGAACATTTGCAAACTGACAACACTATAATATACTTACAATAATAGAAAAATGTCCTTTGAGAATAGCCAAATAGAACGTTCAGAAAGTATTGTCAGTTTTGGTTATGTTTTCATACAGAGGTTTAAATGGAAACGTCAATGAGACAGGTTCGTGCCATTCCATGAAAGCAGCGTATGATCCCAAAGTAAAGGAGTACGTGTGTCCTAAACGAGAAAACTATTTGAACAAATCTTATCGAACTTTCAGGAGATCTCAAATTTATTAAGGAGGCAACATACCAGTATGGTTAAACAGTACTGCTTGAATACTGAAATCATTCTCATCATGCTAACCAAAAACTAGTATGAGACATTTAGTTAATCAACTTCTTTACCTGATGGTTATGAGATTTTTTGCGTTCGTTGGATAAAATGTTTCATGTCACATTCATTATTGTATGCATGACTTACTTAACCCTTCAAACAGCTATATTAGCCAAATTAATTTGTATAAAATACAGTTTGAACATCTCGACTGTTATTTACAAAAATCACGGACTTACTACAATTTAAAAGAAGTTCTGCTGCGTGGTTTAAAATGTAAACAAAAACGCAGGGTGTAATCTTTGATAATGTCTAACAAAGCTATATATTTGACATTCAAAGGAAAATAAAGTATATTTCGGTCAAATATGATTACAAATATGTTTGACTATCGGTTATATGTATAAGTTAGTCGACAATTCCAAGCTTAAAACTGATTTTTGTTAAATTGTCTTACCGCAGACCAGACCGAAATACCGCATAATGTTTTGGGTATTCTTACTGTTGCCCCTACGTTTATCGCTTAAATAATTCATGACTGTCTAAAATATTTACTAGAAATAAAACATAAATAAAGAATGAAGACTATGATTACAATTTATCAATAAAATAATTATGTGTTATGAATGAATGATTAACGAAAAGAACTGTTTATATGCAATTTCTGTAACTATGATAGATGAACAGCAAAATTGGAGCAATCTTGTACTACTTTGAAGAAAAACTTGAATATATTTTAAAAAAAAACCCCCTTTCATTTTTTTAATTTTAAATATATTCATTTTTCTAAAAATTTCACGTCATGATGTATCGACACTGTTCCCCTTTCGTTAATTTTTTTTAAAAAGTCGTATTTGTTACCGACTGTTTTTCCTTACAAATTTATATTAAATTTAAAAACCTTTTCCCTAATATATCATCCATCTGATAATATTACCCCGGGAGTCAAATTTGAACCCATTCCCCTAATTTAAATGTGCCCCTTATAAAAAAGTGTCGCCAGACTTTAAAATAATCAAAAATTTGATAAAAGTTGGCTATTTCCCATAGGAACAACGGAGGGAAAAGTAAATCCCTGGGGATTATACATAAATTTTTTAAACGTCCCTTTTTTTGCCAAATTTTTGTTTTATTTGTTTGTTTACCTGAAATTTATATCTTATTATTTTGCGACAGTTTTGAAACAATTAAAGGGAAAATTCATGGACGTTTTTTTTCCCAAAGATCTTTTTTTAAATTTTTGCCCAAAAGAATAAGAAATAATCAAAATTTTATAGGGTTTTTAAGGTATTTTCAATAATTTCTGTATTTACTGTATATAGTTTGTTATTTAAATTGATATTTTTTTGTTTTTTCATACTTTTGCTTTTTATAAGTTTTTAAAAAGAATTGTCTGTTTAATGTGGTTTTAAAAAAATGGTTCACTTTTTGTGAAACACCCAGGCCCGTTTAGAACCATACCCTTAAAGTTTTTTTTTAAGATAAATCCCCACAAAAAAATTATATCATATATTTTTGTTTGAAGAAATGCTAGTTTTATATATGACTTTGCATGGAAAACTAAAAACTATCATATGCAAGTTGACCGGTTTTACTTCGGCCGAGTAACTTTTCGTAAAGATACTTCTTGTTTCTCTATACAAACAACGATATTCTCAATGTGTATAATAAAAACAGCACAGTTATAACAGTTTTTCGATTTCTTCAAAAAACAAATGGTTCAAGCTGCAGTTCAAACTATCATAGAAACAGACATTTATTTGATAGCAATTACAGCATGGATCTGAATTATATAACTTACACTAATGCTGTTTAGTTAATGAGATCTTATCAACGATCAAACGTTAATGTAGAATAATAGCGGCAATTATGTGAGATACTCTTTAGTTTTGATTATTACTCAGATCCATTTACTTTGACTATCTAGAAAATCTAGAAAATAAAACACGTTAAGCAATAATCAATCAAAAGCATCATTCGGAATTTCATTTCCTAAAAAGAAAAAAAAACATTAGGTTTGGACTATATTCCGTTACATTGAACGTGACATCAAAACTGAAAGTTTTTATTCAAAAAAGGTTATCTTTATTCATCAAATATGATAATTATGCTTCTTGTTGACATGCCAGTGGTCATGTAGGCTATTTGGTCAAGAAATTGGCATTTTCAAAATTCCAAAAATACAATAAAGACAGGCGTGTGTGGAATTGGTAGTGTGTTCAAGCCGTATGGTCGAATCAAGTGTCTTTTACTTTTAGGCTGATGCATGATTTACCGTCCTCAATAAAGTTGGCAACTAATCAAATTCATAGATTAAAATTATTGTTTTGATAATTTTCCTTGAAAATACTTTAGAACGCGCAATTTGCTCTTTTTAATCTGAACTTGTTTTTGTCTTCTGGGGGCTATGCCCCCACACCCCCTTTTATGGGCCTACAACTTGAAAAAAGCTGGCTACGCCCCTGCATGCTTCTCCCCACTGACAAATGAAAGGACAATCTGTTTAAACGGAAAAAGAAATCATACCAAAAAGTATTACAATATCCTTTGTGAAACTCAGAGATTATTTTTGAAAGAAGTAGCAACATCCATATGTAATTCAAACACAAGAGTTTCATTTTAAATAATATGAGAAATCTATATAGGCCAAACATAAACGATTGGGGCAAATGAAATAAGTTATTGTATCCAACTTTAGAATATATGTTTTCCTACTTCTACTGTGCAAGCGAAAGCATTAATCCTATTATCAACAATTGTATTTTCAGTTATATGTTGTGATCATTTGCATTTTTTGCATATCTCTTATACAGCACAGCCAATAATATTATATTATATTTCAATATTATATTCGATTTTAATATTACTTATTCAGCATAATGTAAGAGTTCGAACTTGTTATCAACAAAGCTGATACAAAAGACATCCATCCTTGCATTGCGAATATATATCCCTATAAAAAGGTTTCAAAGTACCAGAGGCGAAAACCATCTCTCATCGACCTTCAATTAAATTTTCTGAACTTTCGCTTGATGTGCTTGTATGTGCAAAAACTTGACAGTAATTGGTATTTCTTACAAATGAATATGAGTTCAAAGTCATAGAAATTCAGACAGACTTGACAAACCGTTGGTATCTACATTGTATATTTTAGGTTAAAAATAATGTATGATGTTATAGTCTGTGAAATAAATGTTTCTTTGGAATGAAATTTCTTTACAAATATTAATAATATCCATTATTCTACATTTCATGTTTTTAAAATGTTGAAAGTTATGTTATCTTCTCTGGCATTCACATAATGAAGGCCGGGTCGTAATTTGCAAGTAACAATGTCTAACAGAATAATATACCCCGTTTGACATATATAATAATCTCTTTAGTATTATGAAATACTATTGAAATAAATGTTCACGGTTGCTCATTGAATTCAATAAGTGTATCTACTGCCAAATATATTGATAACAAGCCCCGCAAAGAAAAGCTTGTTTCCTTTATAAAAAAATTTTTTCAAATTACAAATGAAAATTAAAAAATTAATCATTTTTATCAGCCATTTTCATTAATTGCTAAACAATGGTTTTCAAAAATTATTACTTCCCCTTTTCCTTTTTTTGATTTAAAAAAATTAAAGGGAAATTAAAACGCTTTAAAAAAATTTGTATTAAAAATTTTGTTAAAATGAAAATTTTTTTCGGCGTCATAAACAACGGGTTCACATAATTAAAATAATTATTTAAAAAATGGGTTTTCCATACAAAAACTAAAGCACAAAACGCTATGAATTTTGTCTTCTACGCAGAAAGCATTATTGTTTAAAATCATAGAAAAAAACCCCTTTAACTTGTGTTTTAAAATTTTAATAAATTTTTTTCGGAGGTGATAAGAAGTCAAATTTTATGTGGGAAATAAAATTCATGTTCTAAGACGTCAAAAAGTTCCCCTTTCCTCGTTTTTATGCGCATGCGTAAGAAATGGTTGGTCAAAAATTATGTGCTAGGGGTTAAAATTTGTAGAAAAGTGTGTTTGTTGTTGCGTCTGCTATTAGATTTCCGACCATACCTAAAACAAAAGTCTGCCCTTATGGCAAGCAAAATTTTTCAACTAAAAAAAGGGAAATTTTTTAAGTTTAGAATTTTAAGTGCAAAGTGGTATTTTTTGGGTATATTAGGTAAGGGGTCATATAAAATTAACTTTGATGACAAGAAAACGCAAAAAGTCGAAAACATCGCCTGGAGAAGAGAAATTAAATACTTCTAACAAAAGGCGCGAAAATAAACAAAGACAAACAAAGGACAACATGGATAACGATAAAGGTCAGAAATTATGCTCAGATAGCTCAGAAAGTGAGATAAATTCTCCGCACACCTCACAGTATGGTAATACAGGTGTGGGGTATATGAATTCACCTAGCATGAACATAGCGGCTGGCCCATATCAGACCTGGGGATTGATAAATCCGGGACTGATCCAAACTCCACAGACACCGTCCAGCCCTTTGGGGGCAATAAGTAGTGATATAGTTTCAGTTCTCTTGCAAAGATTAGACAGCATGGACAGTAAATTAGCCAAATTAGAAACTATACAAACAAGTGTGAACTCATTGAATTTACGCATTCAAAACATGGATAAAAAAATTAACGATCTCGAAAGAAAAGTTCTCGATATTGAGAGAAGTCGAGAATTCGACAGCCAAACATTTTCAGAAATAAGTAAACAACAAAAAGGTTTGGATACTTACATGAAAAAAATGGAAAAGTTCGAAAAAGATCATAAAGAAATGGAAAACGCATTAAAGGCAGAAATAATAGACCTTAAATCCCGCAGTATGCGCGACAATTTACTATTTCATAAGCTACCGGAAGAGAAAGACGAAAACTGCGAGGAAAAAATTATACATTTCATTCAAGATAAATTGAAGATCGATAACGCCATTGAGACGATACGGCTTCAGAGGGCTCACCGGGTAGGTCCCTTTAAGGCGGGCAAGATTCGACCGATAGTAGCCAAGTTCACGGAGTTTCACGATCGTGAAAAAGTCCGACGAGCAGCGAAAGAACTAAAAGGATCAAACTTCGGGATTTCAGAGCAGTTTCCTAAGGAGATCGTGGAGCAGCGAAGGAAACTTATTCCTATCATGCTACAAGCTAGGAAGGATGGCAAAGAGGCTTACCTCAAAGTTGACAAGCTCTATATAAACAATCAGCTATATCGCGGATCTACATAGGACTCTTGTGAGAATGTTCTTAAGTGTCTTTCGTGGAACATAGAAGGACTAACCCATGAGAAAACAACATCACAAGATTTTTTGAATATTGTGTGTGAGTATGAAATAATATGTCTTAGTGAATCATGGACAAATAAAAACTCCAATATTGATATTCACGGTTACTCAAATCCTATTCATTCTTATCGAAAAATTCAACATAGGCGAGCAAAAAGATCGAGTGGTGGTTTAATTGTTTACATTAAGAACAATATTCGAAACGGAGTCACATTAATACAAAATACAATAGACTGTATTATCTGGCTAAAGTTAGATAAATATTTTTTCAATATTGAAGACGATTATTATATATGTTTTACTTATATTGCTCCGGAATCTTCTCCGGTTCATAATGTGTATAATGTTGATATTTTCACTCAACTCGAACAAGATATAATTTTTTTTAGTGATCGTGGGAAAATATTTTTGTCTGGTGACCTAAATAGTAGAATTAGTAGTAAAGCAGATTTCATTCAATTTGATCGTAATATAGAGGCGAATGACGTAATTACCGTCGACACTTTCCTGCCTCGTTCCACGCAAGATAGGTCAACCAATCGTTTTGGGGATAGCTTGCTAGATCTTTGCAAAGCAACCTATCAACGCATTGTTAACGGTAGATGGCCAGGTGATCGTGGGAATTTTACCTGCGTGACCTACAATGGGGCTAGTGTAGTTGATTATTTATTGACAAGTCAAAATAACTTTGACCTCATTGCCAATTTCGCGGTTAAAGAGTTCACTACTTATTCTAACCATGCACCCCTATCTTTCTCTTTTAAAATAAACTCTAAATTTAGTAATGACAGCTGTAGTTATAAGGAAAAGTCATACTATAAGTTTGATGATAGATACAGGGAATTGTTTACACTCGATTTAACTAATAACATACAGTCTTTATTAAATATCTTAAATACAGAAATAAGCGGAGACGGAGATTTTGATACGCTTACTTCTATGTTTACGGACTTTCTGTGTACGCACGGCGACAAGTATTTTAAAAGATCATCTCACGAAACGTCAAATATCTGTAATCAAGTACGTAAAAAGAATGAAGAATGGTTTGATCATGTATGTCGGACTAAATATGACACATATAAAAAAGCAGTTACGCAATTTAACCTAACGTTTTCGGATGCGGATAGGGTTTCAATGTATAACGCAAAAAAGGATTATAAATACCAATGCCGAAAATCTAAAAATTCTTTTAATTATGCACAAGGCCGAAAAATGAACCAATTACGAAAAAAATCTCCCAGGGAATTCTGGAAAACGTTTAAACATAATAAAACAAGTAAATCTGGGGAAAATATATCTAATCAAGAATTTAATGACTACTTTAAAAATCTTATGGGCGGGGATGTTCAGTGTGATGATGAAGGATTTGTACGGAATTTGAGGGATTTTGATACCGATTTAAATCGACAAGGCAATAATGAGTTGTTGGACTTGCCAATATCTGATGACGAAATTTTTAAAGCAATAAACAAGTTAGGGTCAAATAAATCACCTTCAATTGATAATATTTTATATGAGTATTTTAAGGTAGCTGCCCCTCTTCTAGTTAATCCTTTGAATTTATTTTTTAATCAGATTTTAAATTCTGGCAAGTTCCCTCGTGCTTGGTCCACTGGAGTAATTATACCTATATATAAAAAAGGGAACCAGTCTGATCCAAATAACTACAGGGGCATCGCTATAACCAGTTGTTTTGCAAAACTATTTACTGTTTTACTAAATGAAAGATTAAAAACATGGGTAGAAGTGAACAACGTTTTAACTGATGCCCAATTTGGCTTTAGGAATAAATATAGTACTGTAGATCCTGTTTTTATTTTAAACGCATTAATTCAAAAGCAACTTCTGAACAAAAATAAACTGTACTGTTGTTTTGTAGATTATAAAAAAGCTTATGACTCTATCGAGAGAAGTAGGCTATGGTATAAATTTATAAAACTAGGAATAGATGGTAAATTTCTGTCGGTATTAAGATCAATGTACAGCGAAGTGAAACTTTGTGTAAAACATTTAGGGAGCCTATCTGACTTTTTCAAAAGTAATTTAGGTTTGTTCCAAGGAGAAATA
Organism: Ruditapes philippinarum; assembly: GCF_026571515.1. Lineage (NCBI taxonomy): Eukaryota > Metazoa > Mollusca > Bivalvia > Venerida > Veneridae > Ruditapes > Ruditapes philippinarum. Next base: position 99,477 of record NW_026852181.1, read on the forward strand.
ACTTCGCCGATTTGCTTCTCTTTATTTTTAAATGATATAGAAATGCAATTACAGGAAAATATTGACGCTGGAATAAATATTGATCAAATTGCGATATATTTGCTCCTATTCGCTGATGACGCGGTAATCGTCTCTGAAACAAGTACGGGGTTACAGAAATCACTAGATAGTTTATATTCTTATTGTTGTAAATGGAACCTTACAGTTAACATAGAAAAAACTAAAGTTATAGTGTTTAGGAAAGGGGGGAAGTTAAGAAGAAACGACAAATGGTATTATAATAATCATGAAATAGAAATAGTCAAGTCTTTTAATTACCTAGGGGTTGTATTCTCCAGTGGAGGGTCTTTTATGCAAGCAGCAAACACATTAGCCGGGAAAGGGTTGCGATCTCTACATTCTTTGTGGGCTATTGTTCGTAGTATGAAAGTTCCAATAAATATATTGTTTAATCTTTTTGATTCGTATGTACTTTCTGTTTTAAATTATGGTGCAGAGGTATGGGGTTGTATAAATTCAGAGGTAATAGAAAGAGTACATAAGAAATTTTGTAAATGGATACTAAATGTTAAACAATCTACACATACTCTAGCTCTCTATAGTGAGTTAGGTAGATTTCCACTCTATATAGAAAGACATGTTAAAATGGTTAAATATTTTCTGATGATTAATACCGTCAAGTCTGAAAATTGCATACTTAAGACGGTTTTACAAGATCAAATCAAAAGTCTAGAGCTAAACGAATCAATAAAAAATTGGGTCTCATTTATACGCGATATCCTTCAGTCTTCTGGTCTAAGTGAAGTCTGGTTATATCCAGAATCCGTTAAAATAAATGTATTTGTTCCGGTCTTGCGTTGTAGGCTTAGAGATATATACATAAGTAATTGGAGAACGGGGTTGCAGATGTCAAGTTCCTTAAATATTTTCCGGGAGATAAAAGATACATTTGAACAGTCAAATTATATCAGACTATTAGAAAATACAAAATTTAGAAACGCACTGGCTAAATTACGTCTCTCATCACATAAACTTAACATTGAAGTCGGCCGACACTACAATATTCCGCGCGATGAACGTAAATGTACACTATGTAATTTAAACGACCTAGAGGACGAATTTCACTTTGTTTTAAAATGTACAGCTTATGTCGATTTAAGAAGGTTATATATACCCAGATATTATTATACCCACACAAATGTAATTAAGTATATATCATTAATGCAAAGTAGTAATAAGAAGATCTTAAAAAATTTGGCTCTATATTGTTTTAAAGCTTTCAAATTAAGGGATTCACTATTGTAATAATATAAATGTCATTCTCAATCTTATATCATTATTTTTTTTGTTATTTTTTATTCCATGTAAATTTTGAGTATATATAAATATATTTCTTCCTTTGTTACATTCTCACGATATATGTGTTAAGGAAATAATAATTCATGTATTATATGTAAAATCTTCCATGTCATACCAATATATATATATGTTCTTTTTTCATTGTTAACGACGATGGGCTTGTAATGCTTAAGTCAAATAAAATATTTGTTCTGTTCTGTTCTGTTCTGTTCTTAATTTTGACCGAACGTGAGATCCAATACATACAAACATAAAATCTGCATTTCTCTTGTAGATCAGCTTGAACACTTAAAACAAATTGAAAAAGCAAAACATAATTTAGAAATGTATACATAAATAACTTATGATGTCCAATTCGGGAAAGCGTACTTTAAAAAAAACAATTTTCACCTAATTGTGTTTTCTCTTCAGGTGGGAATATTTAAAATTTTTCTCTTTATTAAACTTAAAAAATTTATGTTTGTCCTTTCTAAAGAAGTGAAACTTAATTCATTTATTGGGCATAATGTACCTTTGATAAGAAACGTTTGACAGTGTGAGTTTTACAAACCTACATTTTGTAGACAGAGCTTCGTGTATAAAATTGTACAGTTCCAGATGCAGATTTGAACTTTAAAATCAGTTGGCCTAGATTTCAACATAATGCCTGTCTTTTACCTATACTTATCATCAGTCCTCTGATATTTTGAAGCTTTATATAGGGCAATCATGACCCTCTTGAATAATTCCATATATTTCTATGTTACAATTATTTTTAAATTAGTAATGCTTATAGTGTAAGCATTGGTCAGATAGATTATTGACAACATAAGAAAATAATGTTAGTGTTGCGTGAACGCTCTAACTTGATAATGTAACACATGTAAATTGTACAAAAAAGATGAAACGTCAAAATATGTCACTTCATAATTTTTTAAAATTCATTTCTAGCATGAAAGTTAACACAGATTATAGTAAAATGATATTGTTTGCATGCTTGTTTGTAATTCGTTTTCAACCGGGATACCCGTACTCAAGTACTTAAGTACCAAATGACCGCCAATAACTCGGAAAAGCTTATTTGTAAGATATAACAATTAGATTTTAGATTATCATTGTCGTGTCATAATGATATAATGTGACAAACTCATATTTATATTATGAACAAACAACTTCATACACCTGATGCTAAGCTATGATAGATATGTCGGAACATACGATATGGTGCACTTGTCAAAGTTCATTTGCTTTTCGTATCCTATCAATATTTCGACTGAAAAACAGATCGTATAATTAACAATCTATGTAAACATTCTTTCAAAATACTTACTTACAAGTACAAAATATTTGTATTGCTACATTTGATAAAAGGAATTGTAACCTAACAGCAATATTTAACAATATGAAATAAATGAGCATGTTTGCAGTATTTATTTGCCCTTTGACATATATCAGCAAAGTAGTATATATTTGGGTAATGTTTTGGTAGTGATCTTCGGTGTATATGAACTCCGTGAAAGTTATAAGAAGAATATCTGATAAGCTATCATAAGAACTCCCTCTTCCGTGGTCATATTTTGTGTTGTATATTAAAAAAAAAAATAATACACCAATTAAATCTTTTAAAAGCTTCTTGATATTACTAGAAATCTGGGTTTTATCTTAAAAATACACAGATGTACAGCGGATGCATTTTTTTCTTTTAAATGTGCACTTTACTTTTACTTAATTAGTACATATTTTAAAAGATTTTTATCTTGAACGAGGAAACATTTGTTTGTCTACACTTTATCATTTTGTTTATCTTACACCCATTTTGAATACGAAGTATTGATAGTTTATTGGGTAACATAATTAGATTAATTACAACATGCCTAATGAACGGTAATAGAAATACTTAAAATGAACTATATTGCGTGTAAATATTTGTATCTTTATTGTAACGTAGAGCGTCTTGAAATGGAAGTTTATGTCATAAAATTAGTTGAACAATTTGAATTGATGATACACAAACTGCATTAACTAGTACAATCCGATTATATCTTTTATAAATGTTTTAATGCCATTTCAGTCTTTAAGTTTTCTATATTTAGCTTAAAGATCCTGTAACTCAATTGTTTATGGTTATACGAGGGTCATTCAATAAATAATGTAACCATCTTAATAACTTTTAAACTTATGATTCGAATTCCATAAAAATTTACATCACTATGCGTCAATCTATTGTCGATTTTTTCACAAGTTTGATGACGTCATATCATGTGACGTCATCACAGCGTGACGTTAAATGACGTCACTTAAAGCGTCATGGCCGCGTTCACGTCGCAGGAACAGCGCAGTTACATCAAAATTGAAGTTCAACGTAAGAAAAGCGCAAACAAAGATATCCAATGCATTACAGGAAGCTTGCGACACCTATACTCTTTCGTATGTACAAGTTACTAGATGGGTGAAAGAATAAAAGGACGGCAGGGACAGTGTTAAAGATAACCATCGACCAGGGAGAAATGTTACAGCTACTGACTCGTATAGTACGGTCCAGGTAAAAAAAGCTTAAATAAAGACAGAAGGATATCGTGTAAAAGATTGGCACAGGAACTGGAAATAAGTGTAGGGTCGGTTCATACAATTATTCGAAACCATTTAAAATGCGCAAGGTTTCAGCAAGATGGGTGCAACATCGCTTGACGTCGGAGCAGGCAGAACGGCGTTTGAAAATCGCTACTAACCATCTTTCACGGTTAAGTAAAGAGGGCAGAGACTTTTATCAAGAATTGTGGCTATTGATTAAACTTGGTTAAGATCGTATGAGCCAGAGTTTAAAAGACAATTGGCTAAGTGGCATACTCCTAAATCTCCGAGGCCAGCAAAGTTTAGACATGTACTGTCAAAACTTAAGATGCTGATGATATTTGCATACGATATCCATGGTGTATTGACAAGTCATAAAGTGCAAAGTAGAAAAATTACCAATGGCAAGTACTATGAGGAGTACCTTAAAAACACCTAAAACCAGCGATTCGAAAAAAGCGTCCTGAGCTTTAAGCGGCTATCCAATAATCCTTCATGACAACGCAACGGCACACGGTGTAAAGGGGTTGACGTCACTGTTTCAGTCATACGGAAGGGAACTATTAGCTCCCCCACCTTATTCCCTGGATATTAGCCCCTGTCACTATGAATTATTTCCCAAGCTGAAAGAAAATATGAGAGGAATACGTAACGACGACCTAGACGAGCTTGAAGTTGCCGTGGTCGAGCAGATGAGCGCGGTTGCCTAGCAACGGGAATAGAAGACCTGTCGAAGCGCTGGACATCGGTCGTTGACCACAAGGGATATTACTTTGAAGGATTATTATAAGGTAAGAATGATATCTTATGCTATTAAGAAATTATTTAGTAAGTTTCATTATTTATTGAATGACCCATTGTATATCATAAATATAATGCTCAAATGAAGTTTATCAATATTGTAAGTTAAAAAAAAACAACATTATTTGTAAAGATATTACCGAATTTACATTTCATGTTAAAGACGTTTTCGGTAGTTTTCTGTGCGCATCGTTATGCGCTTCCAAGAAAGATAATCACGGATAATTACTCTTCAAATGAAGGTCAAGTTGAATAATATTTGGATAAGTGTTTAAATTTCGGCTATAAGCAAATAATGAGTAAATAATACAGAATAGATATTTCTAAATGTTAAAAAGGAGATCGGTTCAAAAAGATAAAAGGTCGTTTAGACAACATCACATAAAGGATTTCTCCAAGCATAAGTACGACAGCATTGATGATAATTCTGCGCGCGTTACCCCACCCACTTGTGGTATAGTGACGAAAGTGCGTCGCGACTTGATTACTGGCAGACAACTGAGCAAAGAAGTTTAAAATGATATATTTTAAAAGTGTTGAATAAAAAACAAAATTAATATCTCAGAAATGTTCCGAATTTCATTATTTTCTTTGTAAATTTCTGAATACTTGCTTACTGTTCGGGTATGTTAGTCGAGTGAAAAAAATAATATGGCCCTAGATATGTTTTAAAAAGATATTCAGTATCATATCTACTTAATATAACATCAAAAAAAAGAGAAGTTTTTATTACAACATGTTTTTGTTGTATATTTGACAATACATTTAGTATAACACTGATATTTCTTAAGAAAGTGTGGTAATTTTGACAGTTGGCATATGCGGTAACCATGGAAACTGACCGTTTACAAACAACTAACACGTCAACATATATATTTTATTTCTATTTTTGAATCCACTATCAAATGTTACTTGATATATCAATAATGTAAAAAATTCTATGAAAGAAATTTCTTGATAGCTTTAATTTTTTTACAGAATTCATGTTTATTTTTCTCATTTTTTGTTTAGTTAAAAAGCATGAAAACTTATTTTTTAAAGAAATATGTTCCAATTATCGTTTGTTTTATACAGAACCCTAAGATAAAGCAAGCTTTGTATAAAATTATGTTTATTGTGAGTGTAATAAGCTATTTTATACATTACTATAACACAGTTTGGCTATTTTGACAATTTTGAGATATTCGGTTACCATGGAAACTGCCATTTTTCAAAAAATCCAACACGCCAACATATATTTTTCTTTTTCTTTTTGAATATGTTATTGTTGTGCTTAAGACTAATAAAAAAAAATATATATATATATTAAATTTTACACAACATACAAAAAAATTAGAAAATCCTATGAAACACTTTTTCCAATATCTCTAATTATTCTCAGAATTCATGTTTATTTTTCTCATTTTTTGTTCGGTTGAGGAACATGGAAAACTCATTTTTTAAAGAAATATGCTCAGATTATCATTTGTTTCATACAGAATCATTAGATAAGATTATCTTTGCATAAAACAATGCTCGTTGTGTGTTTTAAGCTATCTTATACATTTTCTATTCATTATAACACAGTTAGGCTATTTTGACAGTTTTTAGATATACGGTTACCATGGAAACTGCCATTTTACAAGAAATCCAACACGTCAACATATATTTTTCTTTTTATTTTTAAATTCTTCATTATATTTTACTCATCATACAAAAAATTTAGAAAATTCTATGAAAGGATTAATTTTTCATAAAACTGTAGAAAATGTCTTTAATAAAGGGAGGTTTTAAAAAATCTATTTTCTATAAAGTTTAAGCCAATTTTTTTCAAAAAAGAAATGAATGCATATATTTTAATAATTACATATAAAGTGGACAATTTGATAATTGATTCTTTTTGATAATTGATTTGAAATAAGGCTTTATGATTCTTTTAAGAAATCGACATTTTTATTTGATAATAGAAACAACTACAGATTAAGTTAAAGTTTATATGATTTTTTTAACGTTTATAATATTCATTTTATCATATCCAGGTCAAATAAATGACTTTTGTAGGTAGGTTTTATCTTTATGAAAGATCATAACAGCTCATTTATTAGATAATGGACATTTGAAAACAATGAAATATTCTGGCGGCATACAAATCTTAAACTACATGTTCTAATATCATAATATTCCAATAAAATAAAAGTAAAGACTAATGAACTGACTGTAGACTGTATACATCAAATCACCTAAAATCTTTAAAACAATACAGAAATAGGAATTACGAAAAGCGATATTAACGTAGATTTGAATTCTGGATGTTATGTAAGTCTCATGCTAACACTGAGATGAATCATTGTATTATATATGTTTAACTTGTATTGACCGATGTGTTAAGGGTGGATACAAAAGGAATTACCTTTATGTTTTAGCTTGGTTGAACGTATCATTTTATTGAAAAAGTTTTTAAATTATGTTTTGCTTATTTTGGTAATTTTACTTGACAAAATATAATCTGTAATTTGTTTCCTTTTTATATATTGATTTCTATATTAACGATATAGATGTAACAAAATCTTTTTCCACTTAAAGTATTTTTGCAAAATTTAAATTACACTTTATATATGTTCAATCATTAAGATTCACAAATAAATAATTATACTTGTTCAGTGTGTATTTTATCTATAATCATGTTTTTGTTGTCATTAGTTAGGTTGTCTTTATAGAATAAATCTATCATTACCTATATATATGTTAGTCATTAACAAACTATCTGGAATATAAACACATTGACAACAAGAATGAATATTTTCTCCAATGAGCAATTCAAATTAACTCACATGACATTTTCTGTTCATAATTGTTATATTCATTTGTCACATATTAATCAACTATGTTGAGTTATAAAAAAAGGTTGCAAATCATCTATGTTTGTTAGATAGTCAGTAGTTTATTACAAGCAAACATTAGATAAATATCGCAGTAGCGTGATGTGTCAAATCGTACCAAGACATATATGTCTGTTCCTTGTAAGTTAATATTAGGAGATAATGAAATAATACCGGTTGGCATGTGTATTTGATGTATTCTTGTCTGGTATATATATGTTTATTAGTTCTTATGCAAATGTATAGAAAATTCAATAATTAACAATGCTTGAATTATATACATATTTTCAGAAATGAGCTTAAAATCACAGATCTAAACTCTATTATCAAAATTTTAACAATATATAATTTGATTTTGCTCTTTCAAAATTATGTCGGTTTACCATTTGGAAAAAGATAGGCTGCTCAGATGTTAGCATCTGCAACATATCTTATGCCCCTTCAATCCGTTGTGAAACTGATATCTTCAATACTAAGATAAAGGGGATATTTGTTTCAGAAGGAAATATTTTACATTTCGTGAATACCGGACGATAATTCTTCATGAATGGCGTAACTATTACACAGTGGAATCACACTTTATCCTGACTGATTAACAATGTAATAAATAGCATTTAGGTAAACAAGAAAAGGATAGAGGGTTAATGCACTTTTTTCGTGTACCTGTATTTTGTATGAAGAAAGTATTGCATTTTATCTCGGTAAATCATCTTTATTATAAAATACATCTTGTTGTGTATATCATGAGCACGAGATATGTATTCACTGATATATTTATAACAGTGACAATATTAATGTAAAGATCTCCGTAGAAATGTTCTTTTGTATATATATTTGTGTTGGGTTTTACCAACACGGTAAAAGTCAAATAGCAACTTTCAAGCTTTTCGAGGAATACCTTAAATGCCCTTCTGTGCATAATCACAGCACGAATAGGCACCTGAGTAAAACTACCGACGTCCGTAGGCTAGCTCGTGATTCGATCAACAGCGTTTGAAGGCAACGACTTAACCACTCGGCCAATGACTTTCTTCCTTTGTATTTGGTAAGTATTTGGTCTAAGTAAGTGATGCTGTTTGTAAAAGCGTTTTACCAATTTTCAATTAACCATTGTGTCTAGCTCTTACTAAAAAATTTCTAAAGTATCAGACTGATGTTTTATGTTGTTCCACTGGCCGAAAAGAAACACATATAAAAGAATTTCCAATTTCACGAAAATGTTGATATGAAACTGCTTTGTTGCGATATTACTACTGATAATAAACAATGTCATACTGTATGTATAAATAAAGCAAATTGAAAGATTTATTACATAACGCATTACTTCCTACTTGCAATAGTATAATGCAAAATGCACCAGCTCTCTGTCTTATATTGCTAGGGGTTACTGACAATAGATTACATTTTAGACAGGCCTAACCCAACCGAGTATGGGACCTTTGTTATATTTTGCTGTTAATCTTAGCTAAAACCTTTCATGTAACAAGTTCTCCAGTTATGTATTTCGTTGATTTATATCAAATAATATACTGTGAGGGATACCAACCCGCGAGTGTAATGCAATTGTGCGGCGTTATTGTATATTGATGTCAACCGGTGAAATTCGCTTCACGAAATATCTGTCCTTTTATCAATCTAAATTTGTCTTTAGATAGGCTTTTTTTATAAGAGCATACATTGGCTCAGTCATTTATTTTCTTCAAATCAAACCAGAACACTTACATCAAATGCGGTGGTTTTCCGTTTTATCTTAAGGTATTTACCACGGATGTTCACTTCCGTTTAATTATCTTACTGTGAATCAAATAAGGCTTAACAGAGGAAAGTAATACACTTTTAAATCAGAATTTAAGTTAAGATTCAGAAATATGGCGCTAACGCTGGTGCAATAATCTCTAACATAATAGCATAAATAGTGACTGGTGCCAGATTCTGGACGATTTACGAGCTCAATAAGATTCGGGGGTTTGAAGTTATTGTAATGCAACATCAAGTTGTTTTGGAATACGATGGTTACATTAGCCCAGTTACAATGACAAAGCCTTATAGACTCCAATTGATTCGATTTGAAAATAATCATATCGTAATTGATAACATGACAATATACTTTCTTAATATCAACGTGTGCTTATCTGAAATTCGAACCATATACAATGTACATAGGAAAATATCGATTTGTTTCAAATCGTCTTTCGTATTGTTTTACCTATGTCTGAAAGTAACTGTACATTTTGGTTCGGTGTCTTATAATAAACAATTATGTATGGCAGAGTCAAAGATAATATACCGTCTGTCATGTGGTGTTGTGTGATACCGATATATATGGATATATGTTTGCAATTAAAAAAAATGAAAAATTCACGACTTTTGATATAAGCATTATATATACTATGCGAACCTAGAATTGTTCAGAAATCTTTAAAGTTTGATTTATGAAAACCTCTGTGAATATCCTACCGTAACAAACTAACTGACCAATTTACTAAATATTATTTAATGACAAATCATCGCAAGCAGTCAAGTAGGACCGCATTTTATTAAACACAAAAAAGGACAAATTAATCACGCGTTCTTCTACGAGTGCAAAAGAATGTTACCTATTTCATCGTTACAATGATCAAAATATGTGTAATGTTACAAAACTTGTACCTCAATTCAGTAAATGTAATACTAAAACAGACTGACATATCACAAAGTTGACGTTTTATGTTGTAATGATGTCCTCTGGGAAATTTGTACAATTATGGTACTATCCCTTTAATAACTCGTATAAGATATGGAGACAGCAAATGATAATACAATGTCTGGCATATTTATTATACGTACATACAAAAGCGTGGACAAAATACATTGAAAAAAAAACATACATTATTCCTAAATACTTTTAAGTAAGAAATGTTATTAGTTTGAATAGGAATTTAGGATGTTATAAACATAAGTTAAAATTTTTAATTTGGTTAATCATATATTAAGAGCGTTATTTGTATAAACATTATGATGCTATGGTAGTTTCCATGAGTATTAGATGCTAAAGACAATCGTTTGGCTTTGGATAAAATATCGACATGTACATATCGTGTTTTAAGAAAAGATGTGTCAATTAAAAAAGAAAATGTAAAACGTGACATGTGAAGTATTAATTTACAAAAGCTTAACAATAATTTGATTCGTAAGAATTTACAACAAGAGCACCGCTAGGCGGAGCATTATATGCCCGACAATGTTGTTGTTTTTTTAGTAAGGATGAAGCATTTGTTAGACATTACATAAATTAAATAAAGTATTACCTCCTCCAAATAGCAATCCTCCTATAAAGTTTGAATATTGTGGGCCAAATGGAACTTAAGTTATGCTCTGGAAACTGTTTTCATTTTTGAGGTAATAGCGATCTTGAACTTTGACCTTGTGACCTCAAAAGCAATAGGGGTGTTCAACCCAATATGGACAATCATCCTATGAAGTAATAGTGACCTTGACCTTTGAACTTGTGACCCCAAAATCAATTGGGGTCTTCTACCTAATATGGACAATTATCCTATGAAGTTTGAATATGTGGGCCATATGGAACTTAAGTTATGCTCCGGAAACTGTTTTCAGTTTTAAAGTAATAGTGAAATGCTCCGGTTTTAAAGTAATAGTGACCTTGACATTTGATCTTGTGACCCCAAAATCAATAGGGACCTTCTACCCAATATGGACAATAATCCTATGAAGTTTGAATATTGTGGGACAAATAAACCTAAAGTTATGCTCCGGAAACTGTTTTCAGTTTTAAGGTAAAAGTGACCTTGACCTTCGACCTTGTGACCCAAAATCATTAGGGGTCTTCTACCCAATATGGACAATCATCCTATGAAGTTTGAATATTATGGGCCACATTGAACTTAAGTTATGCTCCGGAAACTGCTTTCAGTTTTAAAGTAATAATGACCTTGACCTTCGACCGTGTGACCCTCAATCAATAGGGGTCTTCTACCCAATATGGACAATCATCCTATGAAGTTTGAACACTGTGGGCCGAACGGAACTTAAGTTACGCTCCGGAAACTGTTTTCAGTTTTTAGGTGATAGTGACCTTGACCTTTTACCTTGTGACACCAAAATCAATAGGGGTCTTCTACCTAATATGAACAATCATCCTATGAAGTTAGAATATTGTAGGCCAAAAGGAACTTAAGTTCTGCTCCGGAAACCAAATTGCTAACGGACGGACGGATAGACAGACAGACAGACAGACGGACGGACACCAGGGGGCATAACATAATATGCCCAAAAATTTTTCGGGCATATAAAAACTATTCTTGAATGATGGAATTTTCAGCAAATATCAGACCAATGTCAGTAGTATGTACATTATAATTACAAACATTTTAATATTCGTACATTTCATGTTAAAAAGAAAAGTAAAATTATTCTACAAATGTTTTAGAAATGTAGTTAAATATGATCATTGTGACACATTTTACCCCAGATATAATTTCAACTAACTAATAGCATCCAAAGAGAGGAAATGAAATAATGATAAATATATATACTAAGGAAAAGTTCCGAATAGATCTTTGAAAGATGCTGGTCTTGTTTTATTCGAACAGCTAAGATTATAACTTTTACAAACCGTAACACTGACTAAAATTGTTAATTAAATTGTTAAACAACTGAGAAATCAAACTATGAATTTATCTTCTTTGAACATTCTTTTTGTGCATTTTGCTATTTAAATATTCCGATTCATCCTGCATACATAAGTAACATAAAAAGTAAAAGTCTTTAAAATCCCTCGAATGAGACCAGACGATTGAGCACAAGCCATGTGCAAGTTGGAAACAGGAATGTCATGACGGCAGATAAAAATTAATAATAATCGATGAAATTCTTCACGATAACACAAAAGTTGATAACTAACCACAGCAAAGACAACAATATAAAATTTGTTGTTCTTTATTGTTTTATTTTTAATTTACAAGGCATGAAATGTTGCTGTTTTGTCGGGTCTTAATCGAGGCATTCTAAAGACTTTTTACTTGTCTTTTTATGCAACACGTTTGGCAATTCCCAATACAATCTTATTTTAGAAGAATTTTAATATGTGAATAGCAAAATGCACAAGAATGAACGCTGCTTTGTAGCTATTGTAAGTATGTAACTTTATATTCTTAACTTTAACAATGAAAATGTGATAAACATTTTTCAAAGGTCAAGTTGACACTTGTGCTAACTGTATGTAGTTTACTGTTCATACATCTTAGATGTATATTAATGTACCAACACAAACATATACATTGTAAGCTTTAAAGATTAACACATATATCTCATTCACCTGTGTAGTTAATGGTAGAAACTGGTTGTCTTGAAACATTTCGTTGCTATTGTTGTGTCGTTTTAAGTGAATTTATACATGAATGCGAGTTCTAAATATATCACATATAACAAAACACATTTCTTCTAAAAAGACATAAATGCATTGGGACCATTAATAAGAAATACAGTGACAAACATAACCTTGGAACTGAATAAGCAGAAGACGAACATTGATCCAACAAATGGTTATCAATTACTAAAGAAAAGGTTTTACGTTACATTTTCATTAACAACCGACAGACATGTGATGGTCTAAAATCGTCTTTATAATAGAATCCCGATCATTTAATAATGTCGAGTAATGATTCAGTGGTGAAATAACTCCAGAATATGCTTGTCTGTTTGTTTAAAGATATCATTACAAAATATGTCTTTTTCATGGGAAGAATGCATCAAGCGCTGATACTGCCTTCCGGTAACATTGTATTTGACTCATGTCATCACTTGAAAGCTTTGATTAATACACCGGGAAATGTTACATGATCCGATAAAAAGATGTTTGTCTTGTTTAGATACTGTAAGCCATCAACGTCATTTCAAGAAGACATTAAATGCATTGAAATTTTTTTATGAAGAAATACAAAGAGTATTGTTTCAGGAAAACTGAATATTTATCAGTGGAAAACATAACTTGAAACAGCCTTAACTAACTAAGTAAATGTGATAAGCATCAGTGCTATTTACGAAACGAAGATAATACAAATGTTAAACATATTTGGAGCGTTTAAAATGTATAAAGTAATCCATGTCCGCATCAATAGTGTGTTCCTTTTTTCCCAAAGTAACAAGAAGATGGTAATTGTTAGAAATTAAGCTAAAATAATGTGTTTATTACATAAATTTACTTTAGTAATATTTAAAGGTTTTAGACCTGATAACATGTTACGGGCTAGCGATATAAAACATATATCGAGCCGTTATAATCATTTCAATAATTTCAAAACCACGGGACAGCTAAATATCCTCAAGATTTTAAATTATACCGGCATTTGTTAGTTATACATGAATGTCGTGTGTACAAACTCTTATTATATTATAGACATAGTATGAAGCTTTGTCTTGGATACCTGATTCAATTATAATTATATGTGTAGACAATTGCAGATTCGTTCGGAAAATGTATTGTCTATTGTTTGTTTGCTTTGATAAAGCTAACCGTTTAAGTAGAGAGGAAACATCATCATTGTTGTTTGCCATGAATATAGCTATTACACCAGATCTATTGATTCTTTATACAGAATACACAATGCAGTAGCTCAATTTAGATTTTTAGATGAGATATTATATATTTTGACAACAAAAACTTAATAATTAATCGTTTAACGAGACTGTTCATTTATTTCACTGCCGTTTACATCCTTTTATACGTATGTTGCTCAATTGCAAATTCTTTTAATATTTATTTTGCATTCTATGGATAATAATGCTTAGTGTTGTTTTGATACATTATCATATGTTACTTAATTTTGTGATCATCGATCATTCATAAATTACAACGGTAATGGTAAAAGGGGATTTTTTTTATGTGATCCTGATTTTAAAAAAAGCAAAAATAAGAATAAATTCATCTTTAAATATTGTTTAACTTGAACTAATTCTTATTGGCCAGATTTAACGTATTTTGTCTTCTTGACTTTACTTGTGTAAGTCACATGCTACCTTTTCTGAGCGTATTCATATTATTGTTAATTAAATCGACAAATCTCAAAACATTTTAAAAAAGGGCATTCTTTTGAGCTATCATATGAAGCTATTCAACCCATCCAAATAACAAATTCATGTAATATTCCTTATTTTTGTTGGGTTTTTTTAAAACAAAAAAAAAAACCAACAAAAAACCAAACGGTATTTCAATTGTAATCGTATGTAGAGGAGATTAAAATATATCACATCTTGTCAGATTGTATCCATTTAAGATATCAAAATGAATGAATTTTGAAAGATGAAATTGATTTTGGCTATATACACATGTATTGAAACATATTACATATTAAGTTATCAGTAATTAATCAACTGTTAAATTTTGTCAGTTTCTTGTTATTCAGTCGGATATATAAGGAAGAAAAAGAAACAACATGGACAGATTCAAGCTGTATTGATTAATATACCATGGGATTATTTCAGGAAAATTTAAAGACATTCATGTTGTCTTGGTGGTGTCATTTTAGAGATTAATACACAGAAGAGCATGACCAGACGGTCAGATAGGTACTCTAAATGACTTAAGGTCTCTAGGGCTTCAGCACATTTGGGTTATTCTTGTAGGAACGACTGTCATCTTCCAACCTATCTTTGACGAGTGTTATAGTCTATACACAGTTTATGATGAGTTTAGATCTATTCGTTTACCCATCATGGAATGTATAATTTATTCATCATGCTTATTTTAAAGTGATTTTCACATTATGCTTTATATCACAAATAAACACAATTCATATAAATAAACTGCATTACCTTCTCATTATACGTCATATATAGCATTGCTCCATTATTCTTGAACAGAACAACAGTATTGTTTTTCATATATTCTCCTTTTTTTGTCTCGATATTATTTTGTTCAAATTCATCATGTTAATGGTCAGATGACCGATTATGCTTTATTCTTAAATCCAAACAAGTAAACAATCGAGAAATACATGGTAAAATGTATCAAACACATTCATCGTTTATAACTGATGTTTTTCTATATGATACAATTAAAAAGATTTTAGAATATTTTATGATAACCATGGTAAACATACCTTGATGATTGTACATACATACCATTTTTATGACTCCATAAAAAATAATGGAGACACCTACTAAACATATTTGGAGAGAGTAAATGCTGGTTATAATATTGCATGCTTCGTCAAAATAAAGAACAATTGTAATTCTAAAAACAAAATAACTCAATCAATAGTTTAAGGTCTACAAACAAAGTGTTAAATATTTTGTTTCTTTTATTTTAATTTTGTTTTCTGTTATTTGCGAATTATTTTGTTACCTTTGAATCAGAAATGTATATTAATCCGTCAACTATTTTTCCCTGTAAGTTGACATACTAGTCTACAAGTTATTACGCTCCTTGTTATGAATTGTTTTCGGAACACATTTCTAGTTTTTGACACATGGTAAAAGTCGTCCGTGTGATGTTACAGTACTAAAACACAAGAGTAAACTACCAATATATGAATGACAAGATATACAATGTTATATAATCCAACTTATATTTGCAGTCCGATATTATATGTATTATGAGGATCTGTGATTGCAAAATATTAAATGAAGTTTTCATACGTTTGCTGTATGTAAAAACATAACTGTTTGTGTAGTCTTTAATAAGCTTCAGTGGGTAATTGTAGTATTGTTTCAACTCTTTCCGATTGATCGGATACAAAATATTATCGTTACTTTTGCGATAGGGTCTAGTTATTTTCATGTGCAAAACATAAAGGGACGGAAATGGAGGGACTGTTCGTGACCTCATTAATGTGTTGATTATACCTTTAAATAGAGGTAAAATGAAAATGTCCTGTCAAAATCAACCATTACAATGATTAAGTGTTTTTATGGATTTCTTTCATTTAACATTCATTATGCATTAATAAGCACCAACTTCCGTATCGAATATCTGATTTATTGTGCCATATTCTCGCCATACTGTGCCATATTACTTTTACGCTTCACTTAAGTATACGATGCTGATGTATTTTAAATAAGAACAAAGATTCATACAAGTACAAATGTTGCTGCAATGCAGCAATTGAGAAGCTCCGCGCAAAAAACATGCGCTCATTACAGATACCTTACCAAAGTATTCCTATGGTCATGTTATATTCACTGTCCATAATTAAAAAGAGAGGCCAGATATTTAATTTAAAATAGTGCTTTCACTGATGCCTAAGTTGTAAATGTTATGTGACATGACTGTACTGTCATGACTGTACTGTGTTCTGTTTGTGTCACTACTGTAGTCAGTAACATAAGATGATAAAAAGATCAAAGTCTGTTTTTTATATTATTATAATTGTAACAAATATACAAATACTAACAAAAGGGACTAATATTATAATATAGTAATATTACATGCATTTTTTTTCATGTCAAATTAAAAAACAACGGTTTCTTTCAATAGGAATTTTTGTTTGTTATACAGTGTTACATGGTGGTACAGTAATTATAAATATAATAGAAGACTGTTACCTGAATTTTAGGCAGGTATGAGGAAATTCACTAATATCATGTTCGTGCGAGTCAAAGATATAAAAGCTACTTGACATTGATATATAAAAAGCTATTGTTAATTGATTTATTGGGAGATCAGTATACTTTTTTTGTTGAATTGCTTTAAAACCATTCATAAAAAAAAACATTACACATCATGTTCAAACTGCAAATCTCAGTTTTCTGTTGTTAACAATATCTATCTATTTATAGCCTATGCTTATTGAGGTTCCATCCGCTAGTAAGGGCACAAAATGCAGCTTTCGTTGTCGAGTACGACCTCGGGCATGTCAACAGTCATGCCTTTAAAGAGTTAAGTGGTTATAATTTATCTACATGCAATACCAATGAAATGTAATCTTACATACTAAAGTCAAAATAATTTCAAAACAACCAATATATCAACATGTTATTATTAAACATTTAGTTTCATAAATATAAATGAAGAATAGTTATCAAAAGCAAAATTATTAAAGTCTTTTGCCTGAAATTTTCTTTATATTGACAAATTCAATCACATATAGTATACTTGATATGCTGTGTGGAAAAGTTATTCAAAATGTAACAAATTATAATTTCTAATTTCATGTACTATTAAAAAAGGGAAATTACCAATTTATAACCTAAGTGTCAAAAATTAGAACATTTATTTATATACAGCTATTAATAGCTTTCAAATTCATGTACAACAGAACTGCTTTCCGGTTCTCATTCATTAATTATGACATGCTGCGAATCACCGAAGGGGAAACCAATATTATAGAAATCGAAAGGAGTTTTTCAATCCGAATTAATTTTAAGCTGTAAATCGAAGGGATTAATTGATAAAATCCGGGCCCATGGACAAAAAAAATAGTAAACACAAATAAATTTCGAAAAAAAAAATTCAATGCATTACAAAGTTTCTTTTTAAAATTTCTGGTACTTTCCCTTGAGATCAATTTGTCATAAATTTGACAGAAATTGGTCTATCCTTACGCTTCTTTTTGAAATTTTAGAAGAAAAAAAATCAGACAATTCGGTTGTAAGAAAAAATATGTGCACATATAAATTTAAAAAAAAGTTTTTTGTTGGTCAAACAACGATCATCTGTGTTGTTAATTAAAATAGTCAAGATGCCAAGCAAATATTTCATAAGCATATTACAGTTTTTATATACAATGTAGCAAAGTAACATTGTTTTGTCTTATCCTAAAGAGTAATATAGATCCGTGGTGTTTGGTTCCACAATATTCTAAACAAGACACTTATATCTGATCTGTGTCGACCTTGATACGGTTTACGGTTTGGAAACATAAGAGCTGTTTAGGAAGAACCAGGAAGATTGTTATACATTTGAATCTGTCGCCTGGCCAC
Organism: Ruditapes philippinarum; assembly: GCF_026571515.1. Taxonomy (NCBI): domain Eukaryota; kingdom Metazoa; phylum Mollusca; class Bivalvia; order Venerida; family Veneridae; genus Ruditapes; species Ruditapes philippinarum. The sequence continues at coordinate 117,965 of NW_026852181.1, forward strand.
TCATTCGGGGATATAATGACAACATGGGTCGACATATTTTCAATGGGTTTAATATTGTCATGGAAACATGGGAAGATACGCTCCTGTAATACATGACATAAACAAAACAATATAAATACAAGTACAATGGTTTCCTGCGGTGAACATTTTACTGATATAAAGATATTTCATTTAACTATTTTCAACATTATTTGGGGGATAAATAAACGTTTGTATCAGGAATATAGTTGACAATTAAATAAACGATCACTAAAGAAGGTCTTTAGAAACTGGTGACCGTTGAAGACCGGTGAAGGTCGAACATAAAACAATTATTTCTTTGTAAGAACATGATTAAATAGGCCTACCATTTTATGAATAATTCCGAGCAAAAATAAATAAAGTAAACACACAAGTTTACGCAGAAAATATCTCTATTTATTATGGCAGATGCCACTACGAATATTTTAATTTTGTAGATTTTCAGTATAAACAATTTATTGTTTGTAAAATTTGAGATAGATATTATAGAAACATTGATAATTTTCAAACACATCATTCAAGTTTTCCACCTTAAACGGAAAAATAATTATAGAAAATTACAAATATCACGTAATAGGTTTTTGTTCTTACTAATTCCCTACAGGTAAATTCGTCACGTACCGGCAAACGGTATTTAGCTAGGTTTTCGAAAAGGTCAATTGACCAATCATGTACGGTTTACAGATCACATGCTCCTCCATGTACCGAAAACAGGTCACGTGCTCCTCCATGCCTACAAAAGTAAAACGCGTACCAATACCCTGCGGTCTCCAGACCGCAGGGAACAATGTCAAAATAGGGGATTAGCAATATATATTCATAATATCAAAGCAATGCACGACAAACATTACATATTATAGTTTCAAATACACATGATTACCTGTAGATATATTTATATATAACTACATAATGGATATTTAATGTTTCAGCACAAAAATGGCTTGTTTACATTTTCAAAGTATGGCGGATATCACTTGATCGAATGTGATTGATTAATATGCTCGTGCGGGGAAAATCAATACGTTAGATAGATTACAGGTGTAAAAGGGATAACTATTGGTAAATAGCTAATACAGGTGTACGACTACCAATCTCTAATACAGGTCTACGACTACCACTACGCCTACACAAGCTGCTATCTCTATAATTGGTGTTCAGATTTACTATTTGATTGCAATATTATGTTATTATGACTAGTCGTATATTTCTGTATGTATCTGAAACAGAATAAACATTAAATTATACAAAAACATACATGTTATAACATAGTTATACATTAACCCTATGACAAATCCAATGAGTATTGTCAATAAATCTTATATGTTTCCTTCTGCAAAGGTTTATAAACGGCATTTTAAAAGATTATCTGTAAAAAAGTAACAGATGAGCAATCGATGGAAAAGGCTCAGACAAACTCTGGCCCAAACAAAATCTGGTTTTTGGTTAACTTTGTTTATTAGCAGTAGTAAAAACTGTTTGATCCGTCCTTTCCCATCAACGCTGTGTTTAATCTTCAAAAAATAAGATAATGCAATTAAACGTGATCTTGTAAGAAAACAACTTAATTACATATCGATTTGGTAGCTACCAAAAGATGAATGAAAAATTTATTCTGATAAAATCCAAAACATACAAGAAATATGTAGAAACCTGTTTTATCAAAACATTGCACGTTCATCCATCAAATTCATTTATTTAACAGCAACATTTGTATTTCATGATGCAAAAGTACAGATATAAATAAGTTTTACTATATCCTGCGACAATGGGTGGACAACACATAAATATTTCAACGTATATCATTTACTTTCTATCATTACGCCATATCAAAAAAAAAATGTCAAACAAACAGTTAACCATCGTCAATGTTTAAGAAGAAGAAAAACACAAATTTTTATGACATTAATTATACGTTTTTACAGGGCAAGTGTGTCTTAAGAAACATATCGACACACTTAGTAAAATATTGGCCCGATAGCTAATGCCGTCTTAGTATGCCGGTATCGTCATAAGGAACATAACCTTTTTATTGCATTTGCAGCCCTGTAATATCATAATCTTATCAAAATCCATTATTCGGTTTGAGATGTACCCGCTCGACAGTCATAACTCATTGCTAATGACGTAACAAATTTCACGTGCAGACAGTCTGCCGTTGCTAGAATGCAGGTGCAAAATGACCGAACGTTACATATAACTTTATATGGACTTTTGGCATTGATATCAGACATTGACACTTGACAATTCTGAGGCAGCATAATGCACTTTCAATGCAATTGTGTTACTATTTATTGTTAAGATATGTAATAATTATTAGTGAATTCTAAAAAGGTTGATCTGATCCTTCAATAGCAACGAGAATATTGTAAACACAGAAAATGGCTGACTTTGTTTGACCGGGTTTTTTTCATGAGCAGGAATGAAAATCTCACTGCCTATGGATTATTCGCAGATGTTTCCGGTAAAATACCTCCGAACTCTGCATATTATGCACATATAGTGTCAATACGTATACACAATAAGAAATATTTAAGATTGAATGTGGTAAATACTCTGTGTTTACCTCTCGCATTTACTCGATATTAATAACCAATACTAGTTACACTAAAAAGCAATACTCGTTACACCGGCGAGCAACTCCAACGCAATACTCGGTACACAGAGTATTTATTCTCAAAATGCGCTGTCATCTGAGATTCTATTGTTGATTGAACATTTACAACATAAACATTATCATCGTTATCACATTTCACTCGATTCAACTTTTTCCTTTAAGGAAGTATATTCACAAAAACATTAAATTTGACTGATCCGAGCTCATTTATCACGTGAGCAAAGAGACGAATTTTACCTCCTAATTACATTTCAAATCTATTTCTCAACATTTTTGGGTTTTCAGTATCTAGAGAAATTATCGAAGTATTGGTTTTCTATAAAATTGATATAAAACCAATTCAAAATGACTAAATATCGTCCCTGAACTTACCTCAGTCCCCGTCCAAAGTCGCGAAATGGGATAAAAGTCCTCATAATATCGAGCAATATCCAGGGTACGGTATACCGCAGTGATTTTGTCAAAAGTATAAACTAAATATTTTTGCACTAACATTTTAGTTTTTGGCTTTTAGCCTGATTTATGCACTTATTCTTTGTCTTATTTTGATTGCATGTCTCTCTTGATGTGTCTGGAAACACATATTTGATTTTACATTCAAGCCGACACTGTTCAGTCCCCTAGTTATGTTATCCCTTGCCTACCGTTGCGTTATAATTTACAACTGAACCTTTCTACATTAGACACCTACGGCATATTTAGTAAGTTTTGTTGTTGAGCAACAGTTTTAATGCCTGGGTGGTATTAGTGAATAATTACTGAACTCAAGGCGTTTAATGTAGAACTTGTCAGGTCTTTGAATATTTTAATGCTTTACTATTTTCTATGTAATACTTCAAAATGACTGCTCAACAAGAAATAAAAAAAACTTATTGGCATCTTCTTTCGAATGAATGCTAAAAAATAACGACAGCTGCAGCATTTGAAGAAGTAAATTTATAACAGACAGAATGGATTGAATAATGGAGGATGTAACAAGAGTTGCCAGACAAATATGATAAACAAGATCAACAAGGAAAGGCGGCGTTCAATGAACGCAACCTTAACAATCAGGATCTTCATACGAAAAACTACAAGCTAAAAGAAAACACTGTTTGCCTTGAAAAACAAATATCAAAATTAGCAAAAGAAAATAAAGAACTAACAAAGGAGAATTGCCAGTTGAAGGAAAAGATTTCATCATTGGAGGAGAGTGGTCAACAGTTGATGGTGCATCTATGCTGAACATTAAGGTGGAATCAGAGAATTTTCTGAAAAAGCAGCATCACAGATTGCCACATGGAAATAAGAACACAAGAAACATGGCAATGCCATGAAACCAGGTTTTCAATAATCACCATTGTAGATAAATATGTTGTATTTGAAATACAAATACAAGCAACAAACAATGTAACTATGTGCAATGTAAAACATGAATAATGTAGGAGGAATTGCGCACAGAAGAAGTGTTCACTATATATATTCTGTATAAGGAAAAAAAAACAAAGGGCCATAATTAGGTAAAAAATTATCCAATCACAAAACCCCGACAATATGTGCTAGGGCACTTGATGACAAAGCTTCTGTGAAAGTTTGAACAAAATCCGTTGAGAAATGTAGGAAGAGTTCAGCACAGAAGAATTTGTTCAATTCTGTATAAGGAAAAAAAACAAAGGGCCATAATAAGGTCAAACATTATCCAATCACAAAACCCTGACAATATGCGCCAGGGCACTTGATGACAAAGCTTCTGTGAAAGTTTGGTCAAAATCCGTTGAGAAATGTAGGAGAAGTTGCGCACTGTAGAAATTGTTCACTATATATTCTTTATAATGAAAAAAAACAAAGGGCCATAATTAGGTCAAATATATACCAATTGCAAAACCCTGACAATATGTGTCAGGGCACTTGATGACAAAGCTTCTGTGAAAGTTTGGTCAAAATCCGTTGAGAAATGTAGGAGGAGTTGCGCACAGAAGAAATTGTTCACTATATATTCTATATAATGAAAAATAAAATCATGTAAACAGGATTTTCAATGTTAATGTCACTGTGACCTTGACCTTGGAGCCAGCCATGCGGAACATGCGTTCTGCACGTCATCTTGATGTGGTAAACATTTGTCTGAAGTTTCATCAAAATTCTTCAAAGGGTTGAAGAGTTACAGAGCGGACAGGATTTTCAATGTTAATGTCACTGTGACCTTGACCTTGGAGCCAGCCATGCGGAACATGCGTTCTGCACGTCATCTTGATGTGGTAAACATTTGTCTGAAGTTTCATCAAAATTCTTCAAAGGGTTGAAGAGTTACAGAGCGGACAGGATTTTCAATGTTAATGTCACTGTGACCTTGACCTTGGAGCCAGCCATGCGGAACATGCGTTCTGCACGTCATCTTGATGTGGTAAACATTTGTCTGAAGTTTCATCAAAATTCTTCAAAGGGTTGAAGAGTTACAGAGCGGACACAATTTCGTTTGACGCCCGCCCATCCGCCCGCCATACCCCAATCTAATAACCAGGATTTTCAAAATTGAAAACCTGGTTAAAAAGGACAATGCCATCATCCCCTCAATTTGAGCTTATCCCTCCAAAACAATGATGATGCCTTACATACAGATGACAAAAAAAACAATGATACTTGAATTTCCATACTAAGGACATTAAGAACAAATAGGTTATATGTTTGATTTTTGATTTTCCTATCATATGTGTTCTTGTATTTTCTTTAATTCATACTATTCTTATAAATGTGAAATTTCTTTTGAAATAAATTATTGATTACAATTAAAGATTTTTGAATTTACAGCTGTAATTGTGTTCATTCTTTGAAATATGTACCAAAGGAAGATCTTAAATGTTTATTTAATGTTTGTACCTTAAACTGTTCTGTTATTTAATATGGTACTTTTTAAAATAGAGATAAACAGAATCCCTAAAGAAAGCCCAACACGGCAAAATTGACAATGTTGCAGGCTCGGTTTTTAAGCCTATGATTACTTCTTCAAGAACCTTTTTTGTTAAAACTATAAAACATTTAAACATTTTTAATGAAAAATAAAAATATTGGTTTTTTTGTAATGTATCTATCAAACATGTACTGATGTATGGTTTTGTGCCTTGTGCCCTGTCCTGTTTTTCTTTGGGGTCCTCCTGGGCTCCTTGCCGCTGGCGCTTGTTGCTGGGTCGGGTGGGGGCTGCGTTCATTGAATGCCGCCTTTCCTTGTCGATCTTGTTTATCATATTTTTTGGTAATATTTTTTCGTTACAAAACCTTTTTTAATGCTGGCAATTTTAAAAAATCTAGAAACAAAGTGATCCCTCGGAAGCTTTAATCACAACAAAATTACATGAGAATTGCAGACTCGGTTTGATTGAGTCTGTACATGAGGGATAATGAATAAGTGCAACATCCCTCAAGCCCACTGGCACCGGCTTGAGCGGTACTTAATTCTCAACACTTAATAGTGCTGGCATCAATGATCCCGAAGGACCAGAAAAATGTAACAACACTGAAGTGAAGTACGGGGCAACTTTTTTACAGTTGCCACACAGGACTTGATATCTGCTGTTGTGAAATATGATAAACAAGATCATCAAGGAAAGGCGGCGTTCAATGAACGCAGCCCCCACCCGACCCAGTAACAAGAGCCAGTGGCAGGGAGCCCAGGAGGACCCCAAACAAAAACAGGGAAGGGCACAAGGCAGAGCACGGGCAGGCCTAAGAATAAGTAATTAGAAACTGATAAGGAACTAAAAGAAAACAAATAAATGATTGAATATTAGGCCCATAAAGTCACTAGGCACAGGGGAAGGGGACACGAGACCTGGGGAGGGGGGATATAAATAGAAAAATAAAAATAGGGGCAAAGGGGAAGATACTTACCGTAGACGAGAAAACAACAAGAGACAAAAGTGTCACCGAAACAGTATCAAACAACATAGACAAACATCTGAGGAACACAGATGGGCGCCGCCTTTGGGGAACACAGAGGGGCGCCGCCTTGGAACGGTCAGCAGCATAAATACTGCTGGGAGTTTAAACCGGTAAATGGTGCACCAAACCTCGCTCTTAGCCCCACCATGTTCCTATAAACAAGACAGTGTAAATAAAATGACTCCCCGCCTAGTGAATTTGTTGTTATGGTTACAAAAGGTTAAATAAGTTAAACACTAAAATGATCATGTAGAAACATATAAAAGTAAACCCAATGACAAAAGTACTCGATGTCTTAAAGGAAGACAGAGCAACAAGAAAATCACCTACAAGGGCCCGACCAAGCAAGACAGAAGACAAACATTAAGGCAATAAAAATCTGGAAACAAAGTGATCCCTCGGAAGCATTAATCACAACAAAATTACATATGATTTGCAGACTCGATTTGATTCAGTCTGTACATGAGGGATAATGAATAAGTGCAACATCCCTAACGCCCCCTAGCATCGGCTTGAGAGGTACTCAAGGGCGGTACTCAATTGTCAACTGCTATCAATGATCCCGAAGGACCAGAAAAATATAACAAGACTGAAGTGAAATACGGGGCAACTTTTAGTGCTGGGGGGGGGGGGGCGTGGACGGTAACTTGCACTTTCCAGTACCGTCCATGAAGAGGCTCAATCAAACCGAGCCTGCAACATTTTCAATATTGTCGTGTTTGGCTTTCTTTATGGATTCTGTATTTGCCCTATTTTTACAGCTGCCACACAGCACTTGATACCTGCTGTTTTGAAGTATAAAAATCTGGAAACAAAGTGATCCCTTGGTCATTTTGCTTTATAATATCATTTGTTATAATATATCGTATTATATTTGTCTATTTGTCATTCTTCCTACTTATAGTTTGTTTTTAACCACCACTTCAGATGGTCTAGACTTTGCAATATCCCCTTTCTGTTTAAGACCCTGTTTAAAACTAAAGTATTGCGTTTTCTCTATCCTTCTGAATGCTGAATTTCAGTCCATCCGCCCATGTTTTTGTAATGATTTAAGGTTACTTTAAACGACAATAAATTTAAGCAACTGACTTTAGGTGATCTGAAATTTGTTCTAATGACTTCGGGAAGCTTATCACCTGTTCCATTCATTTTAAAAATACCCCTGTAATCTGTCACATGACTTTTTATAGTAATTAACTATTAAACGTTTGTCAAAACGCATATTTATAAATTTTGATTGATATTTATTTGTTTAGACCTACCTCCGGAAATGTGTATCTACTATACTAAGGATATCTAATGTTTTTGGTAGTATAAAATATGATAAAAAAGATGAACAAGGAAAGGCTCAACATTGAACGCCGCCTTTCCTTGTTGATCTTGTTTATCATATTTTCAAAATAGATGAATAAAGAATCCCTAAAGAAAGCCCAACACGGCAAAATTGAAAATGTTGCAGGCTCGGTTTGATTGAGCCTGTTCATGGACGGTACTGGAAAGTGCAAGTTACCGTCCACGCCCCCTAGCACCGGCTTAAGCAGAATTCAACATTTAAACGTGAAATAGTAAAATTTTGAATTTAGAAACATCCGCAGATGTGTTCATACGGCGGTTATCATGGAACCTTCAATGTGACACTTCCGTACACCTCCTCCAGCACAGCTGATTGATTCAGCCTCTAGGCACATGAACTTTCCTGCTATGGCTCACCAGGAACTACTTTATACACTTATTATCCCTCGCCGGAAGGCGGCTGGGGATATAGAAATAGTCTCCGTCCGTCCTTCCGTCCGTTCTTAAAAAGTATTTCAGATATCAACTTGAAACTTCATAGGTGGATAGATCATATTAAGGAGGAGTACAGTGCACAAGAATGATAACTCTACCCTGCATAATTTTCAGTTATTGCCCTTTGTTATTTTCATGCTTAATTTTTGTCCAGAGCATAACTATAAAAGCCTTTGAGATATCAACTTAAAACTTCATAGGTGGATAGATCTCACTGAGGAGAAGTGCAGCACACGAAAATGATGACATGGCAACGTATCAACCGAAAAACATGCCTCTCCAGCAGTAAGTGTATGCCCTAAATATGAAGATGAACAATTACTCGATAATTCAGATTCAGACACTGATGATCCTGTACCTATCACACAGGATGCTTCCAAAAACATATTTCTTGATAATCTGTGTTCAGCCATCACATCTGACAATTGAGGCAAATAGAATACTTTCTGTTGCTCTAGGTGAGGGGAACAAACCATACAATTTGGCAGACAAACAGTTTGCAGAATTGAAATTCCCATTTTCATTTCCTTCAGGCCACTTTGGTTATACATATGAAAGGCTAGTTAAGTTATCGGCTAAGAAATATTTTCAAAGACGTATTTTAGAAAGCAACAAGTTCTACTCAAATGTGGAATATTTGTTTGTTTCAAAATTTATAACTGAGTGGCAGCAAATACAGTCTATTGAGTGTTGAGAACCGCTCAAGCCGGTGCTAGGGGGCGTGAGGGATGTTGCACTTTACATTATTCCTCATGTACAGACTCAATCAAACCTTGTCTGCAATTCTCTTGTAATTTTGTTGTGATTAATGCTTCCGAGGGATCACTTTGTTTCCAGATTTTTTCCATATCAATTGAAGTCATTGCTTGGTTCTGTTTATAGTAGCAGTTATAATGCAGCTATCTTCAGGAACAGTGATCACATTCGTCCGTTGCTAACCAAAGATGATGCCTACAGATTCCTGCGTCAAATTAGAGGCAGTCCACCATATTATCAAAAAGTGTTAGCTGCTGTTAAACAATTTCACATTTTTACCTGGTTTCTTACACTTTCTGCTGCAGATTTAAAATAAGATACCCTTAGGGCTATTGGAAAGTAGCAAGGAAAAAATCTTCCCAAAGAGCAGATACAAAAGATGAATTGGAAAGACAAATGTTCTCTTCTACGATCTAATCATCCTGCTCTAGCTGCAAGACACTTCCATCATAGAGTTCAACATTATGCTTACAGACAATTGTCCCATAGGTAAAGTGACAACATACTTTTACCGTATAGATTATGATAAACAAGATCGACAAGGAAAGGCGGCATTCAATGAACGCAGCCCCCACCCGACCCAGCAACAAGCACCAGCGGCAAGGAGCCCAGGAGGACCCCAAAGAAAAACAGGACAGGGCACAAGGCAGAGCACGTTGTTCTCCATACCTCCATGCCATCCTGTGGATTAAAGATGCACCACAACCAAATGATAGTGATGCAAGAATATGTAGCTTTTGTAGATATTCGTACAGACTCGCCATACGATACATATCTAAATGAATTAGTAACAAAATATGAAAAACAAGATCAACAAGGAAAGGCGTCGTTCAATGAACGCAACCCCCATATGACCCAGCAACAAAAACCAATGGCAAGGAGCCCAGGTGGACCCCAAACATAAAAAGGACAGGGCAACGACACGTTAATCATTAAATGATAAATAATTTGTATCTGATTAGGAATTCAAAGAAAATAATAATAGGCCCACAAAGGTTCCGGGGACAGGAGACCGGGGGGGGGGTAATCAAAGAAATAAAAACTAGAGGCAATGGGGAAGATACTTACCGTAGACGAGAAAACAACAAGGGACACAAGCAAAAGTGTCACCAAAACAGTATGAAACAACATAGACATACATCTGAGGAACACAGTGGGGCGCCGCCTTGGAACGGTCAGCAGCATAATAATGACTGCTGGGGAGTTTAAACCGGTTAATGGTGCACCAAACCTCGCTCTTAGCCCCACCATGTTCCTATAAATGAGACAGTGTAAATAAAATGAATCCCCGCCAAGTGAAATTCTAACAGTTGTCATGGTTACAAAAGGTTAAATAAGTAAAACACTAAAATGATCATGTAGAAACATATAAAAGTAAACCCAATGACCATGACGAAAGTACTCAATGTCCTAAAGGAAGACAGAGCAACAAGAAAATCACCTACAAGGGCCCGACGAAGCAAGGCAGAAGACGAACATTAAGACAATTCAGTTCCAAAGGGCTTTACAAACTATCCATCATAGAGTCTCCCACTTGGTCCGTCAGATGCAATCAAAAGAGGAAAGCGTAGTGTCCAACTGTAAAAGGGTTGAACACTAAACATGCAGTATGTCTTAAAATAGTAGGGTCATAACCTCTTTTAATAAAACGTTTAATGATTTTAGTAAAAACAGCAGGAAAATTACCATGACCCAAAATCTTACGAAGTCTGTAAACCACATCGCCATAAAAACCAGGCTGGCTAATCCCTTGTCGCAGAAGAGTTTTTAAATCACTATTGAATTCAGAAATTAAATCAAAGTTACGATTGTAAAATTTAGTAAAATATTTCCGTAATTTATGATAGCTGTAGCCCTGTTTTAGAAGCTTGCTGGTAATAAAAATATTCCGCTCGTTGAAATCCTTTACGTTGTTACAAGCTCTAGCAAATCTAATTAACTGAGAAACATAAACCCCGTAGGATGTTGCATGGGGTACGTCTCCATCCAAATGTGGATAATAAACAATACAAAAGTCAAAGTCATCTCTTTTATCATAAATTTTCGTGTGAATAGAATTGTTATTGATAGTAATATGAAGATATTACAAAGCCTGCAAACTCATTTTCTGAAAGAATTATACTTACCAAACCTTCAAACAATAGCAATCCTCAAGCGATAAAATGCAATAAACACACATACGAAAGTAAAAGAATGCCGTGACAAGTGCAAAACCAAAACTACTGAACTTACTGTTTCATCTTTACCTGAGCAAGTGTTGACAGCAAAACCTATTAGGAGGCACTGAAAAAAATGCAACCAACAATCCCACCATTTTTATAAAACGACAACCTCACGAAACCTGTATCAACAACTACAATGCTGATAGCCTCACATTGTGGACAGCCAACATGGACCCACAGTATGTACCAAGTCCATACGCTGCAATAGTCTACATCACCAGTTATATAACAAAAGAAGAGTGAGAAGCTGTGTATATTTGCATGCTCTTAGTAAAGAGCTCAAAGACCTTAATATGGAACAACAAATGATTAAAGTTGCTTCTGTTTTCACAAATGCAAGAAATGTAAGTGCTCAAGAATCTTCTTACAGAATATGTCAAATTTTAAAACGATATGGATACCATCCGGATTCCAAGAAAAACGAATAAGAGTAATTAAACCTAAACAACTGGAATCACTTGAGGAAACGGATTAAGACTTTTTCTCTTGTAGTATTATTGACCGTTACTCTGCTAGACCAACTCAATATTTTTTAAAACAGATTCCAGCCGGGTTAAGTTTATGTCGCATTAAGCCGTTGCAGAAAAATGTCAGGTCTCCAACTTTTTCAGTTTGAACCGTCAACAATCACTCAATGTAATAGGGTCAGAACTGAAATAGACAGACTTAAAACAGAAATGCAGCTTCCCAATTTATTCAGTGCTTTACGTATATCGCCCTGTTACGTGCAACAAACTGACAATCACCCTCTTAAATGCTCGTTGTCTGCGACTACACTTTAAAGATGATACTCAAGATCCAGTTACATATACATCAGATTTCTTGATATTCACAGAATCTTATTTCTACATGAACCAGACAAGTGATTTTAATTTGCCTCATTTTGACAAGATAGTAACCTAACCCGAAAAAAAAAAGAACTTCCATGTCTGAAATGTCAACAATCACTCAATGTAATAGGGTCAGAACTGAAATCGACAGACTTAAAACATAAATGCAGCTTCACAATTTATTCAGTGCTTTACGTATATCGCCCCGTTATGCAACATTTTTAATTTTGCCGTGTTTGGTTTTCTTTAGGGATTCTGTATTTATCTATTCCATAGCCTAGCTTGCTATTTTAAGAACAGTTATCAGTGCCAAGACTTAAGCACATCGAATGTATGGAAGTAAGGTTGGATCGAGTTTTTTCTGAGCTTCTGACCTTTTTTTTTAGCTCACCTTTCACAAAGTGACAGATCGACGCTGTCGGTCCGGCGTCCGTCCGTCGTCCGTAAACTTTTACTTTAAATGACATCTCCTCATAAACCACTAAGCCAATTTCATCCAAACTTCACATGAATATTCCTTTGGTGGTCACCTTTGAAAATTGTTTTAAGAATTTAATTCCATGCAGAACTCTGGTTGCCATGGCAACCAAAAGAAAAAACTTTAAATATCTTCTTCTTAAAAAGCCTAAGAGCTAGAGCTTAGATATTTGGCATGAAACATCTTCTAGTGAGTGTCTACCAAGTTTGTTCAAATAAAAGCCCTGGGGTCAAAATTGGCCCCGCCCGAGGGGGTTTTTGATTTTCCCTATATGCATATAGTAAAATAGATAAATACAAAATCCCTAAAGAAAGCCCAACACGGCAAAACTGAAAATGTTGCAGGCTCTGTATGACGAATCCATTACATTAACGTTTTGCATAAGGAACTTAATAGTACTAATGCGTATTCTAAAACCTCTGCCTCCGAAAAAGACATTGTAAACAATCATATTACTAATATTTCAAATCTTAAAGTACAAATTAATGAAAAAGATCTTAAACTTCCTATTATGTATTGGATTCCTAAATTACATAAAAAACCTTACAAAGCTAGATTCATTGCTAATTCTACATCTTGCACTACAAGTAAACTTCTATTTTATTGACGTCTTGTTTGACTGCCATTAAAACACATGTAATTAGATATTGTGATAAAGTCTATGAAAACACAGGCAAACATCTCTTTTGGTCAATTAAAAATTCTGGTGAAATCTTGGATATATTCAAAATTAAGAAACTTTCAAGCTTCAACTGTCAGTACATACGATTTTTCTACACTTTATACAACTTTGCCACATAAATTAATCAATGATAAACTAATTTCCCTAATTCAGAAAACTTTTGCACGGGGAAAAAGTTACCTTTCTAGCATGTAATTCTAACAAAGCTTTTTTTACTAACGGTATTGTAAAACATTATACTATGTGGACCTGTGACGAAGTTTGTAGAGCACTCTCTTTTCTTTTAGACAACATTTATGTCAGGTTTTGGTAATACCCTATTTAAACAGATCATAGGAATTCCTATGGGTACTAATTGTGCACCCCTGGTCGCCGATTTGTTTTTGTACTGCTATGAAAGAGACTTTATGTTGAGTCTCTCTGAAGATAAACAACAAGATGTTATAGTCGCATTTAATAATACTTCCAGATACCTTGATGATATTTTTAATTTAGATAATCCTTATTTTGATCAAATGGTGTCTGACATTTATCCGCATGAACTACAACTTAATAAAACGAACTCTTCAAATTTTAGTACATCATTTTTGGATCTTCATATTACTATCAACAACAATTCTATTCACACGAAAATCTATGATAAAAGAGATGACTTTGACTTTTGTATAGTTAATTATCCACATTTAGATGGAGACGTACCCCATGCAACATCTTACGGGGTTTATGTTTCCCAGTTAATTAGATTCGCTAGAGCGTGTAGCAACGTAAAGGATTTCAACGAGCGGAATATTTTATTACCAGCAAGCTTCTAAAACAGGGCTATACCGCTATCATAAATTACGGAAATATTTTACTAAATTTTACAATCGTAACTTTGATTTAATTTCCAAATTCAATAGTGATTTAAAAACTCTTCTGCGAACAAGGGATTAGCCAGCCTGGTTTTTATGGCGATGTGATTTACAAACTTCGTAAGATTTTGGGTCATGGTAATTTTTCTGCTGTTTTTACTAAAAATCATTAAACGTTTTATTAAAAGAGGTTATGACCCTACTATTTTAAGACATACTGCATGTTTAGTGTTCAACCCTTTTACAGTTGACACTACGCTTTCCTCTTTTGATTGCATCTGACGGACCAAGTGGAGACTCTATGATGGATAGTTCGTAAAGCCCTTTGGGACTGAATTGTCTTAATGTTCGTCTTCTGCCTTGCTTCGTCGGGCCCTTGTAGGTGATTTTTCTTGTTGCTCTGTCTCCTTTAGGACATTGAGTACTTTTGTTATGGTCATTGGGTTTACTTTTATATGTTTCTACATGATCATTTTAGTGTTTTACTTATTTAACCTTTTGTAACCATGACAACTGTTAGAATTTCACTTGGCGGGATTCATTTATTTACACTGTCTCGTTTATAGGAACATGGTGGGGCTAAGAGCGAGGTTTGGTGCACCATTAACCGGTTTAAACTCCCCAGCAGTCATTATTATGCTGCTGACCGTTTCCAAGGCGGCGCCCCACTGTTTCCTCAGATGTATGTCTTATGTTGTTTCATACTGTTTTGGTGACACTTTTGCTTGTGTCCCTTGTTGTTTTTCTCGTCTACGGTAAGTATCTTCCCCATTGCCTCTAGTTTTTATTTCTTTGATTACTCCCCACCCCCTCCCCCCGGTCTCCTGTCCCCTTCCCCTTTGTGGGCCTATTTTTATTTTCTTTGAATTCCTAATCAGTTACAAATTAATTATCATTTAATGATTAACCTGTCCGTGCTCTGTCTTTGCCCTGTCCTGTTTTTGTTTGGGGTCCCCCTGGGCTCCTTGCCATTGGTTCTTGTTGCTGGGTCATGTGGGGGTTGCGTTCATTGAACGCCGCCTTTCCTTGTTGATCTTGTTTATCATATTGTTTTATTACTAACTGTTGGGAGTCAAATGTCAAAGTGGTGAGAAAAATAATGCAGCCTGACTGGGACTTTGAGCCAGAGACCCCTTGAATAGCAGTGTCAAAGCTGACTACCGGGCTAAGCTATCAGTTCTGCTTGCTTGCACATTTTCTCCCCTCAATAGTGAACAGTTCGGAGTTGTAAAATGAAAAAATCAGTTTTACAGTATCTTTTTTGTGATTCCATATACCATGCAAGTAATGGGTCCCCTGACGGGGAAGGAAGCACTTTCTCTTACTGATAGTGGGATCTGAACCCCTCTGTCTTGCATTATAGGACATTTGTCCATACCTTTTTTATTTTTTCAATGAAATTTTGGTGGATTTTTTCCATATCAAGTCAAACAGATGTAATGTGTACTCAATATATTATAGTAATATGTTGCCTTACTAACTGGTGTTCATTTCCTAGGAGGTATAATAAGGTAAAATTCCCCCATTTTTGTTCGCCTCTACGGAGTAGTGGCGACATATAGGATCACTTCTCCGTCGTCTGTCAGTCGTCTGTCTGTCTGTCTGTCCGTCCCGGTCCGTCACAAAACTTGTCCGGACTACTCCTCATAAACGACTGGCTTGCATTTCATACAAACTTTACAGGAATGATCAGTACCAAGTCTAGTTGTGCATATTGTCAGCAATTTTCCAGTTCAAAATGATTTTTGTCAAGTTATGGCCCTTTTATAATTTTTATTTTTAAAAGTTTGTCCGGACTACTTCTCTTATACCACTAATGCAATTTCAATGAAACTTTACAGGATTGATCTGTAGCTCAAGTCCTTGCGCATATTGCAAGGGTTTTTCCGGTTGAATGATTTTTTGGCCGAGTTATGGCCCTTTGATAAAAAGGTTGTTTTTTTCTGTGTGTTGCCAGATACAACAAATAGCTTGTCCGGACTACTGCCTCATAAACACTGGTGCCAATTTCATCCAAACTTTACAGGAAGATCAGTACCAAATAATAGATAAATACAGAACCCTAAAAGAAAGCCCCACAACGGGGCAAATTTGAAAAATGTTGCAGGCTCCGGTTTCTTGAGCCTGTTCATATGGACGGTAAGCTGGAAAGTGCGAAGTTACCGGTCCACGCCCCTAGCACCCCGGCTAAGCAGAATTCAACATTAAAGTGAAATAGTAAAAATTTTGAATTTAGAAACATCCGCAGATGTGTTTCTACGGCGGTTATCATGGAAGCCTTCTAATGTTGACATCCTTTCGTGCCATTCCATGAAAAGCGGCTTATTCCCCAAGTAATCAAAAGCGTTCCCAAACGAGAAAACAATGGGCGGGGAAACTAAAATAAAAAATGGGAATTTTGGGAAAGGGGAGTCTAAGAGGGTTTGAAACCTGCGTATACAGATAAGACGTCAAAAACAAATTAAAAAAAGCAGGCAACAATATCCTAAGGGTCGATTCAACATTATCAAGTAGAATTATTGGAACCACCCAACTAGAAAATGCCGAAAAGTTTAAACAAAATACGCACAAGCACAACAAATAATGTCGTGCTTGAACGATCTTCAAGGATCGAAAATATAATATCATTGATTAAATGTATCGGGGAGACTTTTACAGCCGCCACACGGCACAAATAACGGATGTGATATAAAATAGATAAATACAGAATCCCTAAAGAAAGCCCAACACGGCAAAATTGAAAATTTGCAGCTCGGTTTTGCTTGAGCCTGTCATGGACGTACTGAAAGTGCAATTACCGTCCACAGCCCCTACACCGGCTTAAGCAGAATTCAACATTTAAACGTGAAATAGTAAAATTTTGAATTTAGAAACATCCGCAGATGTGTTCATACGGCGGTTATCATGGAACCTTCAATGTGACACTTCCGTGCCATTCCATGAAAAGCGGCGTATGGTCCCCAAGTAATCAAAAGCGTGTGCCCTAAACGAGAAAACAATGGGCGGAACTAAATAAAATGGAATTTTGAAAGGGGATCAGAGGTTATGAAACCTGCGTATCACAGATAAGACGTCAAAAGACAAATTAAAAAAGCAGGCAACATATCCTAAGTCTAGTTGTGCATATTGTCAGCATTTTCCAGTTGAATGATTTTTGGCTGAGTTATGGCCCTTTGATAAAAAGGTGTTTTTTTCTGTGTGTTGCCAGATACGCAAAAGCTTGTCCGGACTACTCCTCATAAGCTACTGGTGCAATTTTATCCAAACTTTACATGATTGATCAGTACCAAGTTTAGTTGTGCACTGTCCGTCTGTCTGTCCGTCTGTCACAAAATTTGTCCCAACATGAAATTGGCCATTATGAGGCGACACATGTGATTACTGATCGCTCTTGTTTTATTTTGGGGACCATACGCCGCTTTTCATGGAATGACACTACTGTGTCACATTGAAGGTTCCATGATAACAACCGTATAAACACATCTGCGGATGTTCCTAAATTCAAAATGGCACCATTTTTGTGATTAAATGTTGATTTCTGCTTAAGCCGGTGCTAGGGGGCGTGGACGGTTACTTGCACTTTCAGTATCGTCCATGTACAGTCTAAATCAAACCGAGCCTGCAACATTTTACAATTTTGCCGTGTTTGGGCTTTCTTTAGGGATTTTGTTTGTCTCTATTTAAATATAAGTAAACGGTGGTGCACTATTAGATTAAATATGCTTCCGATTTCGACAAATACGAACAATTTTGCAATCGGAACGTCCACGGCTATTGTCTATAATAACCTCGGAAACAATACGGATTGAAAATAGTTTTGCCACGTGGTTTCAGATATAAATAGAAACAGAGTTTGCAATGTAATATGAAAGGAAAAAAGATATGTCTCGGTACAATTATGATTAAAAATATGTCTTAAAACACGTTTTATGTCTTAAAATGCCCAGTGATGTACAATTTCAAACAAATCCGACTTAATGTCAACAGGTTTGCATTTTGTGGGCTAATTTTGGTTTCTACAACCATAATAATACATATATAATGTATTGGTTGCTTTTGTTTCTTTAAATTCACTTTTTTAGAAGGCTTTTATTATTATAGCATTCGGCACGATATGGTTATGTGTTGACGTGTCGTAAAAATCCAAACAAACAAAAAAAACTTCCTATATTGGAAATAAACTTGTCAACAACTCCCAGCATTAAATTACTATTTGTTCACATGTTTAGTTTAGACCGAAATACCGCATCCGTTTTGTGTATTCATACTATTGTGTTCGAGGTCCTTATCGACGGAAAGGGTCGAAAAGTTGCGTGTTTTTTACAGTACAGTCACCATTGATTTGTTTTGTATACAATCATGGTTATGCATGAACCAATTGAACTCAAGTAACCTTACTTTATTTGATATCACACACACTTTTTCTAAAGAACGGTGCGTTATCTTTAGTTTTGATATTACCAATAAATCATGTTTCTAAAGTATAATAGCTGAGGACACAATGACAAATCACAGCATTATATGATAATAGATATTACTTTCACTGCCAGAAAACTGTGGCTCCTAGACATTTGTCATTGTCATAATTTTGATATTTTTAAATATCTTTACATAATGTGTTTTGTTTATTTCTATCCCTTTTGATAAAACGCCTTTTTATTCGGTTCCGTGTATATCGATAACAGATATAACTTAATTTCCTGAATTTGCTTTGTATTGAATACAGCTCTTTTGAACTGGTTTGAGGAGATACAAACGTATTTAGGATCAATTCTTTACAACTTTAGAATGAAAGAATTCATAATCCTTCGTAGAGGTGACATTATATTTTGCTGGATGTTTTTCTAAACGTTTTATACACAATACTGGATCATCGCATAATGCAAGGTACGATTATCACATTTCATAATGTTATAATACATTTTGCATATACATTATTGGTACAGCAGTTTCTTATAAAATATGTGTAGCATAATCATCCTTTTGATAAAAAAGGAGGTTTTTTATCGTTTTTTTCAAAACTACATAAAGAATTGTATTTGCTCTTTAAACCTGTTTTCATTAAACTGATCTTACATAATTTTAGGCGCATCTTATGTTAATGAAAGTATTTCAAAGACAATGCAATTTTCAACCAGCCTTTTTTCAGAATGGTTAAAAAGTCATTTAAAGCAAATTCTGATAAATTGTACATTTTATTCAATTTCAAAATTGTGATTATGTCTGCTTATAATTTATCATTATTTCATTAAGATCTTTTGGAATGGTATTGATATAATTCTGATACTTAATATGTTTTGTATTTATTTTTGCCTTAGCCTGAACAATTTGAACGTATAAATATAAATGTGTTTTAAAATGGTTTGCTTTTATACGGTATCAATGTACATTGTTGAGTAAATCTGCAAAACTCCTGTACATTGAATATGTTTGAAGTTTTGAAAGTCACATAAAAGTCTTATTACACTTATTTTTTCACGGTCAACTTACGTTGAATAAGGAATATTTCTCGACATGACTATAATGATAATGATAATTGATAAAATCAATCAAACCAAGCCTGCAGCATTTTAAATGTTGCCGTGTTGGGCTTACTTTAGAGATTCTGCTATTCTCTACACTATTCTGTTCATATGGCATAGTTCCTGATATCATAACTTTACTGAAACAGATAAATGGTGAACCTCAATGATAAATGATTGTTTTACCCGTGCTCGACTTTAAAAGAATAAGTACTTTTACAGTCATGTCGGCTTTCCTGTCCACCAACGTGTACTTTGATCATAACTATTTGGATTTTTGGTGTACATTCTTGGCTACAACAATCCTTGGGAAAAGACTTTTAAGTTGACCACACTGACCTTGACTTTTATTCATATTTATAAATGACATCGACCTTCAAGGTCAAATGTCTAAATTTTGCTTGTTTTATGGCGGAGTTTTGCTATAAGAGGCTATAAATTTATTGTTTTTAATGGATTATCTTCAAATTTGAGCATAATATTCTTTTAGGATACTTTTATTAGACTTTTAAGTTTACCAGAAAGACCTTGACCTTCTGTTATAAATCATTTTTTTGCTGTAACTGGCTATAACTTTGTTATTATGAAATGGATTGACAGATGTTATAACAGAACAAGAACATTTTTTATGATAAAACATATATCTTTATTGAACTGAAATTGACCTTAGCTCTTTTGCAACCTTAACCTGGAAGTTTTAATTATTTAGATTTCACTGTTTTTTGCTATAATCGCCTGTACATTGGTAGTTGATAAATGGATTATCTTCATACTTTCACAAAACAACATTTAAGACAAAACCGTCAGAAAGGTTTGACTGACCTTGACGTTAAGCTTTAAGTGACCTTGTCTGTCAAGATCAAATTATTGAATTTCGGTTAATTTGTCTTAGTTTTGTAATATAGAGATTTAACTTTGTTGTTTATGTATGGATTTGATTTTAACTTCGACAAAACAAGACTTCTGTCTTCACCCAATTCTGGTTTGGTACCTTCTGAGTGCCATGAGTTGCTGGGGTTTGTGGGTGACTGCATTCTGTGAACGTTGCCATTGCCTTGTTGATCTTTATTCTCATGTGTTTGCTACCAAACATACATATTGGATAAATTAGATTTGAGCTTAGATTGACCTTGAATGTCTTCTCTCTGAATTATCTTGATTTTTTTTCTGTAACTTAGCTATAACTGTTATTTATATATAGATTAACTTAATATTAAGACGGGACATGTTTAAAGTCAGGACCTTCATTTAATCAAACTATAATTTACATTCACTCATGTATGACCTTGACCTTAAGGTCTAATTATTTTATTTGCATTGATTATTGCTATAATTTAGACAAAACATTCTAAAAGATCAACTTTAATTGACCTTGACCTTAAAGGTAAAATATTAAGCTTCGGTTAAATTGTCATAATTTTGTTATTTATGTACGGATTTGATTCATACGTTGACAAAACATTTGTGACCAAACAAACATTTGAAATAATTTAGATATGGCCTTGGCCTTTAAATGACATTGACCGTCAAATGATTGAATTTTATATTACATTTTCTTAACTTTGTTATTTATTCATGGAATGGAATCATACAAAAACAACAAAAGTGACTAGACAGACCTAATAAATTAAAAGCAGGAAAAGGTTTTTCCCTTTAATTTCCCTTTTCAAATTTCCGTTAGACCGTTTATGTGTTTGCCTTTAGAAAGCCTGGCGATGACCTTTGTTGTTTTTATTTCATATTAGGCTTAAGTTATTAATTTTGATGTTGTTTGGTGTTTTTTCTTCTTCTTCTGCTCCATTGGCTTTCCTTATGATGAAACCATTATTGACCTAAGATGTTCACCAGCATTATGTCATATTGACTAAGGCGATCATTTTGTCGTTAAATATCAAATCATATTCAATAGTTTTAGTCAGTAAATGTAAATTTTCTAAGAAACATTATGCATGCAATATGATTACCTCATATTTTCGTTATCTGAAAAGGCACACGTGTGTCAATATTGCCGATAAGTAGCATTTAAACATGTATGACCTGGATAAAAAAAGCGCTTGATATACGAACGTATTTTCAAATAAATAGCAAAATGAAAACACAGAGGTATTTTGACCTCCATACAGTAGAGAAAAACGAATCCTTAAAGAACACCCGAAACAACAAACATGTAAATTGTTGCAGGCTCGATCTGATTGAACCTGTTCATGGACGTTACTGGAATTGCAACCTCATGTCCACATATCGGTTAAAACAAAAATCAACATTTAATAAGAAATAGTAAATTTTGAATTTAGTAACATTTGCAGATGTGTTTATAAGTCACTGAACTTGAAACCTTTAATGTGACAAGTAGTGTCTTTCCTGCATGAAGAGCGTATGGTACCCACGTCAAACAATGCGTTTGTCCTAAACGAGAAAGCAATGGGCAAAACTAAATAAAATTAAAATTTGAATAGAGATCAGAGGTTATGGAGCCTGCACATCACAACAAGCTTTAAGACACATTTAAAGGCAACATCTCCCTAGCTTGACTATCAGTAATTACTATATCCAATATTACTGTACTTTAGTATACTTATTTTTTCAAAATATTGTAAAAGAAAAATATTGCTTAGCGAAATAGTAAAACGAGAACTATATTTCTTTTTCTCCCAACATATTGGACATTCGTTTAAGGCAATAAACAACTACTGAAGCAAAACAGATAATAATTTCGACAAGTCTTATTGACAGCTTTCCTAATACACTTAAATGATTGTAAATTCACTTTGCTCTTATTTGCATTAATAACACATTTATAATTCGTACTGTACCTCATATGAAATCAATGATGCTAATATCCATTTGTAAACGTATAAACGATACGAAACTAGTCTTTGGAAGGCAAAAGCACTTACAAGTCTGCTTATAGTGTAACTTATTTATCAGTTTAAACTATAAATCATGTTTACAATTTCAAGAGCTTTAAAGTTATATTTGTTTAGATCAGATAAGAATATTTCAACCACTATACATAAATATATTCTAATAAGTATTTGTCATAAAAAACTCTTTAAGTGTTTGTCTTTATTTTGAGTCTCTCAAATGTCAGTTTTTTCTACTTTTTTTCTCTCTATCATTTGGAAATTTCACCCCGTTGCTGGCTATTTGATTTAGACCTTTACAATACAGAAACATAGAGACTTGTTAGTTTACAAGCAAAGTTCGCACGTTGTAAAATAACAAACAATAATATAAAGTAAAATAACAAACAAAAAATTTAAAAACATTATTTTATGCTAAGCATTGTTATCTAGGTTTAATCTGTGTGATAAACTCCATAACACCTACTACACATATGATTCTGGTTGTGGATGATATAATTTGCCAAATTATTTTGACGTACGTAATAAAGTATGTCAATCCAAGAGTAAATGCTGAGTGCAGAGATAAAAATCTAAATAACTTGTAATAACATTTTGCCTCATTTTTGTGTCGCCTTGAAAAGGCGACATATAGGGGTTACTTTTGTCGGCGGCGTCGTTGTCGGTCGGCGTCGTTGTCGGCGTCGGTGTCGGCGTCCCCTAAAGCTTGTCCAGAGAATAACTCAGTCTCTATAAGTCTGATTGACTTCAAACTTGGTATGCATGTATCTTTCAATAACCCGAAGTGCAGTGCACAAGGACCAGTACTCTGCTCTTCTTAACTTTTGAGTTATTGCCCTTTGTTAATTTTCATACTTTAATTTTGCCCGGGCCATTTCTCTTCAACTATAAATGCTATGGACTTGAAACTTCATAGGATGACAGATCTCATTAAGAAAAAGTGCAGTGCCCAAGAACTGGTACTCTGCACTTCCTAATTTTTGAGTTATTGCCCTTTGTTGATTTTCATACTTTATTTTTGTCTGGGCCATTTCTCCTAATGTATAAAAGCCATGGACTTGAAACTTCATAGGATGATAGATCTCATTAAGGAAAAGTGCAGTGCACAAGAACCGGTACTCTACATTTCTTATTTTTTGAGTTATTGCCCTTTGTTAATTTTCATACATTATTTTTGTCCGGGCCATTTCTCCTAAAGTATAAAAGCTATGGACTTGAAACTTCATAGGAAGATAGATCTCATTAAGAAAAAGTGCAGTGCACAAGAACTGGTACTCTGCGTTTCTTATTGTTTGAGTTATTGCCCTTTGTTAATTTTCATACTTTATTTTTGTCCGGGCCATTTCTCCGATAGTATAAAAGCTATGGACTTGAAACTTAATAGGAAGATAGATCTCATTAAGAAGAAGTGCAGTGCACAAGAACCAGTACTCTGCGTTTATTATTTTCTTGAGTTATTGCCCATTGTTAATTTTCATACTTAATTTTTGTCCCGGTCATTTCTCCTCAAGTATAAAAGCTATGGACATTAAACTTCATAGGATGATAGATCTCATTAAGAAAAAGTGCAGTGTACAAGAACCGGTACTCTGCACTTCTTATTTCTTGTTCTTGCTGTTATGATTACAAAAATATTGTGTTCGTTCGTCCATTTCTACACCTAGTGAATATCATCTATGTAAATATATGAGTTACCAAAATGCTAAAGATGTAAAATGTGGCTTAGCTGAAATAAGGCAAATGTAAGGTTTTTTTAAAAAGCATAAAGACATTCACAATTATAATGAAATGAAACATAGCAATAGAGGACACATTTTTTTCAAGCTGAATGTGCGTAATATTTTATCCTTTTTTTCAAAGATTACGTCTGGTGATTTGATTTGAGCAAATTAACAACAATTTTCAGAAACCTGTTAAGTCAGTACAAAAACAGATTTGGAATTTCTACAATTTGTAGTGACGGCTTTATTGATATACGCAGGATTATTAGTTAAGTTTGCTCTTATTTGCATTAATAACACATTTGTATTTTGTGCTGCATCTCTAATAAATTATGCGATGTAAATCTATATTTGTAAACATATAAACCAAACATAACTAGTCATTTTAAGACATTAGCACCAACAAGACAGCTCAGAGTGTAAATTATTTATCAGTTTTAATTATAAATCACGTTTATAATATTCAAAGCATAAAATGGATATTTGTTTAGTTTTCTGTATATTGAAATATAGTACTTTAAAATTCTCTATAAAATTCTCTATTAAAAAAACTTTTTAAAAAAGTTTCTTTTTTCTGTTTTGGCTTTGTCAGCTGTCATTTTGCAGTAAGCTCATCAGTTGTTTTTGTTGTGTTTTTATTTCTATAATTTGCAATTTCCATCCCTGTTGTTTTTCATTTAGACCTTAACAATACAGAAAAAAATTCAAGAAAAACTTATTGGTTTACAATACATACATTTATATATCTAAGCACAATCCTATTGATACTCTGTAACAAAAGTCGCATATTGTTAAATAAAAAAAATATGTAGAACATTTATTTTATGCTAACTACTGATATACATATTATGTCGGTGTGCTAATTATAATCTGTATCACCGACACTATATAACACACTGTGCAGGTGATTTAGTTTGCCAAACCATTGTGGCGTACGTTTTAAAGTGACATTATGCTCATCCAAATGTAATTAGTCAAAATAACTGTTCATTTTGCCACAATTATGTGAATTTGATATTTTATTAATATGCAAAATAAATCGATCAACAAGTAGCTCATCAACATTTCTACTAAAATCGCATGTAAGAATCCGTAATGTTCGATCGTTTAACAGGGTAGGACAGTCTAGTAAGTTTTTTTTTATATTTATCCTCAGCATCAATTATTGCTAAAACACCATGATAATATTATGCTAATTCAAGTCAACCTGACAGGAAAACACTGAAAATAATGCAACTTTTATGTCTATGATTATATTAAGATACACTTAATTGTTGTTTTTTGTTGTGAAAAGTATTTTTCTGAATTCAAATAAAATTTATTTCTGTACAATGGTTGGCAGCTTCTCCGCAATACTGACCACATACTTGAATTTTTCTTGCTTACCAGCGTTCACCGTAGCCGTTAAACGTCTGACGTCATCTTATTTACGCGTGTCTTTTCCCACTCTACAGTGAAAAAACTATCCAAAATTGCTTTTTAAAAAACGATTTTAATGAATATACCAATTTCACACAAAAGTGAGAAATTATACACACTTAATTATTGCTTTTTTATCACTTTTCAGTATGATATATAATAGCATATTTATGTTTGGAGAAAATATGCTATTATATATCATACTGAAAAGTGATCAATAATTAAGTGTGTATAATTTCAAAATTGAATAAGTTAGAAAAAAAATTAAAGTGTTAAATGTTCCATCAAACATATGAAATTTGTTAAATATATACTATGTAAAATGATCATCTGTATATTTTTGAATAGTTAACCGTATAGTTCAATTATCAATATAAAAATATACTATACTTTTTCTGTAGCCGAACTTATGCCTGTTTATTTGACAACGGTCAATAGCATACCGTTACATTTGCACATCCCAAATTTGACCGTCATAAAATCATGAATGGGCTCTTAGATAGATGGATGGATTTATCTATTATCTCAGATGTATAACTCTTAATAATTAGAATATATTTCAATCTTAGTTGCCCAGGTTTATTCATATTCTTCAACATTTAACAAATTTCATATGTTTGATGGAACATTTAACACTTTAATTTTTTTTCTAACTTATTCAATTTTGTTTAATGACAGAACTTGCATGAAAATCACATATTTTGTAATACCTGAATCGATAAGTAAACAGTTGTGCGTTAAAGTTCATTACTTTAGAGAAATGTTGAATGTGATTAAATTGAATGCACTAAAGATTATTTTAAACATACGATATTGTCGGCAACGGTATCATAATGTTAATATTATTCCACAATACAAAATATCTGCATCATTAAATTCCACATCGAAAACAAAGTGATGGTAATGAGAAATGACACTTGGGCATTTCATGGAAGTATTTCAAATAACTGTTGCCATATATTTTTAATCAGCTCATTTCTTTACCGTAAATTACAAATTTAATTTGCCCCATAGTGATCGGATTCTAATAAATTTTGAAGTGAATAATAAAATCTTTATACGAATGTTCTAATTGATTTTTAGATATTTTTCAGATCTTATTATTTATTTCTAATACGAACCAAAACACTAAAATTTAAACAAAATGTAATCACCACGGGTGCAATATGTTTTTCGAATTACAACATTATTAGAAAAGATTATATCATCGTTTTTATTTAATATTTATCCTGCTAATGTTGCTACTGTTTATGTGAGATGCAATGAAAATAAGTTAAAATATTAATAGAAAATGTGCTTTTCAATGAGTACCTTTATAACTGACAACAAAAAGTTAAGTTTCGCTTATCCAAAAACTTGCAAAAATGAAACTATGTCTGCTTCCAAGGTTACTGTAATATATAAATGTACATATTTTAAATAACATATTCTAACATGAAATGTTTGATGAAAGAGAAATGTTGTTTGTTTAATACTTTTATTCATTAATTAATTGTCATGATTGAATGATTAATTGATTGATTGATTGAATGATTGATTGATTTGTAGAAAATATAGTTGAAGAATTTTGTTTTGCAAAAATTAATCAAACCTACCATTGTTATCGATGAGCTCATTCTTATTTTCATGATAATAGGAAGTTTTACTATTTATATTTGTTTTCCTATCTTCTAACATTACATACAAATGTCATTGTATAGCATTGCAATTTACCGTGTAATAAAATTTTATAGGTACGGAAACCTATATAAGAAATGACATAAAATACAAAAGAGCTTACAATAATATCTAACACCCTAGAATTATTATTCTCGTCAACACTTGGAAATTAAGTCGTTACCAAAATAATAACACATCCGACACTTGTCACTGACAGTTATACTTTTATAGTAGAATACTCAAGTTTATATTGTTATAATTTGTGATGTACTGACTCCTGTTTGCGTTCTCAATTTAATATGACGTTAAAGACATTCAAGTTATATTAACAAGTACAGCTCCACGTAAAATGCGAGATTTAGTGTAATTTTATCGTAATTGTTAAGGAACTATATAAATTATGCTCATAAGTTTAACAGCGTCGATGTTTGATAAATGTTTATTAATAATCATTTTACAAGCGCATTCTTAATAGTGTCAATATATACAGCACAAGTATGTGCTTACTTTTATTTGACGTTTACGATGTAAAACAAATGATGTTGTTTATTCAATATGTATCATCCTGATTGCTGCATTACATTGAGGCAGAAATCATTTTATTTTAAACATGAATGAAGAAGGATTCTTTCTCCTTAAAGGGACTCCACTGAGGTTTAAAATCCTAAAAACATAAAATTGGAATTTCTTACATAAATGAGCTGGGGACACTTTTAACAGATAGTTAAGGAATATACTTTGAAATAAATTGAAAATCGTATTTTTATAATTTTTTTAGCCCGATTTGAGTGAAAACATCAAAGCCACCTTTGAAGATTTATTGAAATAGTTTGGTCGGATCCATTTTAACATCGTGTCAATACAATTAGGCACTATAGATTATTAAATATATCTTCAAGAAAAGTGACTTGTTATTATTTATACTGTTTTATTTTGAATCTGTTTGTAGCGCATCAATTTAACAAATATACATTTATCGAAAAATCTTTGATAATTTTACATAATCATATTTGTAACTAGTTAAGGGATATTACGACATAAGAGTATTACAAAATATGCCTTATGTCGAGCTTTGAGCAAATTTATTTACATGCATCATATCAAAACAACTCTATATGCTTCTTATTTGAATTTATTTTCTTTCGTTTAGTTGTGAATCGCAATGTATGCAACATATATACATAGTGATTATTTTTTGTCAACAGCTCCTTAAGAAGCTCAACGTTTCATAAATAGTAAGTTTTTATGAATTATATAAGGCTATGCAGTATTAGAGGTAATCTACATAAATGCAACAGATGACAGGGATTATTATCATTCCGCCATTTATACAAACAGGCACCGTAGAGATTTAAATGATATTTATAACTTTATTTTTCTAATAATGTTCAACTATTATATATTTCGTGTTACATGTTCATAACAATGCAAACAAATTAGACACATACATTTAAGTTATACTTTTAAATGGAAAGGGTCAAGCAAAATTATAACTTATTTTCATATCAATGTGTTTGATCTATTTTATAATAAAAGACTGTTACAGTGTTCTTAATTTCCGTTTTGCCGTGCAATAGAAAGTGACATTGCCCTCGACGTAAGATGGGGGTGATTAACGTAATTTATATTTGTTGCATAAATTTACCGCTTATTATTAGAATTTGTTTTAAAATCAATGTCACTTTTCTTAATGAGCACTAAGTCTTATTTTCCCTTACGAGTCAATAGTTTACTAAACGTATTTCATATATAAGGTCACATTGTTTGATTGACAAGTTTGTATAACGCTTAGTTCCTCAAAGACACAAAATGCTGATTTCATGACATTTTCGAAACCACGCGAAAGAAAACCAAGTGAATTTTATGTTTTATATAGTGTTAACCATTAAAAACATTCTAGGGAAACATGAAATATTATCTCATCTATATCTTGTACAGCATATATCCCTCAATAAATACGAGTTTAACCTTAGGCAATGTTTGTTCCTGTTTATGTTCTTATTATAAAAGCATGTCTAGACTTAATCTTAAAAGCTTTTGTTATGGAGCATTTAAACAAAACATCTGACTTACCATTGACTTAAGGCTAAAACACTACATTATATAGTGTAAGTATGTTTTTGACGTGAACGAATCGATCGATTAGAGCAGCGTTTTTACAAAGATTCTCGGTTCATATGCTCAAAACAAAACAGTTGTCTACTGTTATATTAGTTGATGGAATAAAATGTCTTAGTGCGATTGCCAAATTGTTATTATAAATAATGTACTTGGAATGCAAATAATATTTTAATTGATGCGTTTGACTCCGAAGAGAATTTCAATTGTATCTCATATATATATGTATTAAAATAAAAGCTTTATTAACTGAATGCTAATGTCGTGATATACTTTTATTATAAATGTATAAATTTAAAACTAACTTTCAATTATTATTGAACTGAAATCCTTAAGGGCATCCTTAAATAGCAAAATTTGAAATGTTGTAGGCTCGGGTTGGTTGAGCCTAATAAAAGACGGCAGTTGCGAGTGAAAGGTACTGTCGATTAAACAGACGGTAAGGAGGTACGAAGTTACAAAAGAAAATTAAAATGGTGTAACTATATGAAATGTGTTGATTAAAAATGAATTTAAAAATAAAAGCTTTATAAACATGTTAGAGGCATATAAACATAATGATTGTGTATTATTATTTTAGAGTACGATGTTCACGTTTGAATGTAAAGGTTGAATCTGTTGCATTGTGTCTACAATTATTGAAGCAACAGATGCTACTAAAATTGTTCTTAATAACATCAAAAGGCTTAATTTATTCCTCATTTTATTTATTTGAAACTGTTGCGATTCATGTAGTGTAATCATTGTTTCTCACAAAACGAATTATAAAGCAAGGTTTGAAATTAAAAATGAAATGCATGTCAAACTAATTAACATATTTTGAAAGTAAAGTATTGGCAGTGATTTCAGAGCAGTAGCATGTTTATGAATTTCCATTTGATCTTAATTGGTCAATTTATAAAGCTCCACTTCCTCTTCAGTTTGCTTATAGTCGATTAGCTTTTATTGACTAAACCTTCAATTGTTGCATAGGATCTCTAAGCAAAGCAATAACTTCTTTTCTAAAGGTTATACTAAACGTTTAACTTTACAACTACTGTAACAGTAATATTTCTGTTCAACTGAACAGGATACGTTAAATATCTTACATGATTTTGATCCTATTGGACAGTATTGCGTACCAGAAATTGTTTACGTTTTTGCGTTCGATAGACACTTTTAAAGATCAAATATAATGAGAACGCCTAAGAGAATTCAACGTCTCTCATGACACCAATGACCTGTATTCTACTTTTAACATTGAAGTAATTTTGCTTCTTAGTTATCTGTATATACGAACAAGATGCTTAATTAATAGAAAAGAACTTTTGTAATTAACAGTTGCATATTCCGTATAGCAATTTTAAAATCTACACTTGTTTCATGTAGGGGAATAGCTTAATAAATGCTTTATTGTAATTTATGCTTTACAGATATAACATATCAATGTCATTGTGTATCATTAAAATCACTTCAATATAAAATCATGTATTAGAAATGATAAAATATAGTAGTGTTGCAAAAAGGCACACAACAACGCTTTCTACAGTTTTATATAACTGGAACCAAATTATTAGCGATATAAAAAGGCGTCTGCACTTGTTACTGACAAGGTTTATTACCCATTATATACCCAATGTTATATTGCTGTACTTTTGCATAATTATCACATTTACTCACATTTTATAAGGATTTAGCTAAATATTTTTCATTAGCGGAGTAAAACATGTACAACAAAAGAAGTCAAACTCAAATTTACTGGTAACTTGACTTATTCATAATTGCATTTGTACATTGCTGATAGCATCTGTAATAAATTATGTTAGTTATGTTAACGGCATCATGAATACATAAAACATTTATTAAATTATAATGATTTAACGAGCATATCTTAATATATACGCTGGTTATACATCGCAACTCAATAAATGCTTTACTATGTATAACCAGATTATATGTTAAGATATGCTTATATGTATATAAAAAGGAATTCATGAGCCGTGTAATGTTGATGATATCAGATTATCAGTAAAACACTGTGAACGTTAACAACTCGGTTGCTTTTCTGATTAAACAAGTAACAGGTGCAACAAAAATGTCCGGTTACCGCTGTTCCTCTTTTCATCTTGATAAGGCCAGTTATCGAACCGATAATATCTTTCGAGCGTCTTCTGTTTTATTATGCAAATCGGGTTAATGCAGAAATATGAGTTATGGTAAGATATTGAGGTGCGTTATTGTTACGTTTCAAGTCGGTTTTTATCGATTAAAATGCGTTATTTCCATTATAATAACACCATCGCAACCTATATAAAGTGAAGTTTTGTTGAAGTAATTGTTCTGCCAAGATAGATACACGTTATGTTCAAAACTGAAAAAAATCTTAATATCATTCATACAGTTCATTTTTTTTTAAATTTGAATTTCGAAAAAAATATACTTCTCATTTATTTACAGAAATGCAAGTTATAAGTGTGTTTCATTCGAACATCCGTCTATGATTCATTCACGCATGGTTTAAATCTTCTGTGATCAGCTTGTTACGAAGTTCACTGTTCCTTGTATTTTAAATTTTCTTCATTGTCATTCAAATTATATACAGCAGAGCATTTAACTGTCTGGGGACTTTTTGTATTTTAACAGAATGTCTTAAAGATAACTGTATGTTTTGTGATTGATATTGTTACGTGTGTGTATACCACACTTGCAAAAGAATTATATATATATATATATATATATATATATATATATATTATATATATATATATATATATATGCGGTGAGTTACTGATCGAATTTGATATCAAAATCCTTATACATATATATAAATGAACAACTTTCAGCATATGAACCAACAATGTAAACATATTATAACACATCTATGATGAAATACTGTTATGATAACACTGAAAACATTTTTATATGTATTTGATTTTAAATATCACCTGACACTGATGTAAAAGTACCACATGAAATCCGTCATAGAACACCAAAGCCGCACAGGAAACAAAACCATTTTAATGGATAAAAAACCTGTACCCGCAGCAAGTGCTAAGCTATTCTCAGGATATGGATGGCGGGATATTCTCATCCGTGGTACAATAACACACAAAAAAAATGTTTATACATATTACAACCCGGGCTCAATTTTTTTTTTAATTCTATTTGTCAGTATGCAACGTATAAAATTAATAACTAAAATTAATTAAATTAATTACATACGCTACGATTAGGAGAACTATGAAACAACTTTACCCTTTCAGTAACGCCCGTCGAATGAAAAACATTCTTAACATGTGTAATACATTGTATACAAGATTCCCGCCTCATGAAAAACCCGTGCAATCTTCTTATATAGTATTACAGATGTAAAATGACAAAATGACATACTATACAGAAATAAGAAGACAAAACGACATAAAGAAATATAATTATTTTCTCCCTCGCTACGCTCGTCCGAAAATAAAGCATTTCTTAATTAAGTAGTTGGTAAAAGAACAACAAGACGTTTGACGTTTACAGAATGCGGTGCGTTACTGATCGAGCGCAAAGAAGTATTAAAAGTGTTACAATCCTAACTTTTTTGAAACTTCAAGTCTTTCATTTAAATCAAATTTCAAACATCGAAGAATATGTAAAATGTGTACTGCAAATCTCTGTGCACATTATATTTAATCAATAAATTATACGCATTCATTTCTTATTGGAAAAATTGACTTAGAATTTATAGAAAATAAATTTCTAATTACCTCCTTTTATTAACATGAAATGTTAAATTGGGTAATATCTTTATAGATAATGTTTATTGGAACTTACAATATTGACTAATCTTAATTTGAGCATCATATTTATGAAATAAAACCATGAAAAAATTGTGTTACAGGATTTTTAACATCAGTAAAGTTGTAATATACACAATTGGTTACATTAACATTAATTAAGCTATTTTACATAAGGTACAGCATAAAACCAGCAAACATTTCTCAAAATTAGGATACTATATTTTATGTGATTGTCTTTACTTAACTACTAATATTGATGGACTGCCAATATTGTACTCATTCTAACAGTACTCTTGTAACTTTAATCAATTGAAATAAACTTGCTACTAAATGTTACAACTCTTCAATCGTTTTAATGATACAAATACATAACCTGTGTACTCGTTTTCAGCGTCAAGCTTATACCGTCAATATGATATAGTTTATTTGCGGAAAATAAAACACTCAAAAGGCGAGTAGAAAAGTATCTTTTGTTTTCATGTTGTTTTCCTTCTCTTTCCGGAGTTTTATTTTTAAAATATCATCAGTCCTTTCTCTTTTTTAAGTAAAATAAATAATTGCAATATAAAATTTAATCAGAATAGTAATAGTTTGGGGGCACGCACGTCATCATGTATTTTGTTTGTAAAATTAATAGGGAATGTAGTTTACTTCTGGATTTAAAAAAGGCACGTTTAACAATTAATGTTGTAGTTATATTTTAACTATGCTTTTTTACTCATGCAGTATTTATTACATTTATTAAACGTATGTAAGAACAGAGCCTTTTTGCATTCGTTACAGACCGTTTTATTGAATTCGTAACACTCTTCCTTTTATTAAAATTATATTAAAAGCACGGTATTTATACAGCTTTAAATCGGATAATCTTTATTTACATCATTAAAATTCAATTACAACCTGGGTCGTAAAGAGGATGTTCTTTTAAATGATAATATGTTTTCTTTGTTTGCTTTTATGATAGTTTTATGGGCTATAAATCATTTGCATAAAATAAATATTATGAAACGTATTAAAGTAGATATGCTAAATGTATTAATGAATTGATAAAAAATATTCAGTCACCAGCCTAATTGGCGCAAGGTTTATTGATATTCGGCAATAACATTTTTTTTTCAACTTTTGACATTATTAAATTTGATTAATACCTTATTATCTATCAACTGATGTATGATTTTGCTACTTGTGATATCTGTTTTAACTCTAACCTTTTACACTTCCACCAGTGGTAGTTATATATAAACACACGGATGTTTCTAAAGTTAACCTTGTTTATGTTTAAAAGTCATATTATTCTAAAAATATGGAAAAAAAAAACAATACCAACCAGGAATATTGGCGTTCCCCACACATACGACATTGGAACAAAGGACAACTGACAGGAAGCCCAGCCGGACACCAAACCGTCGTAGCTTGCGTTAATCACCACTGTCTCTGCACAGACCAAATCAATCCGGGCCTGCAACATTATATTATTTTTCCGTTTAGTGCATTATTAAGGGGTTTTGGTTTCCATTTTACCCTATTATTTTACGTTAGCTGGATTGGTAGTTGATTCACAATAATTGATTTGTAAAGTGCAGTCAGTATATACTTTAAAAAAATTGTATAAAATATATAGCATGTGGTAAGTTAAATAAAATTCATTCATACATAGTTACATGTATAGCAACAACAAAATGCGTGTTGCTTTGTTATGGCATGATTTATGTTTAATGTGGTCGATATGCGAAGCGTTTAATCAGAGTCAATGATGCTTGAACATTATTTAAATTGGATAAAAATATTTGAAAAAAAATCAACAAATCAACAAATGAATGACGTGTGGTGTATGACCACAAACAGCAAAAAAATATTTTAAATGACACATTTATCAAAGTACTATTGTGTTGAGGACCTTTCGTTGTTTAAATGCGATTGTAGTAAATGGAAAACCTGAAAAGCTTACATTGCCGTTTAAATACGTCTAAGTTTCAACCTTTAAACCAGTTAAAATGGTGGTTAATCAGTATTACATGATGCATATAATGTACACATCATTTGTGTCTTTTAACCGAAACATTCAATATTTTTAGCTTATTAGTTTAATATAATCTAAAGTCTTCATTTCACTATTGTTTGCATAACTGGTGGCAGATGTTAAAACGGTTCATTCGTTCTTCCATTCTTTATTAACTACAAAGGGATTGTTTTGTTTGTAGTGTGTAGCCTAAGATAATAAAATAATTATTAAAGACTATCCCCTGAACATATGATCTCATCTTTACACACGCTTTTAATGGTTTTCAGATTACTTTTTATATGCAATTATGCGTCCATTTATCAAAAGAATGATACAATTGTGGATTGTTTTGTGTTTTTGTTAGCTAATCAAAAATGAGCGAATATAATCTGATAGTGACGTTTTTTTTTCTTAACAAAAAGCGACTTTTCAACAAACCATAGAAAGGCGTTTGGAGCCATTAAAATTATATTATGCTACTGTCCTCTAACGGCGCATTAATGACATGATTTCTTATCCTGCTTAAATTGTCAATCAATATTCATCTCATGATCTATACTTTGATGATTTTATCAGCCTTGAAGTAATTAAATGTGGCTATATGCTCGGCGTTTGTAAAATGAAATAAGGCTGAACGGAAATTGATGTTTCACATTGTCAAACAGAAACAACATATAGAACAAAACATACACTATATTTAGAAGACACAGATTATAAATTATGAAATGCTTCACTAATATGTGTGCATATTAATATACAAAGTAAAAGAAGCAATGGGAATGGCCAGTTATTCCTTTAAAAGAAAGGAAACATGAAATAGATTAAATAGTTTTCCATTGTTAAGACCGCTTTAATTCAGAAATCTAATCTAAAATTAAAAAGCGGATCCTAAGCTATAAATCTATAATTATATTACGCTTAACGTTCCTTCAGGGTGAACATGCTGGAAAATTTCAATTAATATATATTTGGCATTATTCTGAAATTAGACGTTCTCTAGACATTATATGGCTTCATAAACAAGTTAATAAAATAAAGGCAACTGTAACGAGATTTGCTATTTCATGCATAAGTGTTTTTTTTCTTTACATTTTATATCTATATATAGCTATTAGATGCACTTTATATGTGCACACAAATCAGTCAACATACGGGTTTTAACGTCATGTTTGATTCTATGTACAATATTGAATATTAGCACACCGGTTTAGGTAAATTAACATTTTCCCTTACCAGCAAACTTATTCTGTGGTTTATATCTTCTCCTTTGCAGTTTCTAATAACCTTGTTATATTTCAATTAAATTATAGTTGTTACTTTAACTTAAATATCAGAACGCCCTTTAGTTCTGACTGAAATGAGCAATAAACTAATTAAACACACCAATTAAACACGTTGCCAGTCATCGTTAAGTTATTATGTTTAATATGCCATGGCCTTACTTTTTCACTGATAACAAGGAGTATTAAAGAGTACAGCTGCTCTAACTTTATTTATAAAGTGTTAAAGGTATCAGTGTAATAAAATGTTCTTTTGCACCTGCCGTTATTAAATTACTATCTTAATTTTACCTTGTTTGTATTCTTTATACATACCGGTGTATTCAGTTCATAAATTAATAAAGGACTGTACTATTAAATTATCGAGTGTTTAAATGATGTCGGCATTTAAATGGTCACATGTTAGGGACATTTTTGAACGAATAAATGTACATCAGCTGAAGAAATTTATCCTATGTCTTTTTGTAAGCATTATTCAAGTTGAACAATGATAATTCATAATAAGAATAATTATTCCTATAATATATATGCATATGCTACAGAGAAACTGTTTAATAAGGAATTTCACATAATTCATAGAAAATTAAATTAAGACGCTTCGCGTAATCACTGACCATATGAGGATTTCATTCCTGTCATATTCTTGATGGTGTAAAGTGCCGACAGCTTATTAAATTTATGAATTCTACAATTCTCATGCGCATTCTGTCCATGAACAAAATCTTATTCAACTCACTTTATTAACATTTTGCCTTTTTAAGGAATGTTTAAAGGGACTCCACTGAGGTTTTTTGACATGACGGGACTGGAAATATTTTTTTGAGATTATTACTCCATTTGATGTAGATCTATACTAATAACTTATGTGCAAAATTTCAGATCATTAGCTTGCTCCGTTTTTCCAGAATAATTATCATAATAGTGAAAAATGGCCCAAAACTGAAAAGCGTTTAAACGCTTTTCACTCAAATCGGACTGAGAATAGCACAAACATATCATTTTCAATGTATTTCTTCAAAATTTTTGGTTATATTTTATTAAAATTTATGTTTTAAGTGCCCATGTTTATCTATGTGAAAAATTAAAATTTCATGTGTTTAGGCTTAAAAAGCTCAGTGGAGTTCCTTTAAGCTGCATATACATTATTTTTCAGAAAATAACGAGTTGTTTCTTTTATTCTATTAGGTTGTCTTTGTTTTAGATAAAATATCACTGGCTGGTTATTTAATAAAAAAAACTCTTATCGAAAACATTCTTTACATTTGATAACATTCAACTGAATAGAGAATGGCAAAAATATTGTGCAAATCTTAGTGCAAATGTTATCGCCGTTTCAAGCATGACCTATTCATGTATTACAATGGATACGAATTCATTGAATATTGCTTCACAGTGAAGAGCTCAGTCTGTCGCAATAACCGTGTTATTATTGGTCGGATCATTCAGATTGCCGGTATGCTCTTTTCTATTCTTATCTCTAACATTGCTCAAACGTTATTTTGTATCGACACTAAGTGTGGATTGATTGAAATTTGATTATGTGCACGTGAATGCACGCAAGCTTTAACAGATAGTCTGTACTCAGCCGTGTAATTATTATACTCATTGTGTCATTCATCACGGAATCAATTAGATTGCGTAGTGTGCAACATTTTCTGGAATTTTCCTTTAAATTGAATCATAACTAAAATAAATATCAAAGGTCAGATGTTTTGTCTAGTTTATCTTATTCTTAATGCCTATGAATTTAAAACATGATTGGGAGGATTGAGATATAACAAATTTGGTAACAAATTTATTAAGAAAGAGCCAAGATGTGTAATATTTTGGAAGTAATTGTTTTGTCATTGTATTGTACCCTCTTTGATTTTGTAATAGAAATTCTTTTTTAGTACATTTTATTTTGTCATAATCTCGTTTTCTTTTGACGGTTTCTAGTGAAGGTGAAATTGTTCCGTTTGAACGTTTGAGGGTTGTGCTGTACAACAACTATGTGTGTTTATAGGTTTTCCCATTATTCTCAGTATCTTTGTTTTTAGTGTTAAGTATAATCAATGTAAATTCTTGAGATGCTTCGTTTGTTATAAAGTATAGTTTTTGGTGTGTTTTTGTGTTTTTTAATGGTATCTTTTTTTGCTGTTTTAATTGAAATGCACTGGCTATATCTTCACAGGAAATTAAGTTTATTTGCAATGAAATGCATATCAAATGTAATTAGAAACAGAACAAAGAGTGTACTTATTATTGACGAATATAAATAGATGCGATGAAATAATGCATTTCAAAGACTTAAAATGTAGCATAAACGGGACATTATTCTACAACCTTTTGTTCAATTCTTTTATAACCTTGAATAAAGTATTACACAAGATGATCATAATCTTGTAGTAATTTTTTATATTGAAGTCTCTAACTTGAAATGAAAATGTTATCCATACACCCTAACTTTTAACCAACTTTTATCACATTTTGTAATTTGCAATGAATGAACACACATTGAAATACTGAAGTGTTAGGTTTAGTCAAATTATACACACATATTCTTGAATTGATATTGAATACCGGTTATAGAATATCAGGCTATAGCGTTGTTCATTAAAACAGGACTATAACGGTCCTTCCTTTAGCTTGAATTTAAAAAAAGTTTTGATCCCTGCATATATTACATCGGTATAGAATTATTTCAGAACGATACCGCTACAAGATTAAAACATTGAAAACGTTCTATCTTCAGTTATTATATAATTATATAAATTATTTATAAAATAGTTTTAGGTCACATTATTTCAAAGTTCCGGTAAATAATAAGCATGTTCACTGAAAAGTTTTTGTTTTATTTTGTTTTATATTAAAAAGGGAAAGATATAAAGGAACAAAACATGCTATTATTTTCTTGCATGTGGTGACATTGCAATGAATTCTTGGGTTCATCTTCACAAAAACTTCATTATTTCACAATTAATACAAACCGTATGTTGTAAAAATGAATTCCCAAAGTAAAAATTGAGAATTTACGAAGATGTATTCGGGAATTCAAGAAGTTGAAATGACCCCACCGGTTTTCTGTAAGAAAATCATTTCTGAACATTAAAAGGTATATTTATTTTGTTCACCACATAATTACAAGGACATGGCTCATAAAATGTGATATTAATTTTGAAATATTTAATGCATGTTTAAATGTTGTTTACGAAACAGTTTGATACAACTTATCATGCCGACCAGCAATATTGTCATATGCAAAGTTGGATTTACATTACATTCCTAATTGTATGATTCCTAGTTACCATTTTTTGCGATACGGATTACCTTTAAATAGCTGATTAAAAAAGCATTGTCTATATTATGCAATTGATTTGCACCGACCTCCTCATTTTCACGGCAGAAGTTTAATTTGCATATTACTCAGGAAGTACAGAACAATTACGTAGCAAGCTTTTATTGTCTAGTAAAATACGTATGTAATAAAGATACGGCCAGCTTTCTTTGGTGGAGACTAAATAAAAACTTTCCGATACGTGTAATGATAACTAAGACGATCAGGAAACCATAGCAGATTTATTAATTTAGAAGGTATTAAAAGGTAGTCGTTTTCTTAATAAAACAGTATCTATTATTTTGGGCTTTAAAAGTAAAATACATTCACATGCAATGTCGTTGAATCAATGTCATTCTTTACACATAACCAATAAAAATAAATAAAAGGAAGAAAGCAAATCAAAGTGACATAGTGTTTTTGAAGCTATTTCAAACAGCTAACATTGTGTCAATAGAAAGGAAACACAAATTGAAATGGAATTGAATAACCATGTTAACTTCAAGCTTTTTTAAACACACATTGCTTTTCTTAGTACTCCTACACTATAGAACCATGTCAACTATAGCAAGTCATTGTGCAAATTGACATAAATTGAGGTAAATCCTATAACATTTGACAGCAGCTTCATGCCAACAATTAGTCAGATTATTGTATCTGACGCAAATGCTTTGAAAAAAAAAATTCTTTCTAGTTCATTGTTTTTGATCTCTACCATTTTGATCTCTACCATTAATAAAATACTGTGCACGTAATCGGTAAAGCATAATAACTACAGAATATTTAACATTCAGTCGTTTGAAAATACTAGTTCTGCAACGACATTATGTTTTGTTTCAAATATATTTTTATTGAAGCACACAAACATTAAAAAATGTTTTTATTGTTTTGATCGGCATATTGAATTAGATTGGGAGTTATTGTTTTGTTTTTATAGTGATCCACAGCAAAAATCAAATCAAAATAGCATTTGTTAAGTTTAAACTATTGAATCAGTATAATCGATTGACTAGAAACACCACGCATTACAAAACCTGAGTGATTTTATACTGTTCTCAAACCCCTATTTCATGTAATCGGTTTTTACGTTCAGTTGATTTAATGACAAAACAATTATTTTAGCTGATTATTGTATTGTCTATCAATTGTGAATGGCATGGTTACTTTCGATTGGATACATGCTTTATTAGACGGTTGGTATAATTGTTAACTTTATGTACTTGTCAAGCTTGTCTTTTGTAACTGGTATATTAACATTTATATAGTGTTGACATGTCATAAAGTACAGCATTTACTTTAGTAAAAATTGATGTTATACAGTTTATATATATAAGCTTGTAATATCGTTTCAATAATTCATTTCAAAGTCAAGAAAGATACTTATAATGTTAACAAATGAATATGAACAAAAATTGAGGTAACATGTGATATATGGAAGTCTGCTAGCTGATAATCAGAGTGAAACTGTTCGGTACAAATGTGCTGATTTTGGTACCATGATTATGATAATTATTGAAAAAAAGAAATATTTAAATTACACATCAAGGCTTCCCAGGGAAATATTTGGTACATTTTCTTTGATAAATGTTGTCTAGTCTTTGGCGAATCTTCCTTGCATTGGAAATAACATCACAGTCTAGACTTTGGGGTTGCTTTTAGGTATTTGTCTATGTTAATAAACCATTTAAAAAGTAACGTTATGGCAAAATCCGCCTAAAGGTAGTTATTTATTTCTGATTTATCAAACATTTGTTTCGGATAATATCAGTTTGTTTTATAATCATATAAAATGCTTTTAACAAAAAGTTACTATAGTCAGTTTTTTTTACCAAATATCAAATAAAGTTGGTTTATGCTCTGAATTGCTATAATTGAAGTCACAAAAAAATGTAAGCTCTTCTGTTAAATGATTCAACAGCTAATAAAGGGATTGATATAAATTGTAAAACAATTTGTTAAAGATCCTGTAACACATTTTGTTAAATACAGTATGTTTTTTTTAATAAAAATATAATGCTGAAATTAAGATTCATCAATATTGTAATTTCCAAAAAGCATAAATTATTAAGATATTACCGAATTTTATATTTCATGTAAATAAAGATAGGTAATTAGAAATTTGTGTTCTATAAATTCTAAGTCGAATTTTCCAATAAGAAATGAATGCATATAATTGAATGATTACATTTAATATGTACAAATATTTGCAGTACATATTTAACATATTCTTTGATGTTTGAAAACTATTGTATTAGCATAATTATATACTTATATAAGTTCACTTACGTGTGGTATACATCTTCAATTACAAAACATACAGAATCTTAAACACTTGTACGTGAAATTCTCTTACCCTTTACAAAATAACTAAATAATGGCATCCATTATTCAAATTATCTAAAAAGCAAACACTTTGTCTTTTTTTAAATGTGCTTTGGTTACCAAACTTCAAAGATTGTTATATCACACCCATTAGGGACTCCAGCATTCCAGTATCATGACAAATTATGTAAATCATTCTGCAACATAACAATGTTAGAGGCAACATTTGCGTTATTGCAACCATTACATTGTGCAGCCCGTAATTGCCGTGAAAAATAAAATTGATGTTTAATTTGTTGCCTCTGATCTTCATCATTTCAACAATGATTGATGTAAGGCCGGCTTTTGAAAATAAATTCGTGAACATAAGCGACAATTTTGGAAATAAAAAAATACTTTTAGAAAAATCATTTTCAACACGTGCCGAAAAAAAATCTTTCACAGAAAAGCTGTTCTGTCATATGGTACTGATATGTTGGCGGTTTTCTTTGACGTCCCCTCGTACAAATCAGATAGCCACGTGTTTCGATGCTCTTTCTATTACATATAATATGAATAAATCAGCGTGTAATGAAGATGTTATTGGAAACTAAATAGACTGCTTTTTGTACTTTTGAGGATAATTTCTGTGAGAATAAAAACCAAACAAACAAAACAATACTGACGAATTAATTGTTTTTTTCATTTTTTCGAGGTCCTTCATTTCAGGAATATTGAAATTAAGTTATCACGACCATAAGTTTTCAGTTATCATATTTTACAAATGTATAAATACAAACAGTCTAATTCAATATACATAATTTGAGATGGAAAAATAATAAAAACATGTTCGAACCTGAAATTGATTACGTCTGACATTTTTGCAATGGTCTTTAAATGCTATGTGCTGTTGCAATTTACTACTTTAAGAAAATGATACATAGCCAATTTTATCTCTTATTTTCTTTTATCAAAGGTTTTGCATAGAATATTAAAAGCTTCATGTTAAAACATCCCAGGGCATATTTGCAATGTTGTAAGCGGCATGACGTTGCAAAGCATTTAGTTTAAAAAGGTCGAAAGGTTTTTTCATTCAAATCTTGCATGGTAAGCCACTGGTCAACATTATCACTGTACCAGTAACCTTTATACTTCCTTATTTGCTTGCTTCAAATTGTTGTGCTTATACATTATGTTAAAGAATTATTGTAAATTACTGTACCATACTTACAAAATGTATTTTGAGTTTAGAATACATGATGTGGCACTAGTGTAACAACAAGCCTAGAGATAAGAACGGTAAAAGAAGAATTGCGCATATTTATTTGGACTATCATCCTTAATCGTAACAATAACTCATTCAGAAAGTAACAAAATAATATTGCTCTAAACTTAAAAATATTTTTGATGCGACATTTTCTCTTTCACTATTACATTTTTTGTTTAACATTAATACATTCATTGTCTAGAAATATATTGAACCCAAATTGATATGCAAGCTTTTATTTACTCTCACAAATTACAATATCAGCTTGATTGATAGTCGTCTAGACGTTTTAATCCGAGAAAC
Source organism: Ruditapes philippinarum (assembly GCF_026571515.1). NCBI lineage: Eukaryota > Metazoa > Mollusca > Bivalvia > Venerida > Veneridae > Ruditapes > Ruditapes philippinarum. Next base: position 161,655 of record NW_026852181.1, read on the forward strand.
AAAACACTTAATAACATTCATCATAATACGATATATTGAAGAAGCATCAATAAATAATATTGACGGTGAGGTATATATCCTTTTCTGTAAGAATCTAGGTCCCTCCTATCTAGACATAAAAGAGAGATAACATAAAGTTATTGTATAGTGTGCAATGTAAGTTGAATAATTTTATAATACAGTTCAGAAATAAATATAGACATTCACAATTTAAGCTTAATTGTTAAAAGAGCTTAGTTGGTTAATGTATCAATACTTCTAATTAATCCGTTATTTGATATTATAATTATGTAATGCATTTTTATGAAATGGTGCGAAAGAAATATTGTTTCGTGCAAAGTTTAGACAGACAAACCCTTTAAATATCGTATAATTGTCCCATTCCATTGTATTACTTGTATTTAACACTTACTGTTAAAGCTACTGTCCCACATATTGGGCGTTATTGAAAAACAATGCCATCAAAAGATAAAATTTCACCACACACTCGTGAGTTTATATCTAACGAGATGATTAATACATGTCTTGTCCGACTATACAGATATATAGATGATTAATACATGTCTTGGTGCGTTCATTGAACGACGACTTTCCTTGTTGATCTTGAGTATTATATAGTTTATTCTACCTGCATCATGCTTTTCTACTCGCAACATGTTCACATGTGTGATGAAAAGAATTGTTTATATTTGTGTCCAGTGAAACATAACAACCGTTAGGTCACAGTTACCTCGTAACAACTGCAATGTTACTTCTATGCATATGCTTTATCATGAAAATCGTCCTTGATTCATAATAAATACTTCTGAATGAGTTTGAAGCATCTTTCAACCGAGAAACATCAGCAATATTCAAAGCGAATCGTCATTTCTTTTAAAGTTTATTTAAATTATGCAATCCCCATCTCCAGCCACCCACGTGTTCCTAAATATTTTTCTCTCTCAAAAAGTCATATTTCATGCTGTTTTTCTTTCTCTTTATCTCTTGCATTTAATATTGTAGCACTGTATATTGTAATACTCATTGACCGGATACTGTATCATTATGTTTTATTGTAAATTTTGTAATAACCCCATGTTATACGAAATGATATCTTCTTGTACCTGGAAAAATAAAATATATATTTTGTTCTTCTTTTTAATAACTGTAAACAAATGTGTTGAAGTATTCGACCCGTTTTGTGTGGGAGAGTAACTATAGTTACAAACATTCTCTACTGACATAATAACGAAATATAAAAAATAAACTTTGAAAGTAACCACAACGTGCAGTTATAATATTTTTATTGACGTGTAATTGTGTTTGGGGATTGCCTTGTTAAACATCACATTTGCCGAATTCCGGATAACAAATATTCTGGGCCTTGGGCTTTGTGTTTTGCTTCCTTCCATAACAGTCGAATACGTTTCATCTCAGGTTTCATTGTCCTTCTCCACGTGCTCGCCGGTTTTCCTCGTTTTCTTTGCCCCTGTGGGTTCCTTTTCAGTGATCATTTGTGATGGTCGATTTGTCTTTTCGAAGAATGTGGCTAATCTATCTCCACTCTTGGTGATCGCTTTTTGTTCAGATTTCCTCCAATGTTTTTCCTGGTCAGAATAATTCAGGTCACCGGATTCGACTTTGAAGACATGGGTTCAGTATAATATTTTCATTTTAATCAATATCACTTAATTCAAGTTAGTTTATTAATGTAACGTTAATGTCTAATGTCGTATTTCTTAAAGGAAGGTGTTTTGTCATTCATATTTGACCTTTTTAAGTTATGTACCTTGAGTTTTTGCCCAAATTGTGACCTAGATTTTACCCAAGGTGACCTATATTCAAATTTGACTAAGAAATCATCAAAACAAACTACATGACTAATTTCCACGATATTTGGATCAAAACAGTAGCCACTAGAGTGTTAACAATATTTATATATATTTAGCTCCTGTGACCTACTTTTTGACCCGAGATAACCCATACTCCAACTTGACCTGTATTTCATTGAGATAAACATTGGCACAGTTTGAGCATGACTCAACCAAAACTGTGACTGCTTAAGTGTTAAGAACTTCAATATTGACGACGCCGAACATAGCCCCATCTCTATACCTCACCTCGACTATAAGATACATGCTGAGATGATTATATAAGAGTTTAAACATACTAAAATATATGCGTTAAAATTCATTTTAAAGACAACACCATTTATAAATTTGTTTAATCTAAAATCTCTTTTTAATCACACTCAACACCATTTGTATTAATTGATTTGCAAAACAATTTAAAAGATCACGTGTTTATTGAAAAGAAAAGTAGGCGGTTATTGTGTTTGTATCCCATGAGATGGTATTGATTAAATATTTAAAGTGCCATGATGAAAGCTATCCACGAAACACAATTTAATTCTCTCCTCTTTTCCCCTGAATGGTAAACAAAGTGACTATGTCGATTAGTGTGGATATGTTCTACACTTAATTTACTAGATTGCAATTAAACTTAGTTGAACCCAGCAATTAACTGGAAAGATACAAACTTTTCTGAATGACAATGTTTAAACAGTTATTTTAATTTGTATTCTGTAACAAATCACTTCATCCAAATGCAATGTGTTAGGCCTATATTTCCTTAAATACTTTTATATATATGCAAGTGGGTATGTATCATTGTTTTTCTAATGTTATATGAATACAGTCATGACTGTGTTTCTGCATTGTATATGCGTGTTATATACATGTACATTACGAATGAGTATGAGTTATAGATAATGGCTTAATAATGGCTTGGCAGGTGTCAAGTGCTGTGTTGCTGCTGTAAAAAAGATACCCCGCACTTCACATAAGTGTTTATATATGTTTCTGGTCCTTCGGGATCATTGATTCCAGCACTTTTAAGTATTGAAAATTGAGTACCGCTCAAGTCGGTGCTAAAGGGCGTGAGGGAGTTTGCACTTATTCTTTTTCCCTTACGTACAGATTCAATGAAACCGAGTCTGCAATTTTCATGTCATTTTGTTGTGATTATTGCTTCCAAAGGACTACTTATCTTCCAGATTTTAATATGATTTCACATATTTTTTTTGAAGACAAAACCTGCTGTCATTACTATGTATGTTATATATTTGTTAATAAAATCAGCTTAATGAGTCCCACCGAGCATTGTAGATGTGTTTTTCTTTACTTAAAAGAAAAAAATTATATCCTAAAGTATATTTAAAAGGTTTAAGTTTAAGATTACCGTAACAGCATTAACGATTTTGAAGTTGCAAGTATTTAGATCAAGAAGAAATGGGCTGCCGCTCGAATCAATAAGTAGTCTTAAGTATCAATTATATACATAAACCGCCTTGCTTCATGATAAATTAACATCATGAAAGAGGCACAAGTACAATTTAAATTGAATTGGATTTAATTACAAACAAAGCATCCAAACTTGATTTCATCTCTGACTTCATGCATATATGGATGTATTAGGACTATTTGGCTGTAATTTAACAAATTACTCATGCATTTTGCAAACACGGTGATCTACATGTTGCAGGAAATTTGGAGGAAGTTTTTCTAATGTAGATAATAAAAATAATTCACATGAAACAAAATAATTTTCTCTGTAGCATTCAAAAAAGAAACGTTGTTTTGCCCATGACACATCGAAGCTTTCAGAATTAATTAGCTTTTTTATTTTTCTAGAAGTACATTTTTGTACAGTTTAAAAAGAATAACTGCTACGTAAAATCTCTAATTGTGTTTAATTAATACGTACATTTCACAGTAACAACACCCATTCTAATTATGATGGTAAACAAAATAACCGAGACCTTAAATATTAAACATTTTGTGCAAAAGAATGCAACATATTACACATTGTAAATTTAATTAAGATATAATCTGATGAATCGGTAGTTGTTTTTAATTTTTTCTTTAGTATTGCTAACTGATAAGTCTTTCAAACATTTTATAATAAAAGGATGTGACTCTCAATGTCTCCACCAAATGCTGTTCAAAACGTCATTTTTCAAAATATGTTATAATATATAATATGATAAAACTTCTTTTTGCTGACACGAAAATACGGAATGTCATCAAGCAAAATAATATAAACACAATTTGAGAAATTAATATTGCTTGTAATTGGTTAATTTGAAGAAAATAATTGTTGTCACACATTTTGCAATGGGTTATTTATATAAACGCATAAACATTGGGCAGGTATAAATAAAATTACCAAATTTATAAATATGAATGTCTTGTTTTTGTTATGTTTTAAAGAAAGCACTAACAGTCAAAAGTTTTCAACGACAAAATTAATATGTATTGTATCACATTTATCGAAATTTATGAATTCCTGTATTGCGTTTTCCAAGATATCTGCTACAAAACAAATATTGTTATGCAAGCTGCAAATTATTCTGGTAAATCATACATAACAATGTGCTATCATTTTCCTGCCAGACACTTTGACAATCTAGACAAAACAAATTTATTTCTAAGATGATATATGATAAAGGGTCACGACTAATATATGAATATTCCTGAATAATCTTATCTAATAACCAATTACAACGACTTATGTGAATTGAGAACAGACGCGTTCGAAAACGATATAAATCAGTACACATACAATACACATTTATTAACACTTTGTTGTTATATTAATGGAAACTGAAGCAAAAACTTTAAATATGTGTAAATGCCAATTTAATATCAGGAATATTTGTCCAACGGGATACAAGTAATAATGACTTCGTTACGCATTTTTATTGTTTGATTGGTAAAAATAAACTTAAGAAAACCGAACAGAAAGTGTGTTTTGCGACGCAATTAGATTAAACTCGAGTTGATTTTACTTTAACGATCATTTGACAATGGTATCTGAGTAAAAAGGTTGTGTTCACGATAAGTTAATAGGATAACTATCAGAAACAAGTGCGTTTCTCTTGTGCTTTTTAGAATGTTTCAATATCACACATTACGAATCCTTTGCTTAACACAAAAAACTGCTATTTTCCGAACAAAAATATTATGGCAGCCACACCACTAAAGAAAACCTCAATAATTTCATTTTCAATTTCTCAAATGTGCTCAATTGAGCGAATAAATACTCCTTTTAGCGTAAAATTAATTGATATTTCTCAACCGAAAACATTCAATTATTTCGTTTATAATAAGAAGTCAATTATTTCAAAGGATAAAATAATCATATCGATCAATCGATCATATTCAATGGTATGATTCAATATTATGATAATAAAATGATAACAATATACGTCTTATAAAACACAATAAGAAGTAACTTAAAATAAATGTACATTTTAATATGTTTCGAACACTCAGAAAACTCAGAAACAAATTTCAACAACATTATAATTCTATGAAGATCAATTGTGCCTTTTACCGGGATATCTTTGAAACCATTGTCAAGTTTAAGTATCAAAATGAGTTCCCAATGTGCTGATGGATATCACATTTGTAACAGTAAAACTGTAAAAATATGACAATGACACGTTTCCGATATTTCACTCATACCTGATATCATAACAGAGCTTAGACAGTTAAAACGATCATCATCTGTTATAATAATGCTTAATGCTTAACTTCTGACGATTAAGTCATTTTCGTTGATGACCATGTACTTTTGTAAACACTTAACGTAACAGTTAAACATTAAGCATAACGTCGCTCGTAAAAGAATCATCATTATTCCATAATTCATGATTGTCTTATATTTTTAAGAATACAATACAGGTGTAGGTGATTTTATTTGTTATTGATTGCGACTTCTGAGCTTCACTATCTCAGATCTAGTAAACAGTTATAACTTTGAACTTTGATAGTTATATTGAAATGATATCACTGTTAAAACTGCTTGTAACCTTGGTGTAAGTGCAATATTTGTTTGCATGGCGATGATCTTGTATAGAATCAAAACACAAAATGATGATCAACAACAAGTTTTAATTTGATTTGGCCTAATTTCATACGAGATAATGTAGACGTTACAATTTTTCCACGAAGGTAGTTGCATAGCATGTATGCAAAGCAGTTTCGGGTCAATTATGATAGTTAATGATGATTAAGACTAAAATGACATATTATTGCTGTTTCTGTTTTTTCCTCCTTAACTGCAATGTTTACTACAATAATATCTGCATTAAATTTAGTAATAAAAGTTATATTCATATTAACCAAAATATTTTATAGTATAATTGAAACAACATATAACTTTAATACATGTTTCTTACATTGATTCATTCTTTGTCTATAGAACCCGAAAAAATTATGCATTTTTATTTGCTATTACAGATTACTTTATCGAGTAGATTGATAGTTGTCTATGTGGCCTAGACGTTTTTAGGCCGAGAAGCAAAACGCTTAATGATATACTCGATGAATCTAATGTTTGTGAAATAAGTCTCCAATGCACAGCAATGGTGATGCAGAAAAAGCACACTCATTTCTGTGAACTATTGTAATTCTTTAATCTTGAAGAGAAATAAATTCGGAAACATATAATGTCATGTTACTTTGACAAGATACGGGCTATGTCGTCTGACTCATTGACGATAATCATTATAACAATTGTATATATAGTTAGTTACTTATAAGTTTCTATTTAAATAGGTCAGTAATTTTGATGGGACTTACTTTTAGGTTCACATTTGTCACTACATAGATAGATATTCATTTCTCATCGATTTGCATTGGCCCTTTAATACTTTAATGGTAGCTACCGGTACATTTGGTGTGTAGTAAATAAAATAGATATACATGTAGCAGCAGATAATTAGCACGACTTATAATGTATTATGTATCCTTTATATTTAATTCGGACATATTGACAAAACTTCGTGCAACATCTTTTGTACGTTCCCTCTCTAGGGTGTATTGTATGATCAGGGAAAACCGCTCTCTATTTATCAGTAAATCACTTTCTTTTTAGCTCAAATAAAAGAGAAAAATATGATAATATGAATAACATGATTCATGTCAGATGAATTGCCCTAATGTTTTGATTTACACTCAAATGATACGATCAGGTACATTTTTCTCTGCATAAACTAAAGAATCGGATCACCGACAACCTTCAAATAATATTAGAAAGGTTAATTATCGCCTAATTTGCTCTTTATTAAGTAACGTTTACTGTTGTAATATATGTTGTTGTTTTCTTTATAAAAGGGGGTACTGAATTCTCAACGCACGTAGATTTAAGGGATTAGGCTAAATATTATTTTACCGTTTTATCGTTTGAAACGTATTCTGGTGACAATCCAAGCTGTTCAACAACAAAAAAGGCTTTACCCATTCCATGGCCAGTAGCTATGTGTTGTTTCCTCGTAATGTTCTGTTTATTAACATAATCATTTTAAATAAACTGGTGTTAGAAATAAGAAAATTAATAAATCTACTACTATAGACTAATATCATGAACAATTATTTGTATTTTGTAAATAGATGCCTTTGATAGATCAAGCTGTAATTTATTTTCTAATTATACTGTTTATAGAGACCACATTATGCAAATACAATGCACATTATCTGTAATTTCTATGATAATGTTCAAAACATGCCAGACAAATGACGCCAGCAGTTAATGTAGACTAATTGGTTTTGTTTCAATAAATAAAGCACAAACTAACATACTTAGATTGGTTTAAAACACTTACTACAAATTTGAAATTCTCACATCCAGACATGGACGTTAAGATCCGATATTAAAGAAGAATAAAGTCTCCGATAAAGATTCATAATACAAGCGGTTATTTGAAATGAAAACTTCGATGGTAAATACATGTTAATATTAATAAATAATATAATACAACACAACGAAGTAAGTATATATTTTAAAGTAAAATGAAGCTTTTTTTTTCATACCTGTTTTCTTTTTTTTTCTCCCATGTTTGTTCGTTCCCCAACATATTTCCGCACAATTTCCCGCGTGGTTTAATATAATCAGCGGATGAATTCAGAAAATGCCGTTTGTTAAAAGCAATTATTTTAATACAAGAACTGGCTATCTTGAACAAAGCTTTTGGAACTTTTGGAATACACACTTTGCTTCTATTTTTTTCATACGGTGGATGAAAATAATCAATGTTTCTAAGGAACAAGTATTATTATATAAATGTTATAACTTAAACTTATTTCTTTATGTGTTACAATGATGTGCTGTTTATGCAGTGTCGATAACGTTAATTTAACTTCAATAACATGTGGTAGCCATTAATATCCGAAGTATCGGTCGAAATGGAACATGAACCTACTTGTATTATAACTGTTATATGCATCTTCTTGTATTCTTACTATTATATTTGTATCATTATACCCCCACCACAAAATGTGGGGGGGGGCTATAATGGATTCGCTTTGTCGCGTCGGTCGGTCGGTCGGTCGGTCGGTCAGTCGGTCGGTCGGTCCGTCCTTCTCCATTTTCGTGTCCGCTCTATAACTCCTATACCACTTGAAGGATTTTCTTCAAACTTGGCTCAAATGTTCACCTCAGCAAGGGGATGTGCAGAACCCATGTTGCCTATGTGTCAGCTCAAGGTCAAGGTCACAATTGAAGGTCAAATATCAAACACAATCATATATTAGACAGTATGCCGTGTCCGCACTGTAGATCCTACAATAATTGAAAGATTTTCTTCAAACTTGGCTAAAATGTTCACCTCAACAAGGGAATGTGCAGAACTCATGTTGCCCATGTGTCATTTTAAGGTCAAGGTCACAATTGAAGGTCAAATATCAAACAATCAAATATTACACAATATGTCGTGTCCGCTCTGTAAGTCCTACACTAATTGAAAGATTTTCTTCAAACTTGGCTCAAATGTTCATTTCAACAATGTGATGTGCAGAACCCATGTTGCCCATGTGTCAGCTCAAGGTCAAGGTCACAATTGAAGGTCAAATATCAAACAATCAAATATTACACAGTATGTCGTGTCTGCTCTGTAAGTCCTACACTTATTGAAAGATTTTCTTCAAACTTGGCTCAAATGTTCACCTCAACAAAGTTATGTGCAGAACCTATGTCACTCTTTTGCCGGCTTAAGGTCAAGGTCACACTTGAAGGTCAAAAATTGACTTAGAAAATGTTCTTTAATTTTAACATATATCTGAATATTTCTGAATCTAGAAAAGGTATTTGCTTGAAACTTAAAACATAAATGAAGTGTCACAATTAAGATATGCTGGTCAAGTTTCATAACTCTGTATTGCATTTTAACAAAGTTATGCCCCTTTTTAATCTTCAAATTTACATACAATCACATATTAGACAATATGTTTGTCCGCTCTATAAATCCTTTACTAATAGAAGAATTTTCTTCAAACTTTTCTCAAATGTTCACCTAAACAAGGTTATGTGCAGAATCCATGTCACCTTTGTGCAGGCTAAAGGTCAAGGTCAGACTTGAAGGTCAAAAATTGACTTAGAAAATGTTCTTAGATTAAAACATGTTCTTGAAATTATTTCGGAAACTAGCATAGGTATTTGCTTGAAACTTAAAAGATATATGAGGGTGTCACAATTACGATATGCAGGTCAAGTTTCATAACTCTGTATTGCATTTTGACAAAGTTATCCCCCTTTTTAAGTCTTTAAATTTACATACAATCAATACTAGACAATATGTTGTGTCCGCTCTATAAATTCTATACTAATGGAAGGATTTTCTTCAAACTTTACTCAAATGTTCTCTCCAATTGGGCGATGTGCAGAACCCATCATACCCTTGTGCCAGCTGAAGGTCAAGGCCACACTTGAAGGTCAAAAATTGACTTATAAAAGTTTAGTATATTGGGAAAATGAAAGGTTATTTGTAACTGTTTCGAACATGATTTGATAATAGATATTTTTACTATTACCTGTACAATTAGTCTTTTTTTCACCAGAGATAATTTCTTTTTATGTATTTGTGCCACTTAAGTTATTCCCTTAACCACCTTTCCAAGTTGTCTTCTGTCAAGGACATTGGTGGGGGTATGAATCGCATTCAGCGATAGTTCTAGTTTAGAAAGGTGCCTTTGTGAAAACTACTAATGCAATTTATTTCTTATCATTGTCAAATGTTTTAACCAACTTGGTGCTTTATGTTTGAATATCAAATATCTACGTCGACATATTAAAGCTGGCGTTTTCTCTGTGAAATATATATACAACTTACATTTATATCGGAAATACTCCTTTATCATATGAAATATCTGCAATATAATTATATGAATTGAAAAATCGGATCATGCACCTCGTATTTATCAACAACATACATATATACGTAAATCGTTCGTATTGTGTTGTCTTGTATTATTCTTAATATTATCTACATAGTTTTATGCTATTACAAACCTTCAGTTAGAGATCAATTTATTTTAATTAAGAAATAATTAGAGAAAGATATTTCGGAATAAAACTTGTATAATTTTATCACTTTTTATATCAGTGCTGATGAGATGTTTTTGTAGTTGAGCATATTATAATTATGTGTCAAGTAACGTAATGATCGTGAAAATAAAGGATCCAATAATGAATATGTATCGCTTTGAAGCATACAAACACATTTATTTGCGTATGTTGCAGATTAAATTCACCGGAAATAGTTTTGTTGGCGACTAAAGAAATATTTTTTTTATTTGAAAACTTCTAACTTTTCAATATCAAATTGTTGGTGTTCACGTAAATTCTCGATGTTCGTAATTGGTACTCTTCCTTTTGAATAGCGTATCAGGCTCGTGTTTCTGTGAAAAACGTGCGTGCGTAGTATACCAAGTCGCCAAAGCTGTGTGCATATATTTGAAACTTAAATATTTAAAAACAAATTCTCGTCGTATCTGAACAATGTCAAAAATAAATACAATTTACTGCGAAATAGTTAGTTATGATTTATTAAGAAAGGTTATCTTAGATATCATTCCATAAATAAAAAGGTCTTTTATGTTATAATTTAACATGCTTAGAGATGCATAATGAAATTGAAAGTCAATAAGTTCTATTTTGTATGTTTTATAAACCACGTTGGGCTGTAGTTATCTCTGTCTCATTTAAACGTTTAAACTAAAGTACTTTTTTTCGATAATAGTCATTAAGCATAATATTTCTAACACGTATTTAGTTCCTTTTTTCAATATATTACAAATAACTAATTGTGATGCTTGAAGGTTTGGAATAACATTTTGTACATATTTATATGAAACCAACTAATTCGTTAACAATATTCGGACCTTGTTCAAAACGTTATATATTTGATAACATTTATTTATAAAATCATTTTCTACAACATTTCGTTGATATGTTAGCTAATTCAAGATAAGAATTTTAGATAACGAAAAATATAATTTGACAAATTAACACAATTGGTTAAATGTGTTTAAAGGATACAGAAATAGAAAATAATAATGGTATGATATCCAGTTGTTTCACAATGTCGTGTCGTAGATGTTTGTTCTGTAGACCCTTCTTATAATCTTCAAATCAAATCGTGCCTGACATGCAATGTACTTGAACCTTAAGCATATTACCATTCTTTAACTGCAGGAGGGGAAAATAATTGCTTCAAATGTTTAAACGAGCTGTCAGGTTAGCAATCTTGTTTACAACCTCTTCACAGACAGGTGTTCGGTGTATAGAACACCGGTGAACCTGCAAGAGTATAAGTTGATTAATGTTATTGTTTACAATCTCTTGGTATTTTTGTTACACTTGATTTCTTGACTTAAATCTTATAATGAATCTATTGTCAATACGCAGGAAAGTTACTAACTTTGTTAACCAAACAATAGGTTAATCGCAGAGCAGCAACGCGTCACGTTTTTACATTTTAAAGTAACCAGTTGCATCACGCCCACATAATTAATTAGTTTTCACTTTAATTCTTCTACCTTTCTGGTATCAAAATTTTTACATCAACGATTATCGAATACATACGTTATTTACTTCCGGTTCAATAGCATTGTATACAGAAAAAAAAACAGAATTGATGTATACTACTTTTGCTTCAAAAGAATTAATTACATCTGAAGAGCCTATGCCCTTAAAACATTATGCTCAAAAAGAAACAAACAAATCTAAAAAAATAGAAATAATAAGACAAAAAAACCCTGTTCATCACACAATAAATGGTATAGAATAAATCATTATCATTCAATCAAAATTTTATTTTAACTACAGCCTATCAACTTAAATCTAAAACAATTGATGTTTACTGATATATTACCTGAACAGATAAAACTAAACAAATCTTGGCAAAGTGAAATTACACCTAATACAAACCAATCAACGGACCCCAAAACACAACCGATCATAGATCAAAGAGGATCACCACATAATTATTCAACAAACTCAAGAAATCTACAAAAGTAGGTTTTAACGGTCTAACAGTTTAAAACTGGCAGTAACAGTTTTAAATAAATGTTCAATGTGACACAATGTATTTGTTCTAACATGCATCACAATTTGTTAATCACTAAGTAAAACTCATTTTATTCAATACTGCACAATAATAAAATGATTCACCCAAGTTTTCTTTTAAATTAACACGGATACTGTTAACTGATTTTTATAAACGATGTCGATTTTTCACCTTTCTTCCATAACTAATAAAAAATTCTTGCGCAAGAAAATTCTTCATCTTTTAAAAAATTTTATAGATCAGTCTATAATAAATTACCTATTAATTAGATGTAAAAATAGATATAATGGCAAATAACTTACTGTTAACGAACCTGTTAACATTGATAATTTAGTTTAATCAACCTAATTAATGTAATAAGAAATAAATGAACGTCCTTTGAGCTCTCTTATTCGAGCGCTGGCGCGGTTTTTGTTCACCGAGTTAAATGTCAATAAGAAAACCATCCCCCAGAACTGCCAAACTGATCTTCGTTTTTGTCCTTTTAATTGCTTATCTACAAGCGTCTTAAATTATCAATTTTAGTACGAACATTCTCGAGCAGTGAATTTATTGCTGTCATGCTCAGACGATTTAAAATGTCAATGTAACAGTTCCAATTTAAACAGTAATAACTTACCAACAATGTGTATCGTATCAATGTATGTCCGCCCGCCCGTGTGCTAGGGTCATTTTGTTACAGAAGGTCAAGTGTGTGCATTTTCCAGACGTAAATATCGTCAGCAGTACGAAATCCTGAAGAAGTACGAATATGGTGAATATTGAGAACCTTATTCGAACTTTTTAAATAACCAAACATTTGTGCGTTTTACGTCTAGATCTATGTATCGTTATATGCTTTTAAATATTCAATTCCGCAGTTTTATGTCAAATTTACAAAATGGTCTTTGCAATGATATACATTTTTAGTTTGTATTCAACACAAAGTTTTATTTGAAGCCTTTCTTTGTATTTTAACAGATTACATCAAAGGCTTTGCATTACGACAGAATGTATTTGACTATCGTTTATTTAAATAATGTTTACATTCCAGTGTCAGTTAGATAAAAAAAGAGACAAATGTTGTATACATTATGAATAGAAACGCCATTGTAAGTATAGTTCAATCCGCCTTAATTTCTGACTAAAAAAATCAGGTACAGCTTATGCTTTGTCGTTGCACATTTATGTTAGTCGTTCGAATATGTAACACATTTATGCTACCTTTGTTTGATATATCAGGGTAATTCTATATTTTCTTGTGTCATGTTATATCCCTCTGCATATAGATGGAAGAACAAATCTAAAAATGATAATTGCTTTAAACTTCTCCTATTAAAGTTTAACATACCGAATTTCAGATTTAATTTATGTTTGAAACGATTTGAGGAGGAACCATATTCCTTGATTAATGTTAGAGCAGCATACATATAATATTTCTTAATAACTTAGCGACAGTTTTATCTAGTGGCAAATTAGCAAATTGTTCAAATTAACATCCTTTATGATTATTCATGGATTTCCAATTATAAAAAACAACAACACAAAATGGTATCAAACATGAATTATTAACTATGTAATCCATAAATTCCAATTATGTTAATCTATGCTAATGGCAAATAATCTTTATAGTTAAAACATTACAGCAAAATCATTTAAGACGCACTTCGATTTTCTGAGTAACTTCAACATACAACAACTGATCTTAAAGTTATATAAGAAAATGATTTGATAAAAGAGACCCAATTTAATTTTCAAAATTCCTCAAGAACTGTCGAATAGAATTTTACTATCTAAGATTTTGGTCTTTCCTAACTTATGCTTAATTATTATCTAGTAACTAAATAGCTTTTTGTCAGACACACACACAATGATTCCTTCTCAAATAATATTTCAAAATGAAATATTCAATGTCAATTCAAAAAAAGCAATCTTGGAATATGAATAAAGTTATAAATGACAGAAAATCTTAATGTTATGTAACAATATATACATGTAAATATATATGTAGATGTAATAAAAAGCTTAGGCTTAGATATCACTTTTTACAAAATTGCATGTTAAAAGTTACATTGCAAAATATGGTTTGATAATTACTTTTTTATAAAGTACGATTAGGCTTTTCAAAGGAGTTTTATTTTGAACGGAATCGAAGCATCCCTTCTTTAGTTGTATATCTATAAAGGAAATTGCAATAGTGTGCATGTTTAAACCAAATTGTCTGTTCAAACCGACTTGTCTTTTCTGTATCAGATACCAATAGATAATTCTAACATTTCCAATATCAAATCATGCGTAACATTCAACGTACTTGAACCATAGGCAGATTACCATCCCTTAACTGCGGGAGTGGGAAAATATTTACTACAAATGTTTAAATGAACTGTCAAGTTCACGACCTTGTTTACAACCGCCTCACAGACAGGTGTTCATTGAAAAGATAAATATATGTATAAAGCATCCGTCTATGATAAAACGCTATAGCTGGCGGGAGCTTCCTTTTGTATTGTAGGTGATTGACGGTTGTTTAACGGTTTTTTAAATAATGTCTTTAATAAAACGCCTTGGATGTTTTGCAGAAGAAGATATGTTAACCAAGTACTTTGCTATGTATAACCAGATTATATATTAAGATATGCTTATATGCATATAAAAATGCATCCAAGATCTCTGTATAGTTGACGATATCAGCAAACACTGTGTCAACCGTTATCAACTTGGTTGTTTTTCTGATTAATCAAGAAACAGGTACAACAAAAATGCCCGGTTACTGTTGTTTTTCTTGTCATCATCTTGATAAGGCAAGTTATTGAACCGAAAGTATATTGCTTTATTATGCAAATCGGCTTTAAGTAAAATTATGAGTTATGATATTATATTGACATGCGATATTGTTATGTTTCAAGTCGGTTTTCATCTGTTAAAATGAGATATTTCCATTTTTTAAACATACATGATCGCAATCTGTGTACAGTGAAGCCTTGTTGAGATAATTGTTCTGCAAAGATAGATGAATTTGAAATTGAAATCATCTTAATATTATTCATACAGTTCAATTTTTAATTTTTTTTTTCATTTTTAAATAAATATACGAATAGTTTATTAACAGAAATGCAATTTATAAGTGTGTTTCATGCGGACATCCGTCAATGATTCATTTACGTATGGTTTAAATTTTCTGTCATCAGCTTTTTACGAAGTAAACTGTTGTATTTCAGTGTAACAACAAGTAATTTACATTATAACAGCAGATGAAAGGACCATTATCATTCCTTCTGGTATGTCTTTTTCCTTGTCATTTAAATATTAGATACAGTAGAGCATTTAATTGTCTGAATACTTTATTATTTTAACAGAATGTCTGAACATCCGTAAATTTATCATATACACAATTAGTTATATCAAAGTTATGTTATTTTACATAAGGTACACTTGCATTTGAAAGCATGAAAGCAACAAACTTTTGCAAAAGTATGATACAATATTTGATATGATTGTCTTTACTTAAGTACATTTATTGATGGACTGCCAATATTGTACTCATCCTAACATGCCACTTATATCGTATCAATTGAACCAACATAACTACTAAATAATACAACTCGGCAATCGTGTGTAATGATAAGTTTTTTTATATAAAATCATCAGTATTTTCCTTTTTAATATAAAATAATTATAAAATAAATTATAACAGAATGGTAATTGCTTGGGAAAATGCACGTTATCACCTCTGTTCTTTGAAATGTGGATAGGGAATATAGTTTACTTAGGCGCTTGAGTTGATTGTAACTATATTTTATTAACTTTCCTTGTCACCCATGCAGTATCATTAATTAATACAATTATGTAAGAACAGAGTCGTTTTTATAGTTTGTTTTATTGCATTCTTAACTGACAGTTTTATTGATACCGGTAAACTCTTCCTATCGTAAACAATTATATTAAAAGCACGGTATTATATTAATACAGCTTTAAATGGGTTAATCTTTATTTACATCATCAACATTCAATTATAACCCGAGTCGTTAGGGGGATGTTCTTTTTAATGTTATTTTTTTTCTTTTGTTTGCTTTTATGATCATTGTATTATGGGCTATAAATCATTTTCATACTATAAATGTTATGCAAATATCTGAAAGTGTGAATGATAATAATGTAATAAATTGATAAAAGTTATTTAGGCACGAGCCTAATTTAGATACTGACATTGACGGCAATAGCAATTTTTCAACTTGACATTAATTTATTTAAGTTGATCTAGTTAATGCATACCTTATTATCCATCAACTGATATATAAGTTTGCAAAATATGATATCTGTTTTAACTCCAACCCTTAACAATTCCACCAGTGGCAGTAGTATATAAACACACCTGCGGTTTCTAAATTTATCCATTTTTATATTTAAAAGTCGTACTGGTCTTAAAATACAAAAAAAACAAGATCAGGAAGGAATGGTGGCATTCAATGAACGCGTTCCTTAC
This sequence comes from Ruditapes philippinarum, assembly GCF_026571515.1. Lineage (NCBI taxonomy): Eukaryota > Metazoa > Mollusca > Bivalvia > Venerida > Veneridae > Ruditapes > Ruditapes philippinarum. Next base: position 178,505 of record NW_026852181.1, read on the forward strand.
ACATAACCTGGGAACAGAGGACGACAAGTATAGAGCTTAGCAGGACACCAAACTGTGGATGGTAGCTTGCGTTTATCACCACCATCTGTGTGCAACCCAAATCAATCCGGGCCTAAGATTCAATTATGCATAAACACACTTATAACAACAACACAATGCGTTTTTTTGTAATGGCATGATTGATGTTTAATGAGAGCGATATACGAAGCGTTTTAATGAGTCAATAATACTTGCAATGAAAAATATTTAAATTTGATGAAAATATTTCAAATAAAAAACAAAAAGTGATAATAAAATAAGATGCATCAAAGACTATCCCCTGAACATGTGATCTCAACATTACAAACGCTTTTAATGGTTTTCGGTTTCCTTTTAATTCGATGTATACGTCCATAATTAGGAAATAGATATCAATTCTGAGTGCATTGTTGTAGAATAATGCACGGTTTGAGTTCAAATGCGTAGAAATATAATCACGAAGGCCGATAGGCCTGAGTGATTAATTACAAAGCATTTGAACGAAAAACGTGCATTATTATACAATAATGCACGAAGAATTAATATACATGCATTTCCATTCTAACACGTCGAGAAAAAATATGATTATTATTATAAAGTTGGACTTTATGTTTGGTGGTTAAATTTATTTTCGCCTCAGAGTTTCCAAAAGAAACGTTCTTTAAAGGCTGTTCCAGTGGGTTGAAAAAACTGTCGTTAAATCTACCGTGTGTAGAAACATTTTGAGAATAACGAAAACGTTGATAAAACTTTGTTTGTTTATTATATTTCACTCTATAATTTTTCAAGCGAAATGCAAATTATTAAAAGTGAAATAAATGTAAATCTTAACTCGTTTGCGACATTAAAATAGCGTACTTGATTTGATCGTTTTGTACGTGCTGTTTGGCGCTACATTGTGACGTCACGTAAACAACACTTTAAACGTCTGTACAGCGTTAACGACTGAATTAAAGATATTGGTGTTCGGATTCATTTTCTTAGTTAAACCATTTTCTTTCATTCTAGATAGTTTTTTAAACAAATTCGACAAAAATTGTTTTTTATTTATCAGATTTTTAAACAAAATGGCGCCCTCAATGTGAAAATACACAGGGAGATAATAAGAACGGCGAGTGCATTGTTGTAGAATAATGCACGCTTCGGGCCTTCTTTGTTTATATAGAAAAAAATCCGATAGTGTTAGAATGATTGTTTTAAAAAGAATCAAACAATTCAGGATTGTTTTTTTCTTTGCTGGCTAATAAAAAAGAGCGAATATACTCTGATAATGACATTTCATTTCTTTAAAAACGTTTCTTCTCAACCAATCATAAAGCTGCATTTCGAAGCCATTTATAGATTATACTATGATTTTATCAGTCATGAAGCGAAATAATTAAATGTGGCTATATAATTGGCCCTCAATATAATACGTTTGTAAAAGAAAATAAGCCTCAACGAAATTTTCTTCAGAAGAACACAGGATACAAAATATGAAAAATTTGCATTAAGGAAAAAAATCAATGGGAATGGTCAGTTAGTTGAAAGAAAGGACATACTTCATAAGTATTGTTTTGACACTTTTGATTAAGAAATCTGATCTAAACTACAAACTATTCAGGTTAATTTAAGTTCCACTGCTTTAACTGTCCCCTCCTGAACATGATTAGAGTTCGAAAGCATTTTCTGTTACCAACAAACTTATTCTGGGGTTAGTATCTATACATAAGAAAGTTTTAATACCATTGTTATATTTTAATTAAGTTTCAGCTGTTACTTTGACGAATGACAGAAAAGTTTGTTTCTTCAGAATAAAATGAACACACCAATTAAACACATTGAAATTCATCGTTATCAATTCCAAAAATAGTTCATAAAAAACTATTTTATTATCTTTGAGAAATTAAACACTTTAGCAAAATGTCAATATCTTGTATTTGGAATTTCCGCCATTCCTTATTTTTATATCAAAATAATATATTTTAATTTCTATTTTGATAATGCGTATGCTGATAGCAAGCAATATAAAAGTTTATATGTTTAACAATTTAAAGTGTTTAACGGTTAAAGGTATCAGTGTTATGATTTTTTGTTGCTCCTGCCGTTATAACCTTACTATCTAGATTAAAAGGTGTTTGTATTACTTTATATCTGCCGGTGTATTCACTTCATAAAGCCATATTCTGTATAAAAAAGGACTGTACTATTCAAAGATCAAGTGTTTAAATGATTTCGGCAATTTAATGGTCACATGTAGGGGGGCTTTTTGTACGAATAAATGTTCATCAGCTGAAGCAATTTATCCAAAGACCTTTTGTAAGGGTTATTCAGTTTGCAAGGCCTGCAAGAACAATGATAATTAATTATAAGAAAATTATGACTATACGATATATGCATATGTTTTAGGGAAACAAGGAATTTCATATAATTCATAGAAAATTACATTAATGACACTTCGCGTAATCACTGGTCATATGGGGATTTAATAAAATCTCAGACAACAGATTTTGCTTCCTTTCATATTCCTGATTGTGTAAAGTGCCGACAACTTATTAAATTTATAAATTCTACAATTCTCAAGCGCATCCTGTTCATGGAAAAAATCTTATTCAATTCATTTAATCAAAACTTTGCATTTTCAAGGACCCTATTAGCTGCATACACGTATATTATTTTCAGAACACACGAGTTTTCATAGGCTGTCTTTTTTTTTTAAATGAAATATAAGTGGCTGATTATTTAATCAAAAACTTTTATACGAAACATTTTGTACATCCGAATCATATTGCACATCCGTAAAGATCAACTGAAGAAAGAATGGCTAAAACATTGTGCAAATCTTAGTGCAATTATTATCTCCGTTTCAAGCATGGTCTATTCAAGTATAACAATGCAGACAAATTAAATAAATATAAATTCAGAGTGTTACTCAGGCTCGGATCATTCAGATTGCTCGAAAGCTCTTTTCTATTCTTATCTGTAACGTTGCCAGGAACTATATGATACAAAATCGTTTACCAAACGTAATTTTGAATCGACACTACATGCGGATTGATTTAAATTTAATAATGTGCACGTGCAAATCGTGAATGCGCTCAAGCGTAAAACAGTTGATATGTACTCAGTCGTGTAATTATTAGACCCATTGTTTCATTCATCATGAAAATAATTATATTGCGTAATGTGTATCATTTTCAGGAATGTTCGTTTAAATTAAATCATAACTAAAAGAATTATCAAAATTTGAAGAAGTGAGTTAGAAGTCTTGTCTAGAATATCTAATCCATAATGCCTATGAATTTAAAAAAATGAATTGGGTGGATTGAAAAAAAAAACATTTGTAAAATTTATAGAGAAATGGCCAATGTGGATTACATTTTGGAAGTTTTTTTTTAAATTGCAATGTACCCGCTTTGAATTTTTAATAGAAACTCTTTTAAGTACATTGTATATATACATTCTCAAAACAACGTTTCCTTTCTACGGCTTCTAGTGAAGGTGAAATACGTGTTTAAAGACTGTTCCGTTTGAACGTTTGAAGAACAACTATGTGTGTTTATAGGTTTTTCAATTATACTCAGTATTTTTGTTTTTTATGTTCAGTATAATCAATGTAAATTCTTGAGATGCTTTCTTTGTTATAAAGTGTTATATTGTTGTGGTTTTGTTTTAATGAAATCTATTTTTGCTGTCTTAATTGAAATGTACTCGCGCTATCTTCACAGGACATTAAGTTTATTTGCAATGAAATACATATCAAATGTAATTAGAAACAGAACAAAGAATGTACTTACTATAGAAGTTTGTAAATAGATACGATAAAATAATGCATTTCAAAGTAGCATAAATTGGACATTATTCCACACCCTATTGTACCTTGAATAAAGTATTACAAAGATGATCATTATCCTGTTGCTATTCTTTTTATTGAAATATCTTACTTAAAAGTATGACCTTAAAATGAAAATAAAATATTATTGACACATCCTAATGTTTTACCAACTTTGATCACATTTTGTAATTTGCAATTAATGAACACAAATTAACGTGCTCAAGTATTAGGTTTAGTTAAAGCATGTACACATATTCTTGAACTTTAAAACTTAATTGATATTGAATACCGATATAGAATTTCAGGTTATAGCGTTGTTCATTAAAACAGGACTATAACGGTTCTTCATTTAACTTGAATTAAAATATGTTTTGATCCCCGCAAATATTCCATCGGTATATAATTATTTCAGAAGGATACCGCTACAAGATTAAAACATTGAAAACGTTCTATCTGCAGTTATTATAGATATATAAATTATGTATGAAATAGTTTGAGGTCATCTATTATTTCAAAGTTCCGGTAAATTATAGGCATATTCACTGATTGAAGAGGTTTTGCTTTATTTTGTTTTATATTTACAAAGGAAAAATATAAAGGAACAATATATAAATAACACATGGATTTGTGGGTAACAGTAAAAATATCATCCCGAGGAAAATTTTCACGAGGAATGATATTTTTACTGTTACTCACAAACCCATGTGTTATTTATTTTATTACCCCGAACAAAAATACTGTGATGATCTGAAATTGTCAACTAAATCTAACTGTAACAAAATTAAACCAAGAGTAACAATAACTAAACTGTCCTTACCTTTTAAGTTTTAAGAGTACTTTAGTCCCACTTGAGAAGTTTTCTGTTTCATTTATTCTTTAGGCAAGTGAGGATATCTACAAATCATAAACATACAATAAGCTAGGGTTTATTTAGAAAACAAAACACTAACCAATTTACACGGTTATGATCTGTGAAATCTGATCCTTCTCTTTCCAGAATATTCTTAGCATGGTTTTTGACAAAATAACGATGATATCCTATGTCTGTCCACCATATCTGTGGACAATGCTTGAATGCTATGTAACAGTACAAAATTCTTTGTCACGTGGTACACTTGCATTAACAGTAAAAATAACTCCCAGAGGCCTATGGGAAATTAGCATTACGAAAAAGGTGAGGGGTAATAAAACATGTTATTAAACTTGAAATTATTTTCTTGCATGAACAACCCATGATACTTTTAGCAAAATTGAAAGCAATGGCAGTTATATAATGAGAATCGTTCATGGCTTACTTCTTCCTGTAAGTAAGAACGTTCACAAAAATACGAAAGACCGGTGGTGACATTTCAATTTCTTGAATTCTCGGGTTCATCTTCACGAATTTACAACAATAACTTCATGAATTCACGATTTATACATATTGTATGTTCAAACAAATGAAGTACTAAAGTAAAAATTGTGAATTCGCGAAGATGTATACGGGAATTTAAGAAGTTGAAATGTCCCCACCGGTCTTCTGTAAGCAAATAATTTCGGGTATATTTAGGTATATTTATTTTGTTCACAGGCACCACAGAATTACAGAAGGACATGGTTCATAAAATGTGATATTAATTTTGAAAGATTAAATGCATGTTTAAATGTTGTTTTCGAAATAATTTAATACAACTTCTCATGCCCACCAGCAATATTGTCAGATGCAAAGTTGGATTTACATTATCTACCTTATTGTATTAATTCATAGTTATAATTTGTTGCGATACGGATTACCTTTAAAAAGCTGATTCAAAAAGCATTGTCTATATCATGCAATTGATTTGCACCGACCTCCTCATTTCCACGACAGAAGTTTTATTTACATATAACTCAGGAAGCAAGCTCTATATGTCTTGTAAAATAAGTACATAATTAAGGTACAAGCAGCTTTCTTTGGTGGAGACTAAATATAAACATTCCGATACGTGTAATGATAACTGAGACGATCAGTAAACCATAGCAGATTTATTCATTTAGAAGGTATTAAAAGGTAGTCGTTTTCTTAATAAAACAGTATCTACATTATTTTGGGCTTCTCCGTGTTTTAAAAGTAAAATACATTAACTTGCAATGTCGTTGAATCAATGTCATTGTATTACACATACCCAAAAGAGATAAATAAAAATAAGAACGGAAATCAAAGCGACATTGTGTTTTTTGAAGCCAGTTGAAGCAGCTAACATTGTGTCAATAGAAAGGAAACACAAGTTGAAATGGAATTGAATAACCATGTTAACTTCAAGCTTGTTTAAACACACATTGCTTTTCTTAGAACTCCTACACTATAATACAATGCCAACTAATGCAGGACATTGTTAAAATTGACATAAATTGAAGTAAATCCTATAACATTTGACGGCAGCTTCATTTCAACAATTAGTCGGATTATTGTATCTGACCCAAATGTTTTGAAAAAAGAATTTCGTTCTAGTTCATTGTTTTTGATCTCTACCATTTTGATCGCTACCATTGATAAAAACTGTGTAGGTAATTGGTAAAGCGTAATAACTATAGAATATTTAACATTCAGTCGTTCGAAAATACTAGTCCTGCAACGACATTATGTTTTGTTTTAAATATCGAGAGGTTTTGATACTCCAGCTTAGAAATATTATCCTTTTTGTTTCAGCTTGACAGAGGTTGTGAAATGTATTTTAGTCACGAAATAGTCTTTAACAACATTTCATTTACTATAATAAACAGGAGCGTCTAATATTGTTAGTTCCATAGTTAGCAAAATTATATAACATGGACATCGTCTGCAACGATATAATTATATTGAGTGTTCTATTCGCTTAAATATACAAACAGGTCAATGAATGTGTCGTGGATTTAGATTATTATGTCATTTGACATATTTTGTTTTTGAAGCACACAAACATTAAAAAATGTTTTCGTTGTTTTGATCGGCATATTGAATTAGTTTGGGAATTGTTATTTTGTCTTTATATTGATTCAGACCAGTAATCAAATTATAATAGCATTTGTTATCTATTGAATCAGTATTATCGATTGACTAGTAACACCAAGGATCACAAAACCTGAATGATTTTATACTGTGCTCAAACCCCTTTTTCATGTGATTGGTTTTTACTTTCAAATAATTTAATGACAAAACAATTACTTTTCATCTGATCATTGTTTTGTCTAACAATTGTGAATGTCATGGTTACTTTCGATTGGATGCATGCTTTATAAGACGGTTGTTATAACTGTTAACTTTATGTACTTGTTAAGCTTGTCTTTTGTAACTTGTATATAAGCATTTATATAGTGTTGAAATGTCATAAAGTACAGCATTTACTTTCAGATACTGTTTAAGATTCTGCGTAATATCATCTCAATAATTCCTTTCAAAGTCAAGAAAGATACATACGTATAATGCTTAATTCAAATGAATATGAACGAAATTTAAGGTCACCTACGATATAGCGAAAAAAAGAGATAAATACAGAATCCCTAAAGAAAGCCCAACACGGCAAAATTGAAAATGTTGCAGGCTCGGTTTGATTGAGCCTGTTCATGGACGGTACTGGAAAGTGCAAGTTACCGTCCACGCCCCCTAGCACCGGCTTAAGCAGAATTCAACATTTAAACGTGTAATAGTAAAATTTTGAATTTAGAAACATCCACAGATGTGTTCATACGGCGGTTATCATGGAACCTTCAATGTGACACTTCCGTGCCATTCCATGAAAAGCGGCGTATGGTCCCCAAGTAATAAAAAGCGTGTGCCCTAAACGAGAAAACAATGGGCGGAACTAAATAAAATGGAATTTTGAAAGGGGATCAGAGGTTATGAAGCCTGCGTATCACAGATAAGACGTCAAAAGACAAATTTAAAAAGCAGGCAACATATCCTAAGGGTGATTCAACATTATTCAAGTAGGAATATTGGAACCACCCAACTAGAAAATGCCGAAAAGTTGAAACTAAAAATACCACAAGCGCAACAATAATGTCGTGCTAAACGATCTTTAAGGATCGAAAATATAACATCATTGATTAAATGTACGGGGAGACTTTTTACAGCCGCCACACGGCACAAATAACACGGATGTGATCATAAAAGAGATAAATACAGAATCCCTAAAGAAAGCCCAACACGGCAAAATTGAAAATGTTGCAGGCTCGGTTTGATTGAGCCTGTTCATGGACGGTACTGGAAAGTGCAAGTTACCGTCCACGCCCCCTAGCACCGGCTTAAGCAGAATTCAACATTTAAACGTGTAATAGTAAAATTTTGAATTTAGAAACATCCACAGATGTGTTCATACGGCGGTTATCATGGAATCTTCAATGTGACACTTCCGTGCCATTCCATGAAAAGCGGCGTATGGTCCCCAAGTAATAAAAAGCGTGTGCCCTAAACGAGAAAACAATGGGCGGAACTAAATAAAATGGAATTTTGAAAGGGGATCAGAGGTTATGAAGCCTGCGTATCACAGATAAGACGTCAAAAGACAAATTTAAAAAGCAGGCAACATATCCTAAGGGTGATTCAACATTATTCAAGTAGGATTCAATGTGACACTTCCGTGCCATTCCATGAAAAGCGGCGTATGGTCCCCAAGTAATAAAAAGCGTGTGCCCTAAACGAGAAAACAATGGGCGGAACTAAATAAAATGGAATTTTGAAAGGGGATCAGAGGTTATGAAGCCTGCGTATCACAGATAAGACGTCAAAAGACAAATTTAAAAAGCAGGCAACATATCCTAAGGGTGATTCAACATTATTCAAGTAGGAATATTGGAACCACCCAACTAGAAAATGCCGAAAAGTTGAAACTAAAAATACCACAAGCACAACAATAATGTCGTGCTAAACGATCTTTAAGGATCGAAAATATAACATCATTGATTAAATGTACGGGGAGACTTTTTACAGCCGCCACACGGCACAAATAACACGGATGTGATCATAAAAGAGATAAATACAGAATCCCTAAAGAAAGCCCAACACGGCAAAATTGAAAATGTTGCAGGCTCGGTTTGATACGCTAGCTGATATCAGAGGGAAACTGTTCTGTAAAACCTGTGCCGATTTTGTTATGTAAATTACTGAGTTGAAAACAAATCGTTCTTGCTCACTGTAACTTATTTATTCGAAGATGAATTATATGTGAAGCTACTATTACTCATATATTTCACCTGCTATCAGTCTATGAAACCAAATGTTGACATTGAACACATCAAGACTTTCCAGGGAAGTATTTGGTACATTCTTGTTGATAGATGGTGTCTAATCTTTGGCTTAAATGAATCTTTTTTGCATTTGGAGTAGCAGCAAAGTCTAGACTTTTGGGTTGCTTTTAAGTATTTGTCTTTGTTTATAGACCATTTAAATAAACCGTTGTGGCAAAATCCGCCTAAAGGTAGTAATTTATTTCTGATATATCAAAGCATTTGTTTTGGATAATATCAACTTGTTTTATAATCATATGAAATACTCTTAACAAAAAGTTACTAGTCAATTTTATGAACAAGCATCAAATAAGATTGGTTTATGCTCTTGAAGTTTATATTATCCTTACTGTTTGATTCCAAAAAACATGAAAAATGAATGTATATGTAATTACCTAATGGCGTTGAGCGTGATATTTCTAAAGAAAATACTTATCCGAACAATATATATTTGAAAAAGAATAACATATACCATAAAGGATTTTAAACAAAAGCAAACATTCTTCATAAGTTATACATGTATATACTTAATAATTGAAGTCACCCTTCTGTTTAATGTGAAGGCTAAATGCCAACAGCTAAAAAAGTGTTTGGTGTAAATTGTAGAACAATTTGTTAACATTTGTACGTGGAATTCTCTTTGCCTTTAGAAAATAACTAAACAATGATGTCAATTATTCAAATTATCTAAAAAGCAAAACATTTTGTCGATATGTTAATGTGCTTTGGTTACCGAACTTCAAAGATTGTTATATCACACCCATTCGGGACTCCAACATTCCAGTATCAACAACAGTTGTGTTAGTGCAATTATAAGTTGATGCAGCCCCGTAATTTAAAAATGGAATTGATGTTTAATTTGTTGTCTCTGATCTTCATTATTTCAACAATGATTGCAGTAAGGGCGGCCTTTTGAAAAAAAGATTCGTGAACATATGCGACAATTTATGAAATGAAAAAAGACTTTTAGAAAAATCATTTTCAACACGTTACCGAACTTCAAAGATTGTTATATCACACCCATTTGGGACTCCAACATTCCAGTATCAACAACAGTTGTGTAAGTGCAATTATAAGTTGATACAGCCCCGTAATTTAAAAATGGAATTGATGTTTAATTTGTTGTCTCTGATCTTCATTATTTCAACAATGATTGCAGTAAGGGCGGCCTTTTGAAAAAAAGATTCGTGAACATATGCGACAATTTATGAAATGAAAAAAGACTTTTAGAAAAATCATTTTCAACACGTGCCGAAAAAGATCGTTCACGAAAAATTGTTTTGCCATATGGTACTTACTATAAACTTCCAACTCTAATAGCCAAATACATGTTGGTGGTATCTTTGATGTCATAGCTCCGCATGGAAGACATCGATTATTTGGTTGAAAGGGGTAAGGTTTTTTTCTAAATACATGACATCTTATACCTTTTTCATTTATTTTATATATCATTCAATTTTTCTTTTCCGAGTGTAAAACCATTCTCAATTCAGTTTCAAGCGTACTTTTGCAGACCTTAAGGGGGTAGTTGAATCGTGTGTATAGTTATGTAGTGATTTTGATGATTCATTAATCATTAATCATTCTATAAAAAAACTGCTATCGATGAACGTAACAGAGAATCCCTATATCGTAAAACATGTCAGTTGCGTTCGATGACATCAGATATTATGCACTAAACCCTTTTATGTTGCTTTCCATTTATTTGCAAACATGACATGGTCTTAAGAATAACAGCTCTAACAGATTCATTTTAGAATGGAATAATATTACTTTTTAAGGTAGGTTCACTTGTGTTTTCTTGTTAACTTATTCCTTATAGCACATTATTGATTTGTCTATTTGGTATTAATGCTTCCGAAACATAAATATTACAGCTTCAAATTAAACAGTTACATTAGTATGTGTGCCCTGTTGATCCTAAACTAGCATTATATTGTCAGCGTGATGCATTTCAGAAAAAACATTTTTGTATGTCAATCCCACCCAAGTAATTTTTATACGACTTATTTAGTGAAGAAGATTACGTTCCATTAGTTGTTCATTTATGATAAAATCTTAATATATCAACTCGTCCATTGTGAAGTATTTCGTTCATTGGATAGAATATAATTAACATACTACATTGATGTTATATTGGTCACTGAAACGTAAATAATAAACTTATACCTGGACCATAAATTATACCGACTAACCTCAGACAAAGGCATTCTTATATTTAACTAATGATATTACTTTAGGCTTCCTATTATAAACAGCGCCGTGCAAAACATTCATCATTTTGAATTCGTTTTTTTCCATTTTATACAACGGTATGTATATGTAGATATAACGTTTTTTTTTTTCAGTCATAGAATGACATTACAATGTTTTCTGTCTTTACTATATAATTTCTCACCGACTGTATTGCTTCGATTGGTGTGTTGACAACAAAGTTTGATAAATGTTCTCATTTCTTGCTTTCAATTGAAATTGCTTTGCAGCTGTTGCCATATTCTTGAAAATATAAATCTTTCATTATAAAAGTGAATAGAGTCTTAACACTAATGTAATGATATGATCATAAGAGCGATGAATCAGTAATCCATGCGACAAATATGGTGTTTGTTCAGAAAGTGATATAATTGCTTCAATCAATAATGGCGTTTAAAAGTTCTTTTAAAAGATAACGAAGAAATTCTATGTCAGTGATCAATATAATCTAAGTAAAAGTTACGCTAGTCTTTTTTACTGTTAAAACCGCTTTATTGTCTGAAACATATTGATACTAAAATACTGAAAAATTGTATCAATGATATTTGAATATAGGATAGAGACGCAGGTGCAATAACAGGTCCAGATATTTTATATGGTATATATTACGTGGATTTGTGTATTCAAGATGGACAACATTAAAGTATAACAGGTAATTTATTTGTCGTTACAACTTAGAATTAGTTAATTAAACTTAATTGTATCATAGTTTGGGGACCTTTCTGTTAAAATGTGTCAGAGTTAAATCGTATACATATACATGCACAGTGCGTTAACTGGAGTGCAGGTATTAGTTACCCGCACTCCAGAACATGCCCATTGATTGACTCATTTTTGCTGGGGTTTACTTATTGTGACGGAAGAGAAAGGGAAAGCGACAGAAATATCATATTCAGATGCTCGTCCATTGGTTACTTTTTCCCGGGGTTTCATATTGTGACAACAGGGAACGTGTTTTTATGTTTGACTATGATACAAAAGAGAAAGAGCATCAAAACACTCGGCAATCTGATTATTACTCGGGGGCTACGCCCCCTCGAACAAACCAGATAGCCTCGTATTCTATTACATGTTTTTCTGTATTTACGGTTTGCTCTAATAATTGCCATTCTATAGTTCTTATTTCTTCCATAAAATATTTAAAGGATAAAGGGTATGAATATAGCACATATATATTTATAATTGTATCATAGTTTGGGGACCTTTCTGTTGAATATGTGACAGAGTTAAATCGTATATACATGCATAGTGCAGTAACTGGAATGCAGGTATTAGTTACTCGCACTCCAGAGCATGCCATTGATTGGTTCATTTTGTCCGGGTTTACATATTTTGACGACAGAGAAAGGGAAAGCGATGGAAATATCATATTCAGATGCTCGTTGATTTGTTGTTCATTGGTTACTTTTTTGTGGGGTTTCATATTGTGGTATCAAGGAACGTGTTTTTATGTTTGACTATGATACAAAAGAGAAAGAACATCAAAACACTCGGCAATCTGATTTATATTCGGGGGCTACGCCCCCTCGTACAAACCAGATAGCCTCGTGTTCCGATGCTCTTTCTATTACTTAACCTGAAGCTTCTCTCATCTGTTACTAATACCCATGTAAGAAGAACTATTTTATACGTTTATTGAACTGTTTATATTAGAACGAATAGCTGAAACAAATACTACACTTTAACAGTTGTTAACATGTCGAATGAAAAGGATGTATATGAGATGGCTCAAATTGTAATAAAAACGTCAATTATTTGAAGGATATTCAGTGATGAAACATGTGATAATGCTTCTATTTGTATAAATGTATTGTATTTTCCTTTCTTGATTTTGAATAAAACAATCAAGTCAATAGTAATATTTAATGTTGCTTTTTTGTGTCTGCCAATTATCGTACATATCAGAAATACCTGTGATTGAGTTCGTTAGGAATTTCTTTTATTTGTCATGTCTTTATATTTGTTTTCATACTGAAAGATAAAGTAACTCTAACATTAAATTGTGGTACCATTTACATGAATGATTAGCCTACAATATGTTAGTGGGTGAACATGGTTGTATAGTCAGAATGGAAATTAAGATATCAAATATGTTCAACGTATATACAAGCATAAAGTTACTTATAGATTTGTTTCTTATTTAAGTGCAAATATTTAAAGTAATATGGCTGCATCTACTTAATATTTGCTCTTAAATATAACAGTGCTGCATTCATTAATATATCTATCGGATTAAGAAATGTCTGTAGGTATTGAATCATTAAAATAATTACTTATTAGTTAACATGATCTTTTAGTTTATTTTTTTATTTAATTATATATCATGTTGACTTCCCGGCAAGGTATAAAAACGGTAAGGCACGATCATTAATGTAATGTCAAATAACCTGCTTTACATGAAATGCATTCTCTCGCTATGATGCTACATATTTATGATAAAACGTTTTAAATGAGTAAATAAATATTACTGTTATGTCTCTTAAAATATGATTAGACATTTACTATGTATTATGTTTACAACTACTTCTCATGTACTTATTTAAAAGCATTATAGCACATGTGTCGTGAATGTGTATATTACCGAGGTCAAACCTACAAGTTTGTTTCTCTGTATTTTTAGAATATGTTATTAACAGGCCTTTAGATTCCTGTATATTCAATAAATAAAATAAATACTTATATTACGCTTCATGTGTAGTACACACTTCTTTAATGTCCTCTTTTGTCTAAGTGCCTGTCAAACATGATAAATGACTTAAAGATAATGATATTACTCTAACTTTTTCTCGCAGCATATGTTGCAATACATATGCAGCTGTCACGGACATACTATTTGTTTGTTTATTTATCAACAGCTCATGCAAACTTGAGGCGATGACAATCATTGAATGGCACAGTGATCACATACTCCGAAATAAAAAAACGTCTTACGAAAGAAATCATAAAGTTATGAATTTATTCATTTGATATGATATCGAGGCACATTTTACTCGAGAAATTAGCGATGAGACTTTTCAAGGTATATTTATAGCGATGTTTATTATGTATGAAGCAAGGAATAAATATTTTCTAAGTCGCTTAAGCCGTTGAAAATGTATATATTGATTTCTACATTTGATGCTTTTTTCTATGAAACATAATTCCAGGCTTGATATATTTCATGTCACGGTTGCACCAAATAGAGTTGTAATAATTCCTTTATGCTAAACTCATATTGGTTTTAATGTCTCATTCCATCAAAGAGAAGTCATTTTTCGTCTTTTGTTATTTTGTTCTATACGCAAAATGATATGATTAAAATTGTGAATAGTTTGTGGTTTACGATACAGTTTTTTTTCCATATTTTATTGACAAGCTGACACTGTCCCTAATAAAGTCAACACAATTGTTTTAATCCGACTATACAAACAGTAGGCGGGAAATGTGATCAATCCTTTTTTCACTTACTTAATAAGCCTCGATATGTTAAAAGTAAGGTAACAAAGTAAATTATAAATATCCATTTAAAAACACGCATCTACATATAATTGATATAAATACAAGGGCGTAACATACTTAACTTTAAGTGTCTATCAGTTTATTTGATCTATTTATCGTTTGTTGACCACAAGAAGAATAAGCTAGGTGTTAAATCAGATTACAGAAGATTGTAGTGGAGCTGGCGTAAAAACGAAAGGCCCTCAAGATAGTTTCCTTATATAATTAGCTCTAATTTTCAAAAGTACCCGACAGGCAGCGTTTACGTCAGTTAAACGATTTTGTCAACCTTTCCGTAAAGTTTCGTTCATCATTGTCATTTAATTAGATATCAGCCAAAATAGTACTTGATGAACCTTAATGAGTTCTTTAATAAAAAAACATTGAGCTCGGGACTTTAGTATGTAAATCCAACTTGATACTTTTTTCTGTCTGTCACACAAAAGTTAAAAGGTCAATGTCAAGATCAGGGTCACTGGGAACTATTATTTTAAGCATACACCGACCATTGAATCACAGTGAATTTACCTATAATGTAAGAACTTTAAATGGTATTTGATAAGTTCTACCTGTCACACATATGTTCATGTCAACGGTCAAAAGACAAATGTAGGACATTTATAACTGAAAAAATAAACAGTCTGTAGATGCATTTTAATGAGTCCTATCTGTCAGTGTGTGTCTTAAGCTACACTTCTACCTGCTCTTGTTTGATTAAAGTGCACTAATCGGAAATCTAAAACGTATAATGGAACAAATGTTCATTGTCGGGTCTGTGTGCCGTAAAAAAGTAGTTTATATTTATGCGTTAGTTGAAACGAACTAAATATATATACATTTCTCGCAGCTTCGAAATTCTGTCTTATCAAATGTTCTTAGATAACGTATGAACAAGCCACATACAGTATTAAACTACTGCACCAGTGTTGAAATGTATTTCAACTTGCTGTTGACTCAATTAAAACACATTGACGTTTAAGGAGTTTTTATAACTAAAACACATATTCATTATTTTTGTATTCAATTACTGTAATCGTTATTTCCTAATAAAAAAGATGTGATTGCATTAGATGGAATTTATTTTAGTAGGCAGCTATTGTGTTTTTTCCCTTGAGATGACGTTGATAAAATATTTACTATGTCTTATTGAAATCAATCAACGAAGCTCCATTCAACTTTATTTACTTTACCTTCAGATAGCAAAATAGTGAATTTTCTGATTAAAACGGATTATTAAACCCCATCCAAATACAATTAAACTCTTTTAAACAAATAATTATGTAGAAATCAACTAACTACGTGATTGTATAATTAATTCATTTAATCGATGAAAAGAGACGGTAAGCGTTTAATCTTCATTCGAAAATGAGCTTAAATACATAGAAATCTCCATATCTACAACTTCTGCAAGTGAAGTTTTATTGTTAAGCATGAATATCAATAAAAACTGAAAGCTGGAGGCACGTGTCATAATATACTCTCACATTTTTTTATTCAGTTCATATAAATTGTGCAACAAACGTTAAGTTTGAAGAATGTACTGTCGATACGTACTTTACATATTGTTATACGGTCCAATGGAGTTACTTCCTAGCATCAAAAGTTGTATCATGAATTCGTCAACAACTGCTGCAACAAATGTTATGTTTTTGAAAGTTAGATTAAGTTAGATGCGTGACATTAACATCTCAGAATATTACAACACTTATATATTTTCAATTCAATGCATCATTAATCCCTTCTTTAAGATTAGAGAGGCTTATTTGTGGATATATATCAACTCTTTAAGCATGCAAAATTCATCCTGTTTTTCTCCATCTTGGCTTATTGATAAAGTTTACCCTCCTTTTACTGGTGTTGTTTTAAATGCGTTCTTTTAATATTTTTGCTGGTGATTGCAAAACCAAACATCTCGATAAAACATAAAGTATTCCGTGCGTCTTATGGAATCTTAAAGCGTCATTGTTGAGTTGTTTTGAATTGTAACCTTGTACATTGCCAACAGAATGCAAATAATGATATATATGTGAAATCAGAATAACAATTTTCTTGAATCCGGTACAATAGCTATTGTAATAACGTTACGTACGTTTTAATATGTAATAATGACTCATTCTCAGACATTTTTGGAAAAACATTGAAATGAATTGAAAAGTTTTGTTTGTTTTTGTAAGTTGTAGCTACTATAATCTGGAAGAAAGGTGGTCCCTCGGAATCATTTATCACATCAAAATAACCTGAAAATTTCAGACTCTGTCACAAAACTACTAACAAAACTACTGAAACGATTGTGTAACACGTCACCGGCAGCTCAGCTATTTTAGCGGTTTATAGTATGTGGGTTCATGAGATCTCAATATAATTTAAAGTTTAAAGCATATATATCAGTATGCCAAACTATTAAATGCATACTTTGTTCCAATGCTGTTCTTTGAATTTGCTCCTTTTAACTTTATTGTATGTTGATACTCCGTTTATTGCTTCTTTGACTTTCCCGCCATTTACTTCCACCATATACATATTCACGTGCTTTTCATGATATCATTGTATAAATATAGACCGCATGGTCACAGACATTTAGTGGTAAAAAAAGGATTGTACAAAGGAAAGGGATTTTGTAAGGATATGAAAAGGATTGTGATGTGAAATGTATCTAATTGTAAAAAGTTGTTAGAGAAAAAATAAAAGCTTGTGGATTGTAAAAGTAAAATTAAAAAAGTGTTTAAAATTTGATATTAAAAGTAGAATCGAAATAGTTGTTTCTCTTACTTTCAGTGTGTTTACGACAACTACTTATAGACAATTACGTGATATGTTCGTAATGTTCAAATCTCTCATGGTAATAAATAATATTTCGTATAAAGTTGTTCTGATCTAAATGACAGATTGAATTATCTGAATATTTAATTTATATTATTATAACACTGACTGACTACAATGAACACTAGTCTTTGAAATAAATTCAACCATGACATAAGATAAATTAATGATTTTGTCAACAGTAAACCTTTTATATTTAATTCATTATGCCTCAGGTTTACATACCTTGGAAGGTATTAATACTACACGAATAGAAAATGACACCAATCTCTATTCGCATGTTACGGATATTGTCACAGTGTGTCAATGGCTTATATTTTGTTGCTGGTAACAGAAGTATAACACATTAAGTTGGAATTGTGTCAGAGCAGAGCTTGTCGATTCAAATTAAGGGTAGCACTTTATTTATTTTTTAGATATGATACAGAAGTATTTGTCTCCAGAAACACGTCGTCAAACACGCTACGGAAAATTACTTTGTATACAAATTTTAATATCGCATGTTTAAGTAATATTTTTTCATTATATATTTGGAAATACCTTTTTAAAGAAAAATGAGCTGAGATATAATTACATTGTTTATTTAGGGTTGATAACTTGCGGATTGTGTAGTTAATATGTATTGATTAAAGTTTTGATGCATTATCCGTTGGTATCATTTTGAAGATAAAAATGATGAGTTTGTTTGCCGCCATATTTTGAATGCTGGTACATTATTTGTGTCATTGAAGTATCCGTTTTACCAACTAACACCTTAGTAGGTGGATATATACTAATGCTATTATAGGCCGTGGGCTTGAAAATATTGTGAATATGGGCAATGAGGGTTAATTGAATTTGATAAGGATTCTACCTATGTGAATTGGGAGAGACTTTACGCTATTAGCTAACTAATTTAATTGTAAGATAATTGCTGTCACATTGCCTTGATTTAAATTGAATGGTGTGTCACAGTTGAATTTCTAATAATTGAATGTTTCTTTTATGCCCTTTTGAATTATTTTAGCTGTAAGAATCTAAAATATAAATGCGTTTATCCTAAGATGTAACATTCTTTTTATCAGATATAAGGGAATTGCTCCTAATGTTAAATATTATGTAAACGCGAACCCTTATCTCCCAAATAGAACATAATACAATTAGATTCAAAAAAGTACAAACGCATCAAAACAAAGTATTTATGTTTTCTCTTAATACGATATTTACTGAAACACAAAATGTGCAAACACATTTCGAGAATACTTTAGTACTGGTGCACTTTCGTAAAGCATCATTTCCGATCGCAGATTACTTAGTTTTAAATTAACATATTACTTCATACGTGTTTTTGTTGTTGTTGTTGTTGTTGTTTTTGTTTTTTTAGGGGGGGGGGTTGTCTCTTCTGTATAATACAATGTATAATACCAAATTAAGCAATATCAATATCGCATCAGCTTTCTGGTAATCCTTTGTTAAAAGCACTCTAATAGTTATGTCTGTATACCGTATAACATGACTGTATTCATATAAGTAAAAAGTGATAAGTAATAAATGTTTTTTTTTTCTAAAAATGCTTGTCAGAACAATTACATGTGACATTCTGAACCAACAATGTTATTTCCGCTTTCTGTACAGTGACGACATAGTCACATGAAATATTTTTTTTAAGGAAATCTCTTTTTCAAATCATTTATGTTGAGTTATTTCTAAATATTTAAAATATTATGTCAAGATATGTTCACAATAAAATATCAAGTTTGCTTTATATGCAACATACTTACCATGCAGAATGTGATATGTATTCGGTCTTCGAGCTGAAAATTATTGTAGATACGGCCAGTGTGCGCGAAGGTTTCTTTTCTGCAATGAAACACGAGACTTGAAAACAAGGTCGAATGGAATTTTCTGTCTCTAACATAGCAATACATTACAATATGAGCACATACCGGATGCTGTAAGATGTGCTCCACTTAAGCAGCAAGGATATCAAAGTTTCTTTTGAACTATTTTAATGATTAAGTTTTGCTTGTCTTCACAAACTCGAATGTCGTTATTCGTTTGAGACGAAGACATCAACAATGCATTTAAGCGTGTTGCAATTTTCTTTTCAATCCAAGCATTTAAACAAATATATTGTGTTTCATGCTGCGGTTCTACCGGTTGGCTTCAATAAATTTAAAACTTGTAAACAGCTTAAATAGCGAAAGCTAATTTTCTCCCATGTTGTTTGATTGGGTGATTATTTCTTTTTAAAGCTTGTCTTAAAGAACAACTGTTATACTAAATTATATTTATTAGCTTCCCTGAAACATCAATAGTCCCTAACATTTATTATGTTTTAAATTACATAACAACTACGAAAATAATCGTTTCAGTATATTTTATCACTTGTATAACTGTCTTATGTTGTACCCTACTATTACTTTGCATTTATTACCAAAGCATATTTTTCTCCTCAACAGGTTAACCTATTTGTATTGTGATTATATTTCATTATTTTTTTTATTTCCAATACAAATGTATATAGAGGATATTGAATGAGTGTAAGTTCAATACTGAATTTATTGCACGAGTTGAATAAAATTATATTATGCGAGCCTCTGGCGAGCATAATATTATTTTATTCAACGAGTGCAATAAATTCAGTAATGAACTTACACGAATTTGATATTCTATTTATCACATACCCAAAATAAAGACCGTTTAAAGTGAAAAAGAGTCATTTTTCAGTGACTCGCCTATAGTATAACGCTAACATTTAGCGCGTCTTTACACTATGTTTGTATAACGCTAATGACGTCACGTCAAAATATATGCACGGCCGTGCAATACCATATTTACGGAGTCGCGAAATCGGCACGGGTGTGTGATAATCCTTTTTATTATTTTTTTTACAAAAAAAAGCATACTTGGGGGTTGCGTTCATTGAACGTCTCCTTTCCTTGTTGATCTTGTTTATCATATTTTTTGGCAAAGACAAAGCTACTGGAATTTTTTAATGTTTAGTTTGAAGAGCAAACGATGTGCTAGTATTGTTTCATTTAGACATGATTCTTCATCTATTGTTCTAACTTCGCGTTTTACCATTGCTTTACTTATATCCTGAATAAGCATTTTGTTAAAATAATTAACTTATGCACTAAGCTTATGATAATTACGAGTTCCAAAAACATCATATTGCATGATTGACACACTTAAATTATTACAATTGAAATTTTATTTACTATTCAAATCGTATGTGCTAATCAGTAGTATATCCACACTGTATTCATTAAATAGCACGTATTTGTATTTATGTCAGCAATAAATTTGACAATTTAACGACTATTTAGTCATTTGATGACACAAACTAATTAAATATATAATCAATTGTCATTGATCGATGCCAGTTGAATAATCTCTTTACTTTCAATATTAATCAAAAGTTATTAAATAAGTTTCTCAAATAAATTCATTCAATAACAAGTCAGTTCGTCATTCAATCAATCATTCAAAATCAATCTTTTAATCAGTCAATCAACATGACTAATTTCATTTGTCACATAAATAAATACAAATAACCGTACAAACGGCAAAATACTAATAAACTTTAATTACTGGTGATTCCCAAAGCAGTATGAATAGTTTATTCAGTCGATTATAATTTTATAAGATTGCATCGATATGCATACAATTTAAGGTAAGTTTTTACAAGTTTTCCGTTTATTTGCACAACGAATATCTGGTAATTGAAATGTACTCATTATATCGTTCTTGGCAAATGTAATATCGAAAATGGTAAACAAGAAGGGTAAACAGGAAGTACAAATCAATACTGTTTTCTTTGCATTGAAGGATTTCTAAATGCGTATGCTTGAATAACTTACAATTAAATCAAGAGGTGGAATGGCAAGAGTGTACAAAGTGGAACGTCTTTGTACAGAGAAACCTTTACTGAATAGCATCCATTGGTACGAAAATAATGCTTTGTTTAACTGTAAGCTGCTGTTGTTTCGATGCTTAATGCATAACTTAGTCTAAATGCGATAAACATTGATATGTCTGAGGAAAAATCGGGTGTTGCAAATTTGCGGGTTGTTTACGATGTGCTACACAATTTTGAAAATCACCATACTAACCAGTCGTTTAAAAATACTTGATACAGAATTAAGTTCTTCAACTAAGCCTACACTATGTACATAACGTTGAGGTTATCGTAAATCAGTACTTTGTTGTATCTAATATTTTCTACAAAGTTTTGAATTGATCATATTTGCTTTTCTAGGATTTGTATTTTATAAATTAAAATAAAAACATCTGAATGTATACAATGTCATTCTTTGTATTCGTTCCACCATATATATATGATTGCATAAACTTTATTATCAATTATTTAAAAAATATGGTGTGTTCATTATCCATGTTTCAGTTCATTTAAGAGAAAAATGTTTGAGAAATGTTAACAAATCAGAAGGTATGCAGAATGAACATTAATGTGTTAAGGATTTCATAACGTATCAAAATGCGTCAAATTGACCCTAAATTGACTAACAAAATAGGTGGAAATTATTATCCTGTTGAACGCAATATTGCAACAAGGAATATGATTTACAATGCTTTGTTAAACTAAACCAAATCATATAAACCTCATTTACAATACAGATGTACAGTTTCATCGGATATTATTTTACTGTCTGGATCAGACATTCTAATTAAAAACATGGCCAGAAGATATATTCTTAATTAACTAGACTGCAAAAAATGACAAAAATTCACCTCTTTTATGGTTTATTTTCAAGTTAAATCCTTAAATGAGCTGTAAGTCAGTTGCGCACAAATCAAGATTGCCAGTTACATGTATTCAAGTTATTATAATAGATTTTAGGTAATGCTTTCAATTGACTTTCAGGAAAGTTTATTTGATAACTTTTATAAGGGGATCATTCACATATCTACAAAACACAGTCACCGTAACCGTGTTTGCATCTGAAATGGAAATTTACAAACCATCAACACACAATCTGCATTTAATCATTTATCATTTATTTAAACATTCATCATACAGTAAAACCCCATGTGCGCAAAATACTACCTGGCATTATGATGCATTAAAACCTGCTTGTTTAGATAAAACACAGTCAATTACTGTCATCTAAATAGCACATTTCTGATTTCACAGAGTGAGACAAATGTGCAGTCTAACAGGGACACGAACCCGCGACCCTCGTAATACCGTACCGGGGCTCTACCGACTATGGTATCCGGCTACTTACACACCTTCTCCACTAAAATGTGAACAGTTTATTAATAACAACATTTTACAAAACAATTAAAAAATAAGTATATGAAAAACTAAGAAGATATAACATTACTTACCTGAAAACAATATAATATCACCATAGATAATTTATTATACATTACATAAATACGTCTCAATGACGGAATGCAATGATGCATTACGTACCCGTTAATATCACTTTGTAGAAACAATTGTTAAAGTTTAGTACATGTTACAATAGGAGTATAATAATGGGATAACGGATTTTAATGATAAAAGATTGAAATTTATTCATATTTTATTTATTAATGATAACTACCCAATTGCACTGACATATAACAAAATTTAA
This sequence comes from Ruditapes philippinarum, assembly GCF_026571515.1. Taxonomy (NCBI): domain Eukaryota; kingdom Metazoa; phylum Mollusca; class Bivalvia; order Venerida; family Veneridae; genus Ruditapes; species Ruditapes philippinarum. The sequence continues at coordinate 201,695 of NW_026852181.1, forward strand.
TACAATGATACAGACGAACAATCAACTGTAAGGTCCGTTAATCTTTAATGTCATAGTTTAACAGTTCTACACTTGTTTTCTATATAACAAAATCTGTTCAAATACTGTATTCCTAGAAAAGATTTCGCGCATTTTAAGTTAGCGTTTTTCGCGGTAGGCATGATTCCGCGAATCTTTATAGCCGCGAATATGTCAGTTATAACAAATCCGCGAACGTTTCTAGCTTCAACCAAATATAAACATTAACATGCACCTGTTTATAGAAGATAAAGATTCTAGAAAGCGAGAGCATGTTGTAGCATTTGTTTTACTATAATTATTCACTGGTAATTTGTTTTAAGATAGCTATCCACCTGTTTTCTGTTCGAACTGTTTTTTTCTCTCACAAAGCTTATTTTAATTGCTCCAATTTTATCCTTCTGATCTGACCTTGCTTAATCTCTTTTATGTCTGTTTACTAGTCTGAAATATGTGATTGTAGACCTTACAATAATCCAACATCTGTTACTTGTGTAAATAATGTTTCGAAATGTCGAAATATTTGGATGTGTTGCATTTGTTCTTATATTTATAAAAAGAAATGACGAGAAAAACGTACCACGATCATTTAGGTAGGTTAGTAATTCCGCATAATGTGATGAAAGTATAATGGTTTTAATCGACAAAATATCATCAAATTGAAGATCTATAATTATGATCAACTTTTTGTGAATATCTACAATACCAAATTAATATATACACGTATTATTTATACATGTTTATTTATGTATGCAATAAAATATTTTGTACTAAACTGATGTTCAAATACGTTTAAAAGATAACATTTTTATCCAATAACATTTACAGCAATTTGATATATTTGTTAAGTTTTGCGACTATAATATGTATTTTACAGTTTTTATATCAAAATGTATAAAACAAAGATAGCCCCACAATTAGGAAAATATTGAATACTGTCTTGAAGTAGTATAATTATGTTAAAAACAAACAGTACAAAGGTCTTAATGTAAAACAACAAATATACACTATTTGTTGCCTAGATTTAATTATGTCTTTAATGTCGAGTTAATCGGTCGACAAAACTCACATTAATTTGTTTGATTGTCATGCATTTTGAAATTACATACCACTGTGATTTGAACATCTTAATGTATAGCAGATGTTTTCTCACAGACATTCAAAACATCTTTGTTGTTTACAGTTATAGATAATAGAAAAATATGTTTGAATAATCATATATCTCAAACAAGGATTTAAACATAAAAAACACATGCTCATATATCAAAATAAAGATACTTTTTTGTTAACAGTTCTGACAGAAAACAAATGTTAACTTATTGCCTTTGTCAAAATGTAACTCTGGTGAATTGTAGAAATAAACATTTTTTTATAGTTGTAGTAATCTCCTCATAACAATGTGTTGCATACTTTAGTGTTGTTTAATCCCGACTTTTGAAAAAAAGTATTTCCGGACCGGGTTGTTCAAAACATTTGTTAAAATTAACCAAGGGATAACTTATCCATTTAGCCAGCGGCCAGCTACCCAGTGGATAAATATTCAATTGTTTGACAGTTGGATAGAACCTTGGCTACCTAACCAGTGGATTGCTCATTTATCCTCATTTATGCTCATTTATTAAGTACCACAATGCAACAGGACCGGTTAGTGATTCTGGAAACAAAATAACTGGTTTATTGATGAATAATAAATTTCAGAGCATCATGAAGCTCACAAATAATTGATTTTGCATGTTTTATACTTTCAAGTTTTTGGAATAAAACAAAAAGTATATCAAAGGCCTTAATGTATCGATAGATCAATTTTTCCCTGAGACACACTTAAGAAAAAAATTCAAAAACAACCTTTTTCAAATTATGAATTAAAATTACTTCCATTAGATGGGTTATGTTTTAACTAAGAAAACGAGTAATGACACTTGTATGTTTTATTAAAAGATAAGATAGTTATGACTGTTTTACTGAGTTTTCTGAACTAAAACAACAACAAATTGTGATTTATAAAGGGTTCTAAAAACACTTTTTTAAGAATTGTTTTAATTTAATCCTATGCATTTAACATGAAATGTTCTAGTTAAGAAAAAATAAACATATATTTGTAAGAAAGATCTGGTTTTAAACAAGTTTTAACTGATTTTAATGATGATGGCTAACCACTGGTTAAAGGCATTATCCGGTGGTCATAGGACTGGTTAAAGTTAACCACTGGATAACGCATGTTATCTGTGAGATAACTTTTGAACAACAAAATTTATCCAACATACGAATATAAGCCAGTGGATAATGATTTCAACCGGTCCCGATTTCCACAGTACTGATGCAACACTCGGTAAATGTTTTTGTTTAGCCATTAAATACGTTCAAGCTTCGGACTTGTCTTTGAGATCATCACAAATGACAGCTTTGTTTCTATATCGCTAGAAAAGAAATACAAAGGTAATCACTGATACATACGTGAAGCATATAACATAATAAGGCAACGAAATTGCATGGTTTTATGTATGATAAATCTATATAATTTATGTTTTAAAACAAACTAACAGATTGAACTTTGTCTGTGACATAACTCTGACACTACAAGAGGTATACCTTCCTGTTTCCAAAACCTATTCGGGGAGCATTACCCGGTTCAACCGGCTCTTGTTTCTTACCGTCACTATTTGTCGACGTTATAAAAGAGCGCGTGATGTTTTGTAGAAGCAGTCAGTGAGAGTTAAATAATCAATATAAAGAAAATGTATACGATATATTTATATATACCGAATGCTCTATATATTCACCGGGATAATAGTATAAAAATTCATTGTTACTATATTAGTAAAGACACAGGTTCTTTTTCAAAAAACAAAACGTGTAATCATCCTTAAATGAGGAAGTTGAGAACACGAACAATTAAATACTGAATACTCTGATTAGTAGAAACAACTTGTTTACCAAACAAAATTGATATCTTGGTATTGATTTAAAATGTTCAATGTGATTGAATTAATTCGTTTGTATATATTTTTGTGTTCAGTGAAATAATTCCTTAAACTTATATAATAACGTTATTTATTTATTTTACAAATATTACTTCATAAACGTTTTTAACTGGACGCCATAAACATTTCATTTTTTACTTTCAACTTAAAAGCTTCTAAAGATATTAAATGCTTTCTAACATTGTTTTTACCGTTCCTATATGATAAAATAGCATAACTAGTTGTTGTGTGTGCCTTTAAAGGCAAATTAAGTAAATTGTCAAGTTTATTGGTGTCCTGCTACATTGTCCAATCAGTTACTACCTGAACTATCTTTCATTCCTTGTGTCAAGGTAGTAGCATACTTAAGTATTGGGTACTAGTATACTATTGGAAGTCTCTACAACATGTTCTTTACGTTTTGCTATATTTATGGCAATTTTGTATGCATTCTGTGTTTTTCCCTTAAGGTGGTAAGCATCTCAAATGTACCTAACTTATTCTTTTGGTACAGCATTTAATTTACAAAAAAGCATGTTTGTCCTTTCAACAGAAGTACATATGCCATTCTTTTTTAGGCTTAATGTGACTTTAATAAGATCAGAATCAATTTTGAAACAACACTTGTCTTGTGAAATATTTCTGCTAATTTGTTATGACTATTATTTAGTTTCAGCAAAGAGTAAGGTCCTTTAATCTTTAATGTCAAAGCTTAACACACCCAAACTGTTTTGTTATGTAATAATACCTGTTCAAATAAACTCCTGATTACAGATAGCGGCAAGAGTGTTTGTTTAACTAGAACTACGCATTGGCAATGTGTTTTATGATGATTATCAGCCTGTTTTGTTCCACATGGCTTAACAGAGCTTATTTTAATAGCTAAAAGTGTATCCTTCTGATCTGACCTTGCTTAATCTCTTATGTCTGCTTAGCTGAAAAACAATTTTGTAGACCTTTAGGTAATTTTCATCTGCTGATGATTAAAAAAATTACTTGAACGTTTCCTTTTATATTGATAAAGTGAACTTACGAGAGCAAATAACTCGTTAAATATTTCTTTGGTTTTTGAAACTTTTTGTTGTGAATCAGCACCAAATGATGAATACATGATGAGTCTTATCAGTCAGTGTAACCTTTTTTGTGCCGCCACATTGTAGATCTGCTATGGTGATTAGCCATTCTGAATATAATATAGAAATGTGTACGTACACGTAAATCCATGTTTATGCAATACAGTATTATTAAAGTTAACTCCGTTTTCCTGTGTTACATTCAAACTGAAAGCATTAATAAAGATAAAAATAGTAAATCTAATTATATCTAAAGTCATCAGCACTTTTAATAAACTAATAAATCATTGAGGCTTTTTGTATCTACATCAAATGTCTAAATGTAATACAAAATACACACTGTTGTCGAGATTTGAATCTATCTTTTAAATAAATATAATTATCTATCTAATACGTCAACGGAAATTCCATTAATATATTTAAACATCGTGTTTTGTAAGAAAATTTAATACAATGATTTGAATTTCTTATCGTAAAGCAGATGTTTTCTCAGACATTTAAAACAATTGTGTAATGTAAAATATAATATAATAATAGATTCCAGTGATAATAATGCTAACAAAAATAATTTAAGATACATTTGTTGAACTTCATATATCAAACTGTAGACCTTATTTTGTTGTTATTGTCCTTGTAAAATACAACTGTTATACCATTTCTCATAGTATCTGCGTATGAATTCTGTCTTGAAAGTCAATATCATCAAGCAACAACAAGTCTTCACTATATAATGGTCTTTTCATATAATTATTAAGTAACTGTAGCTAGATTTTTGGGATAAAGGGATAAATGTTTAAAGAATCACTTAATCTCACAACTTATTAAAAAGTACGCTTCTTATGTTTACATAAGCATGCAACACCCTTCATTATTATTAACTGTCTGTTAAAACAAGAGTTTCACAAATTTCACTGACAAAACTATTTCCGAAACACAGCTGAGCAAACACGTTTGCAATGTTACTGCTTGGTTAACATTAATCCTTCGTTCTTGTTTAAGTATTATTTATTTTCAAAACATTTCATACATTTCGATGTGTTCGTGTTGTTATAGGACAACTTATCTGTATGGTGTGACACTAAAATAGATATTGATCGCATGTGATGTATCTATAAAATCGTTTCTGCATAAATGTGCATCTTTAATGTTGATTCACGCGCAATTAGGTTAGGCAAAATAAAGATCAACCGAAGCAGAACATGTCATGATCATAGCAGAATATAAATATGTGTTATGTAACATTGCGAACATGATATAACCAACAGTAAATTGAAAAAAATGATCTTGAAACTCAGTATCTATTTCATGTGTTTCCAATGATTTTAAATTAATTACCTTTTTCGCCCTATGTCATGTGCTCACCTAAGTAACGTGTTTAAATCATGAGGGCACGAGTTTCTTGTTGTAAAGTCCAGAAGGACATTGAGTGTACTAGTAAAGATAATTATGCCTTCTACATAAAACATTGTATATTTCACTTATGATGGTGTGTATTTCCTCTGTAATTTCTTTTGTCAAAATGCATTCATTTAATCCCCATTTAAACATAGAATAGCAATTGAGTATTATATTGGTACATTCAATGTGCAATGATCAAACTTAAGTTCACTGCTTAATATCAGTAAAATAATGAAAGCATGAAATACAATGATATATGTCATTTTAATTTTGAATTAGCAACTCACAAAATACTATTTTACAAAAGAGCTGACTAAAAGAGGTCGCGTACACACGTATTTATAATTTCATTGAATAATCATTTTTCATGGATGTATAGATTATTTAACATACAACAATGTTAAACACTAAGTTGACATTGTGTGTGTGTTTATGGAATGTATATTCACGTGTGTGTTTTTTGCCACATGGTCGGCAAAGCACTTTTAATTACCTACTATTAACTGACATTAATTATTTAGAGATATTCGCTAAATAGTTCTCTTTCATTGTTCTCTTGGGGTATCCACTTTTCGAAATGATTAGAATTATCATGATTTGCCTGATTGATTAAATAGATTATCATCTTTATTGTTATTACAATTACTTCACTTGTAAGAGGTATATTTTCACTTTTTCAAATATCAAGCGTTAATGATTTTGTCTCTCTTGACTGCTATTTATCTAAAAATAATTTAGCTTATTATCACACGCGAATAACCTTAATGCTTTACGGCGAATTTACATATTTTCCAAAGAAAGCCTTTGTGTCTGTAGCACACTAATTATACGTTACATCTGGTACAAAAGCATTTATTCTTTGAGAAATTAACATAAATATTCTTGTAACACATACATTACAATGTGCATTGTCTGCCAGGCAGTCTGTCAAACATACAAATGAGTCAGTAAAATGACTTAAACCACGAGAACGTTTGTAATAGCATATATATGTTTGACTTGCACGTAGGATCAACTTACATTTCATTTGTGAAGAAGACTGTAATTTTATATCTAGGCTACTGCAGTTTAATTGAAATAATACCCCTGTATTATACTCTGTTAAATATATTTCAAAACAACGCATATTTTCTATAAATTATTTGATAGTATTAAAATCATATAATTAAGTGTTACGTCATTGCCTTTCCTCAAATTAATGTTAGTTTGATCATGAATTGTCGACATATAATACAATGGAATTATAGATACTATTGATTTATCAGAACGATACATTTAGGTTGTGATTATGAAATGAACATAATAGCGTTTTTTGAAAACATATCATGGTAAAAAAGTCATACTGCGTTGCGTTGTTCTTTTAAGGATTATTTTTGTAAAAAAAACACAAGCCCTGGGCATATTTGCAATGTCGTAGAGTTAAGTTTTTCCTTCAAATATTGCATGGTAACCAACTTGTCTATTATACCTCTGTAGCAGCAACTATTTTATGTCCTTATTTGCTTGCTTCAAATCTTCAACTAAACAAAAATGTCGTCGTACGTTCACTATGTTATTGCTGTGCTTTTATACTGTGTTAAAGACGTTATTGTAAATTACTGTACCATAATTTCAAAATGTACTTTGAATGCTCCAGAATACATGATGGGAAATTAATGTTACAGCACACCTGGACATCTGAACGAAGACAAATTTATTAGGATTGTCATCCATGATAGTAACAATAACCTATTCAGAAAGTAACGAAAAAATATTGCTCTAATCATAAAATATTTTTGATGCAACATATTCTCTTTAACTATTATGTTTTGTTGTACAGTAATAAATTCAGTGTCTAGAATTATAGTGAATTATAGTGAACCCAAAATTGATATGCAAGCTTTTATTTACTCTCACAAATTACAATATCACCTTGATTGATAGTCGTCTAGACGCTTTAATCTGAGGAACAAAACGCTTAATAACATTCATCATAAACAGATATATTGAAGAATCATCATTTTATAATTCTGTGAGTGAGGAACACACACATTTCTGTAAGAATCTAGGTCTTTCCTATCTTGACATAAACGAGACATTACATGCAATCATTGTATAGTGCATAGTGTAAGTTAAATAAATTGGATAATATAGTTCAAATATAAGTTAAGACATTTACAATTTAAGCTTGATTGTCAAAAATGTATAAATAATTTTAACTTATCCGTCATTTGATTATAATAATGTATTATATTTTTATGAGAGGGTGCGAAAAAAATATCGTTTTGTGCAAAGAGTTTAGACAGACAAATTCTATAACTATCATATTATAATTGTCCCATTTTATATGTCATTGAGCGATTCATTCTTGTATTTTACACTTATAAAAATAGCTAGAAACATACTCTACTGACATACTTACGAATTTTGGATCGGAAAAATACGAATCTTGCTTTTCAAACTACTCACTTACTTAATACTCTTACACCGGAATATTTAGAATATATTCCGGATAACAGGTGCCCTCTGGTTGTCTATGATCCTGTAGGCATCGATCATTTGTGATGTTTAATTTGTCTCTTCGGGGAATATGTCCAATTCATCGCCACTCGTGGTGATCGTTTTTGTTCAGATTTCCTCCAAAGTTGTTCCTGGTTAGAATGTTTCTGGGCATCGGATTCTTCGAAACCTCGGTAGACACTTTTCTAACTTTGTTATTGAGTGCCTTTATGTGTTTTCATGTCTCTGACCAATAAATAAATATTTAAAAACCACATTGTATCATTATAAAAATAATTAAACCACTGACAACTGTTGCTGTGTTATTTTGAAAAGAAAGAAGTGAATTTGGGGAATATTGTGTATAACAGAACTTATGTTAATACACTGAACTAAATTTGAGTTTGAAGCTATTGTTTCAGTATATTATTTTAATTTTAATCATCATCACTAAATTCAAATAAGTCCATTTATTTAACGGCAATATTACATTTTTCCTTGTGACAGGTGTTTTTGTCGGTCATATTTGACCTTTTTAAGCCATAAGCCTAAAGAACAACGGTTTAAGCCAAACTTGTTAACAAACGTATGCTTTTATGAAAACAACAACAACAGTGTTCCCATTTCTGCAAAATTGTTCCGTTAAAATTCTGTATCCTGTTACAAACGTTGTTTTCTTAATGTTTTCCTTTTGTGTGAAAAAATGTAATTTTGTGTTGAAAATGTTAAGACAGTTTGAGCATTTAACAGCAGCTGTATGACATGGTATTTTCTACCGATAAATGCAATAACGACTAACACATTTACCCATCACTGTGTAAAAAATTATTTTCAGTATGTGTTCACAATTATGTTTATGGTCAGTTAATTCTTCGATTCCCTCATTTGTATAAATCATTACTACCACAATCTTTGGGGAGCCAAACACAGTTTTATATTTATCTGTTTTGATTATTCTAGTCACGGGTTATATTTCTGATAAAAGTTTAGCTGAATTAGCAGATTAACTATAACAATGGATCTTTACTAATAATTGATAATGCAAAATTATAAAAAAGCTGCATAAAATACAAAAATACTACCAAATGCTTCCAGTCCAAACAGTAGCCCTTAAGTGCTAACAAGGTGTTCCATAGTTGGCCTGTGTAACCTAGATTTACAAACTCGACTTAGACTAATTCAAAGGATATTTAATCATCAGTAACCACTATATTTAGCTCCTGTGACCTTTTTTTTGACCCGATATAACCCATATTTGAATTTGACCTGTATTTTATTGAGACTAACATTTGGAAAAAGACGACGCATGACGGACGTGGATGGACAACGGGCATAGATCACTTGGTCAGTTGAGCTAAAAGTCATAAGATCTATGCAGAAGTGTCTGTAATGGGATAATTATATATGACTTTAAACATTGCAATTGCAATTAAACTTAGTTGAACCCAGCAATGAATTGAAACGTTACAAACATTTCTGAAAGTCAATGTTTAAAGCAGTTTTTTAAATATGTTTTCTGTAACAAATGACTTCTTTCAATTGCAATTTGTTAAAATGATTAGCTAAATGATTCGATGTGTGGTTGCTGCCTGATAAACTTTCTTATACTTGCATGAATGAAATTCATTAAGCATTTATTGTTTACAAATACCTTAATATGCAAAACAAAGGCACATCCATCCAGTCTCGTACGTAAATCAAGTATGCCATATAATGTTTAATTCTCGCATACATTTATAGCAATAAGTTTTAAGGTTGTTAAATCAAAACTGCTTTGCTCTGAAATTGACGCGATGAACAGACTTTATGACTTGAATAACCAAAACAAGTAAATCCACGACATGTCAAAAAGATACCCTAATATTAGTGAAGTAAGTTATATTAGTGAGTTATATAGCAATAAAGCCCGTATAAAACCATTGTAAATTCATGTAAATTCCTCGCAACCATTACGGTATCATACCCCCATGTTTCAGCTTATTGAATTATCTAAATCTCTTTTTTCGTTATAGTCTACGCAATTGTGCATTCTAAGATAAACAAATGCTTATAAATTAAGTAAGTAATTAGTTGTTTAGGTAACATACTAACATTCAAATTGAGAAAACATTTATTTAGGTAGGTTTTGGGTAAGATAAAAATAATAACGCTATAGTGATAAATGCGATTATTAACGTAGTTGCTTAATGTGAAACCGGCCGTCGAATTAACTTGATTGAAACTCAGTTTTAAAGTTGAATAATTCTGTCAGATAAATAAAATACATGCGGTAACAATATATATCTATTCATATTTTAAATTATTATGACCGAGTTATGTTACAATACTGATCTTACTTGTTTTGTTATGGCAAACATGACTGTTAAATGACTAGGAAGGCACTTCAACCCTTGCATTTTCTGTGATGACTTTTCCACACCTAGACTCTTAAGCTTCTTTTTACATGATTTTTCTACCCCTAATGAATAGACATCTTCATGCTTACTTCAAACTAAATTAAAAGAGTCAATATATATATTTAAGAAATTTAAGAATGTATGCAAATATTTTAATAATTTTTATTTTCATTAAGAAAATAAAACTTATATTTTGGAAAAGAAAAGCAATAAATTGACTTTTCTTTTCATTTATTTTAATGTTACACAGCAAATAAAATACAAGTTTTTATTATAAAAAGTATTTAAGGAGTCAGTCTTATTAACTTTTATTATATTTCGGATAATTGTTTAGAATAACGTGTAATTTGTGTAGTACGTGTGAAGAGTTTGCTTGTGGATTCAATTGACATTTGCAATTATTATCAAAATTTGCCGTTTATAGTATGCGGATTCATTATATGTCAATATTTTTTAAAGTTGTAAGATCCTGTTTCATTGTTTTATTTCATAAATATGATATTCAAATTAAGATTTGTCAATATTGTAAGTTATAATAAGCATTATTTATAAAGATAAAACCGAATATAACATTTCATGTAAATAAAGGGAGGTAATAGAAATTTATTTTCTATAAATTCTAAGTAAAATGTTCCAATAAGAAATTAATACATATCATTTATTGATTAAATATAATGTGCACAAATATTTGCAGTACACATTTTACATATTCTTAGATGTTTGAAAATTGTTTTATTTGCATAAAACATTACATATATAATTTTTGGAAGTGTGGTACACACACAGTAACAATATCAATCACAAAAATCAGAATCTTTAAATCATTTATCAGTATGCCAGAAACTACTTCTTAACCAGAAATAATAAGTTCGAAATTTAATTTACCAATTTTTCATAATAAAGAATCAAATATACTTTCACATATAGTTGAACAAATATAAATGACATTGAATTATTATTTTATTTATGTCAGTCAACACAAACTTGTTCAATATTATCAATTGTCATTATCAACTGAAAAGTGATTCAATAAGTTTATGTTTCTCAAATAAATTCATTAAATTAATCAGTCATTTAGTTATTCAATTAATCATTTAAAATCAATCAGTTTTATCATTTCATTCAATCAACATGACCAATTTGATTTGTTATTCTATGCCGTACATAAGTAAATACCAATTAACGTACAAACGACAAAGAATTTAACTTTGACTACGGGTGATACCCACACAGTATGAATAGGTTACTCATTCGATTTTTAATTAACAAGTTCTTCGTTTATTTGCACAACGAATATCTAGTAATTGAAATGTACTCATAATATCGTTCTCGACAAATGTAATCTCTAAAATGGTAAACAAAAAGAGTAAACAGGAAGTACAAATCAATACTGTTATCTTTGCATTGAAAGATTTCTAAATGCTTGAATAACTTACAATTATATCAAGAGCTAGAATGGCAAGAGTGTAAAAGGTTGACGGTCGTTGCTGTTGTCTTGAATGTACAGAGTATCATTTCCTGAATAGCATCTATTGGATGAAAATGTTTTGTTAACTAAAAGCTGCTGTTGTTTCGATGCCTAATACATAGCCTAGTCTAAATTCGACAAAAATATTGATTAAGGGGGTGTTGCAAATTTGCGGTCGTTATAAAGAAGTAAAACTGTATATTGCTAATCTATACAAGGTTAAACAAGGTTAACATAAACATAATAACCAGTCATTTTAAAATACCTGATACAGAATAAAGATCTTCCACTAAACCTACACTAGGTAAATGACGTTGAGGTAATAGTAAATATCCATTTTTTCTGTCATGACGTGTTTAATTGATCATATTCGCTTTTCAAGTTCTTGTATTTTATAAAGCAAAAATACATATCTGAAAGTATACAATGTCATAGTCTGTATTCATTCCAACGATATGAAGATAAATTGTGTTCGTCATCCGATTTTCAATTCTCATTAAAACGCCGGCAAAAAAGAAAGTCAAAGTTATTTCAGAATCGTCCCATTTTACATAGAAAGGCGTGGAATAAATTAAAAATAAGTGCACGTGAGATAATATTGCATTTCACTCGAGATCGTACTTTTATTTTTACATATTATAGCTTATGTACTCTCATTGAAACATCACATCTGGTTTCAAAAATTAATGTAAAATATATTCCGATTTGGGTATATCGTGTAAAACAACAGAAACATGCACGATATATCAATATCATATTCTTTATAAATACATCATTCCTTAAATGAGTGAATTCAAACAGATATTTATGAATTTGTTTACCAAAATTAATTATCAATGTTTTAATTAGAGTGGTATTGAGTAAATGTTTTATGTGATTAGATTAATTCGTTTGTATTTATGCTTGCTTTTACATAAATCATCATTTAAATTCAAAACATACCCAACATGAACCGTTTTATAATTAATATTTCCAAGTAAACATTTTATTAATTGCAGTAGAAATTGCCTTTTGTTGTTGCATTTAAAGTCCCATTAAGACAACACAATACTGTATTTTTAACTGATTAAATTTTTGCTACATTATCTTAAAGGTTACTATTAAATGCGTCAAATACACTTCTTCAGACGTAATCTTCTAACTTAGCTTTATGTAGCTTTATTTTTAAGCTTGCTTATTCAAAATTATATTCCGTACTTGTTCTGGTCGTTATTGCTACGGTCTATTTGTGTTTTACGTGTTGCTTCATATTTACGTAGACTCACTTTAAGCTCGCACTAGTCTTTTAGATCATTATCTAAGTCTAATAATACTACTATGGATTTTCACTTACACTTTTTGCAAATTTAAAAAGTTATATGCGATATAGAAATCATATAAGGATAAGCACTGTAACGAACTAAAAATTAGGAACGGACTTAAAAATCAGAGACAAATGTTTGATTTGTTTTTATTGTAACAGTGCTCAAACATCTGCCCATTTCAGAATTTTTAAGCTGAAGGTGGAATAAAATCTTATGTAAGTAAAACATTGCTTTATTCAAATTACACACTATGTGTTTATTTGCTCCAATTTAATTTTGAAACATAAAATACAATGTTTTGAATAAAATGTATATGTTTTACATTCATGGATAATACGACATTTCAAGATTATACTTTTCTGTGTGTAAACTGCCATACAATTTATTATAACATCTGTAAATGAATTTTGTCTTGAAAGTCAATATCATCAAGCAACAACAAGTCTTCACTATAACGGTCTTTTCATATCATTATAAAGTAATTGTAGATAGATTTTTTTTGATAAATGCTTAAGCTATCACTTATCTCACAACGTATTAAAAAGTACGATTCTTATGTTTACACATATGCATGCAACACACTTCATTATATTTAACTGCCTGTTAAAATAACAACTTTCACAATCTTCACTGGCATAACTATTTCCGAAACACAGATGAGCAAACACGTTTGCAATGTTACTGAGTGGTTAACATAACTCCTTCGTTCTTGTTTAAGTATTATTTATTTACAAAACATTTCACCCAAATATATGTGTTCTTGTTGTTTCAGGACACCTTTTCTGTATGGTGTGACACTAAAATAGATATTGATGTCGGTAAGTTACAATATAAAATCAAATATTGGCTATATCCTACATTATTGCAAAAATATTTTGCCGCATGTGATGTATTTACATAATTATATTTGCATAAATGTGCATGTTTAATCTTGATTCACGCACAATTAAGGTTAGGCATAACAATTTTAAAGAAAAACCTTAGCAGAACATGTCATGTTCATAGCAGAATATTGAGTGTACTAGTAAAGATTTCTTCTACGTACAACGTTGTATTTTTCAATTACGATGATGGTGTATTTCCTCTGTAATTTCGTTTGTCACGATGTATTCATTTAATCCCCATTCAAACATAGAATAGTTACATTTTAGTATTATTTTTATACATTCAATGTGCAATAATCAAACTAAAGTTCTCTGCTTTATTTCAGTAAAATAACAAAAGCATGCAATGTAATGATTTATATTCATAAATTAGCAACTCAACATTACAAAAGTGCTGGCTAAAACACGTTTTCATATTCGTCAATATTTTCATATTTCAATTTTCACATACACACACTTAATCGATTGTACATTTTTTATTAAGTACAAAATGATATACACAGGACATTTTCCCTTTCTTTCTTACTTTAATTGTTTGTTTTGTATATTAATTGTATGTTTATTTGAGTTTTTTTACGCCACTGTCGGCAAAAAACTTTTTATTACTTCCTATACACCGACACAAATTATTTAGAGATGTTCACTGATAAATTCACTTTCATTGTTCTCTTGGGGTATCCGCTTTTTGGAGTGATTAGAATAATCATGAGTTGCTAGATTGATAAACTGTAGTAGATTATCATCTTTATTGTTATTACTATTACTTGACTTGTAATAGGTATCTTTTCAATTTATTTTTTCAAACATCAAACAGGTATTATTTTTTCTCTCTGAACTAAATAATAATGTAACGCAATAATCACACGTGAAAAGTCTTGAATAACCTCAGTGCTTTACGGCAAATCTATATATTTTTAAAAGAAAGTCAATGTGTCTTTAGACAATCAACAATACGTTATGTCTAATACAAAAGCACACACTATTTGAGGAATTGACATTAATTTTACAGTACCGCATACATTACAATGTGCATTGTCTGCCAGGCAGTCTGTAAAACACACGAAAACATATTTCTTTTGTAAAATGAAATATGGTAAAAGTAAGTAGTAAACGTTTTCTAATTTAGAATTATTAACTTACTATCTAATTTAGAATTATTAACTTCATGTACGAAAACTAACAGTTAAAACAAAAAACACAGTAAACACTCGTAGCGTTTTAAATAATTCATGCTTTTTATGAAACGGCGAACATAGTTATTGTTCAATATAAAAATATGGTGATGTTACGAAAGAGAGAGCATAATGTTATGCGCCAAGAGTCAGTAAAATAACTAAACCACTAGAAGTTGTATAATAAGCATATATATGTTTGGCGTACGGTCAACTGAAATTTCATTTGTGAAGAAAACGGCTATTGCAGTCTTATTGACATAATACCTCTGTATTCACTCTGTGAAAAGTATTTCAAAACAACGCATGCTTTTATGTATTGTTTGAGAAAATATAATTAAAATCATAAAGTGAAGTGTAACGTCATTGCATTACCTCATACAAATGCTACATATATTTTCTATTACATTTTTAGTTTGATCCCGAATGTCCTTAATATTATACACGTGAGTTTTCGATACTATTGATTTATCAGAATGATACTTAATATTTGGTACTGCTGTTTGCGCAAATAGTAGTAGTAGTAAATATAAAATGATTAAATCAGCGTTTTATGAAAATATTATGTAAAAATAAACAGACCGTGATGTGCACTATTTAGAAACGAAAAAAAGAAGAGAAATCGATTCTGACACCGATCTTATTAAAGAAGTTGCTAATTAAATTTGGTTAAGGCGAGTGACTTTTACTGCAAATCAACGTCATCAATATTTGATTTTTCATCTTTCCTCATAAGAGGTTCCTCATTTCATGAATGATGAAGTTAAATAATCATGACCAGATGTTTCCAGTAATCATATTTTGCAAATATATTAATACAAACAGTTCAATTTAGTACATAATCAGGGAAACAAAACGCTTAATAACATTCATCATACATGTAATCAGAATAGTTTTATAATAGTGACGGTATACACACTTTTCTAAAAGTATATAGGTCTTTCCTATCTAGATATAAACGACAGATTGCATATGGTGATTGTACAGTGTAGAGTTCGAAAATACAGTTCAAATATAAGTTTAGACATTTACAATTTAAGCTTGAATGACAAAAGAGCTTTGTTGTCTAATTTATCAATTACTTTAACTAATCCGTTATTTGATTATAAACAGCCTCCGGAATAAGCTTGCAAATCCGGAATTTTCGCAAACTCAACTACCCTTTTTAACATAGTTTCAATACAAAAAGTTAAATCAAACAGTAATTTGGATAAAAATTAACGATTATTGACCGTTTACACAAAGATAGCGAAATAATTAAACGCTGGGTGAGCGTTCAAAGTGTGACCTCCCGTGGGGTTTTTCAATTCTCCCACGGGTTTTGTATTAGTTATGTATTATACTTTCATGAGAGGGTGCGAAAGAAATATTGTTTGGTGTCAAGTGTAAGACAAACAAATCCTTAAAATATCATATAATTGTAGCATCATATATGAGACATATATTGTGCTACTAGTACTTGTATTTTACAATTACTGTTACTAAATTACGTTACAAACATACTCCCAGGGTTTTCTCAGGTTATCCGATGGTACAAATAAATTTTTACAGTAGCAACTTTGAATGTAATCGCACTATGAAGTTACAATTTTAAAGTTTGTTTGTACTTGTAAAACTTTATTACATTTTCCGAGTTCCTAAAAATAAATATCCTGGGCCTTGTGCCTAATGCCTTGCTTCATTCCACAACAGTCGGATCGGTTTCCGCTCAGGTTATAATGTCCTTCTCCAGGTGCTCACCGGTTTTCTATGCCCCTGTAAGTTCCAATTCAAGGATCAACCATTTAGCGATGGTTGATTTGTCTCCTCTGAGAATGTGGCTAATATATCTCTACTCTTGGTAATTGTTTGTTGATCAGATTTCCTCCAAAGTTGATCCTGGTTAGAATTTTTGTGGCCATAGGATTCTTCGAAACCTCCGTAGACTTTTTTGAGTTTGTTATTATGTGCCTTTATGCGTTTTCATGTGTCTGATCTATGCAGTAATATTATAAAACTACATTGTATCATTATAACAATATGGGAACCATTCACAAATATTGCGGTGTTATTTCGAAACCCGCTCTTGTTAACAGTTAAATTCTGCGTTTCCTTCATTGGTATAAATCCTTACTACCACGATATATGAGGAGTCTAACACACTTATATTTATCTGTTTTGATTATTCTAGATATTTCTGATAAATGTTGTCATAATGAGCTGAATTAGCAGGTTAACTATAACAATGAGTCTTAACAAATATTTGATAATGAAAAAAGATGAAAAACTGCATAAAATACAGACTACCATATGCTTCCAGTCAAAACAGTAGCTCCTAGGGTGTTTACAAGGTTTTCCATAGTTGTGGTTTGTGGCATGGATTTAAACCCTAGGTGACCCATATTCAACTTTGACTTAGATTAATTTACGGGATATTTGGATCAAAACAGTAACCACTGTGTGGTTAATAACATTTTCTATGTTTTACTCCTGTGACCTATTTTTGACCGGAGATAACCAATATTCAATTTGAACTGTCCTTAATTGAGACAAACATGTTGACAAAGTTTGAGTAAGATCCAACTTATAATGTGACTGCTAAAGAGTTTATAACCTCAATGTTGACGACGCACCACGACGCCGGACATAGACTAATAGACTTATCACTATAACTCACCTCGACAACTTCGTCGACAAGTGAGCTAAAGAACCATAAGATATATGCAGAACTGGCTGTAACAGGATGATAATAATAAAGATGTTCAAACATACTAGAATCTTTACTTTAAAAGGCATTTAAAATACATCACCATTTATAACTCTGTCATATAAAATATATCGTTTTTTTCATGATGATAGTAAACCTATTTTTGTCAGAAAAAAGGGTAAATTTGTTTAATCTAAAATCTCTTTTTAATCACACTCAACACCATTCATATGAATTGATTTGCAAAACAATTTGAAAGATCACGTGTTTATTGCAAATAGTTTAAGTTGGCGGTTATTGTGTTTGTATCCCATGAGATTGTATTGATTAAATATTTAAAGTGCCATGATGAAAGCCATCCACGAAATTGTATATTGTATTATTTTATTACTTTTTATATCAGTGCAAATTTGAAACTTAGATATTTAAAAAACAAATCTCGTCGTATCTGAACAATGTCAAGAAAAATACAATTTACTGCGAAATAGTTAATTATAATTTATTAAGAAGGGTTGTCTTAGATCCCACTCTATAAATAAAAAAAGTATATTATGTTCTTATTCAACATGCTCAGAGATGCATACCGAAATTAAAAGTCAATAAGTTCTATTTAGTATATTTTATAAAACACGTTAGGCTGTAGTTACCTCTGTGTCATTTAAACGTTTAAACTAAAGTAGATTTTTTTTCCCGATAATAGTCATTGAACATAATATTTCTAATACGTATTTAGTTCCTTTTTTCAATGTATTACAAATAACTAATTGTGATGCTTGTAGGTTTGGAATAACCTTTTGTACATACATTACAAATTTCTCGTTTAATTGTGTTCATATGATACCAACTAATTCGTTACTAATACTCGGACCTTGTTCAAAACGTTATATATTTGATAATATTTTTTATAAAATAAATTTCTATAACATTTAGTTGATTTTTTAGCTAATTAAAGATTAAAATTTTAGATAACGAAAAATATAATTTGACAAATTAACACAATTAGTCAATTATGTTTAAAGGATACAGAAATAGAAAATAATAATGGTAAGATATCCAGTTGTTACACACTGTCGTGTCGTTGATGTTTGTTCTGTAGATTTCAAAATCCTTCTTATAATATTCAAATCAAATCGTGTCTGACATGCAATGTACTTGCACCTTAAGCATATTACCATTCTTTAACTGCAGGAGGGGAAAATAATTGCTTCAAATGTTAAAACGAGCTGTCAGGTTAGCAATCTTGTCTACAACCGCTTCACAGACAGGTGTTCGGTGTATAGAACACCGGTGAACCTTGATTAATGTTATTGTTCACAATCTCTTGGTATTTTTGTTACACTTGATTTCTTGACTGTAATCATATAATGAATTTCTTGTCAGTTCGCAGGAAAATTACTTACTTTGTTAACTCAACAATATGTTAATGGCAGAGCAGCAGTGCGTCACGATTTTACATTTTAAAGTGATCAGTTGAATCACGTCTATGTACTTAATTAGTTTTCACTATAATTATTCTACCCTTCTGGTATCAATATTTTTACACCAAATATTATCGAACACATACATTATTTACTTCCGTTTAATACAGAAAGGAAAACAGAATTCATATATACTACTTTTGCTTCAAAACAATTAATTACGTCTGAAGAGCCTTTGCCCTCAAGACATTATGATCAAACAAAACAAAACAAATCTCATAAATAATAATAATAATAAGCGAAAAAACTGTTCATCATACAAAAAATGGTATAGAGTAAATCATTATCATTCAATCAAAATTACAGCCTATCAACTTTAATCCAAAACAATTGATTATTACTGATATATTACCTAAACAGATAAAACTATGAAAATAATACAAACCAATCGACGGACAAAAACACAACCGATCATAGATCAAATAGGATCACCACATCATTATTCAACAAACTCGTAGGTTTTAACGGTCTAGCAGTTTAAAACTAGCAGTAACAGTTTAAAAAAAATATGTTGAATGTGACAAATTTATATTTGTTCTAGCATGCTTCACAATTTGTTAATAACTAAGCAAAACTCATTTCATTCAATACTGCACAATAATAAAATGATTCACCCAAGTTTTCTTCTAAATTGTGACGGATACTGTTAACTGGTTTTAATAAACGATATCGATTTATCACCTTACTTCCATTACTAATAAAATATTCTTGCGCAAGAAAACTCTTCATATTTTTACATTTCTTATGCATCAGTCTATAATAAATTACCTATTAATTAGATGTAAAATCGATATATTTGCAAATAACTTACTGTTACCGTACCTGTTAACATTGATGATTTAGATTAAGCAAGATAATTAATGTAATAAGAAAGAAATGAACGCCGTTTGAGCTCCCTTAATCGAACGCTTGCGCGGTTTTTGTTCATCGCAAAAATAAGGTTCAGCAAAATGTATGAATTATTAAATGTCAATAAGAAAACCATCTTCCAGAAGACTAGATTGATTACTGTCAAACTGATCTGCGTTTTTGTCCTTTTAATTATTAAATTATCAATTTAAGTACGAACTTTCTTGCGCAGTGAATTTATTGTTATCATGATCTGACAATGTCAACAGGTCAAGTTTAAACAGTCATAACTTCCCAACAATGTGTATCGTATTAATGTATGATCACGCGCCCGTGTGCAAGGCTCATTTTGTTATAGAAGGTCAAGTGTGTACATTTTCCAGACGTAAATATCGCCAGCAGTACAAAATCCTTCGTTATGTTGAAGGGAGAAGTACGAATATGGTGAATATTGAGAACCTTATTCGAACTTCTTAAATAACCAAACATTTGTGCGTTTTACGTCTAGATCTATGTATCTTTATATGCTTTTAACTATTCAATTCCTCGGTTCTTATGTCAAATTTACAAAATGGTCTTTGCAATGATATTTGTAGTTTGTATTCAACACAAAGAAGTCCGTTTTATTTGAAGCCTTTTTGTATTAGATAACATCAAGGGCTTTGCATTAGCAGCAGAATGTCTTTGACTATCGTTTACCTAAACAATGTCTACATTCCAGTGTCAGTAAGATAAAAAAGAGGCAAATGTTGTATACATTATGAATAAAAACGCCATTGTGAGTATAGTTTAATCCGCCTCAATTTCTGACTAAAAAACAGGTACAGATTTTGCTTTTTCGTTGCACATTTATTTTAGTCGTTCGAATATTAAACACATTTTTGCTACCTTTGTTTCATATATCAGGGTAATACTGTATTTTCTTGTGTACTATAATATCCCTCTGCATATAGTTGAAAGAAACAAATCTTAAATTGGTAATTGCATTAAACTTCTTCTATTAAAGTTTAAAATACCGAATTTCAGATTAATTTTATGTTTGAAACGATTTGAGCTAAAACTTTTGTGGAGGAACCATATTCTTTGATTAATGTAAGTGCAGCATACATGATATATTTCTTAATAACAGAGCGACAGTTTTATTTAAGGCAAATTAGCTAAATTGATCAAATTAACATTCGTTATGATTATTCATGGATTTCCAATTATAAAAAAACAATAACACAAAATGGTATCAAACATGAGTAATTTACAAAACTTTACGGGCTATGTAATGTTTAATTTCTTCCATAAATTCCAATAATGTAAATATATGCTAATGGCTAATACTCGTTATAGTTAAAACATTTCAGCTAAATCATTTAAGACGCACTTCGATTTTCGGAGTAACTTCAACATACAACAACAGCTCTTACAACACATGTAAGAAAATGATTTACTACAACAGACCTCCAGTATTTTAAAAAGAAACCCAATTAAATAGTCAAAATTCCTCAAGAAATCTCGAGCAGAATTTTACTCTTGAATTGTGCCATGTGTTTTGTCTTTCCTTAACTATGCTTAATTATTTTCTAAATAAATAGCTTTTTGTCACACTTACTCACAAGAAAGAAAACATGCGGGGTCGAAAATGCTTTCCTTCTCAAAGAACATTACGAAATGAATATTCAATGTCAATTCAAATATTAAACAATCTTGAAATATGAATAAAGTTATAAATGACAGAACGTCTGATTGTTATGTAACAATATATGCATGTAAATATACATGTAGGTGTAATACAAAGCCTACACTTTGATATCATTTTTTACAAAATTTATAGACAAACTGTATATCAAACAAATAACAGTTTAAAAAAGTATCAACAAAGGTTTTTTTTAAATGTGTAATTTAAAATAAAACACATAAAAACAAACGATTAATGACAGAAATAATGGCTTTCGGATTGAAGATGAAAGAGACGCTTTGCACATACTGCAGAGATGACTTTAGTTGGCATTACATCGTGGTCTTTTCAAATTGGGATTCTGAATGATATTAAATGAAAGACAAATAAAATTACATACGCATTCAATTTCTTTTAATCTTTTTATACAAATCGAAGTGATAAAAATAGTTGGTTTCCTTAGTATAATTTATAGCACGATTTCACAATTTATTTTTTAACGATCAAAACTGATAATCTTCACTAGATAAGTATGTCAGGTTCACAATTACATTGCAATATATGGTTTGAAAATCCTTTTTAAAATTTATAAAGAGCGATTAGGATTTTCAAAGAAAATTTATAGTAACGCTTTTTAGTTGTATCTCTATAAAGGAAATTGCAATAATGTGGACGTTTTAACCATTTTTTTGCTTCAAAACAACATGTCATTGTAGTATCAGAGGTAAAAGATACACCTTACATTCTCAATATTAAATCATGCATAGCATTTAACGCACTTGCACCATAGGCAGATTACCATCCCTTAACTGCGGGAGTAAGGAAATATTTACAACAAATGTTTAAAACTGTCAGATTAACGATCTTGTTTACAACTGCATCACAGACAGGTGATCATTTAAAAGATAAATATAAAGCATCCGTTTATGATAAAACGCTTTTGATGGCGTGGGCTTCGGGAGCTTTTATAGCTTTTGTATTGTTCTTTATTAAAATGCGTTGGATTTGTTACAGAAGATATTTTTACCAAGTCAATACATACTTTGCTATGATAACCAGATTATATACTAACATATGCTTATCATTCATACAGTTCAATTTTTAAAGATCCTGTATGTTGTAATTGAGCCTGTGTACCACACTCAAGTGAAATTATATATATATGTATAATATAATGCTTATAAAACAATTTCCAAACATCGAAGGATATGTAAATATGTACTGCAAATATTTGTACACATTAAGTGTAATCATTAAAATGTATGCATTCGTTTCTTATTGAAAAAGTTGACTCAGACTTTATATAGAAAATAAAAATTTTATTACCTCCCTTTATTAACATGAACTGTTAAATTCGGTAATATTTTTATAAATAATGCTTTTTGGAACTTACAAAATTGATAAATCTTATTTTGAGCATCATATTTATTATATAAAACCATAGAAAACTGTGTTACAGGATCTTTAAATATTTTGTTTTGCAGTTTTAAATAAATATACTTATCGTTTATTTATAGAAATGCAATTCATAAGTGTGTTTCATGCGAACATCCGTCAATGATTCATTTAGGCATGGTTTAAAATTTCTGTCATCAGCTTGTTACGAAGTTCACTTTTGTATGACAGTGTTATAACAAGTAAATTACATAATAAAAGCAGATGAAATATATTATCATTCCTTCTGGTATGTCTTTTTCGTTGTCATTTAAATATTAGATACAGTAGAGCTTTTAACTATCTGAAGACTTTATTATCTTAACAGAATGTCTGAACATATGTAAATTTATCATATACACAATAGATAACATCACAGTTAAGTTATTTTACATAAGGTACACTTGCATTTGAAAGCATACAGCCAACAAACCTTTGCAAAAGTAGGATACAATATTTGATGTGATTGTCTTTACTTAATTACTATTATTGGTGGACTGTTAATATTGTACTCATTCTAACATTTAGCATGTCACTTACATGTATATCAATTGACATAACCTAGCTAGTGAATGTTACAACTCGGCAATCGTTTGTAATGATACAAATATATAACCTGTGTATTTAATTAATTCCGACAGTGTCTAGCTTACATTTTATGTACATGCCTTTTGTAGTTTACCGTTAAAATTAAATAGTTTTCTTTGCAAAAAAATTAAAACCCGAGGACAAAAGTATCTTTTGTTTTAATTGTTGTTTGCGATTGATCTTTTTCCGTTTTTTTATAACATCATCAGCTCTTTCTCTTTTTAAAACGCACTGATAGGTAAAAAAAATAATTACAAAATAAAATTATAACAGAATAGTAATTGCTTTATCATCTCTTTTCTTTGTAAAAATGATACGGAATATAGTTAACATAGGCGTTTAAAACAGACACTTGCGTTCATTGTAACTATATGTTTACTATGCTTGTCACCCATGCAGTATCATTATTTTATACAATTATGTAAGAATAGAGCCGTGTTTTATATGTTGTGTTATTGCATTTGTAACTGACCGTTTTATTATTAACGGTACACTCGTCCTATTGTAAAAATCATATCAAAAGCATGGTATTTATACAGCTTTAAATGGGTTAATCTGTATCGTTCTTTTTAATGAAAATGCGTTTTCTTTTGTTTACTTTTACGATGGTTTATGGGCTATAAATCATTTGTATACAATACATGTAATGAAAAGTATTAAAATAGATCTGAAGGTATGAATGATAATAATGCAATGAATTGATAAAAGTTATTCAGGCACGAGCCTAATTTAGATACTGACATTGACGCGAAGTTTATTGATATTCTGCAAAAGCAATTTTACAACTTGACTTTACAATATTCAAGTTGATCTAGTTAATGAATATCTTATTATCTATCAACTGATATATATTTAGCAAACATGTGATATCTGTTTAAACTCTAACCCTTTACAAATCCACCTGTGGTAGTTATATATAAACACACATAATTATGTTTCTACATTTATCCTTTTTATGTTTAAAAGTCGAATTGTTCTTAAAATATAAAAAACAGTTCCAACCAGGAATGTTGGCATTCCCCAGACATACGACATTTGAACAGAGGACAACTGGCTCGAAGCCCAGCAGGACACCAAACCGTCGATGGTAGCTTGCGTTAATCACCACTGTCTCTACACAGACCAAATCAATCCGGGCCTGTAACATTCCATTATTTTTTTGTTAAGTGCATTCGTTAGGGGTTTGGGTTTCCATTTTACCCTTTTATGTTACGTTAGCAAGATTAGAAGTTGTTTCACAATACTTGATCAGTTAAAGTGCAGTCAGTATATACTTTTAAAAATTGTATAAAAAGATAGCATGTTGAAAATTAAATGAAATTCATTCATACATAAACACATTTATACCAACAGCACAATGCATGTTGTTTTGTTATGGCATGATTTATTTTAAATGTGTTCGATATGCGGAACGTTTAATCAGAGTCAATAATGCTTGAAAATTATTTATATTGGATGAAACTATTTGAGGAAAAAACATCAACAAATGAATAACGTGTGGTGTAGGACCACAAACAGCATGAGATATTTTAAATGACACATTTATCAAATAACTATTTTATTGAGGACCTTTCGTTGATATAATACAATTGCAGTAAATGGAACAGATTAAACTAGTTCAAATGGTGGTTACAGTATTACAGGATGCATATAATGTACAAACCATTTGTGTCTGTTGAACGAAATATTCAACATTTTTCCCTTATCTGTTTAACGTAATCTAAAGTCTTTATTTCACTATTGTTTGTATAACTAGTAGCAGATGTTAAAAACGGTTCATTCGTTCTTTTATATTTAATTAACTGCAAAAGGATTTATCTGTTTCGTTTTGTTTGCAGTGTGTGGCTTCAGATAATAAAATAAGATGCATCAAAGACTATCCCCTGAACATATGATCTCATCATTACACAAGCTTCTAATGTTTTTTAGTTTCCTTTATAAATGCATGTTTGCGTGCATTGTTAAAAAAATTATGCAATTCAGGATTGTTTGTTTCTTTGTTAGCTAATAAATAGAGCGAATATACTCTTATAGTAACAATTTTATTCTTTTCAACATTTACTTTTCAACCAATTATAGAAATGCGTTTCGGAGCCATTTAAAATTATATTATGCTTTTAAATATCAGCACTGGCATGTATTAATGAAATGATTTTATCAGCCTTGACGTAATTAAATGTGGCTATATTCTCGGCGTATGTAAAATGAAATAAGGCTTATAACAGAAACTGGTGTTTAACGTTGTCAAACAGAAGCAACATATAGAAAAAACATACATTTTGTTTAGAAGACACATATTATAAATTATGAAAAGCTTCACTAATATGACTGTGTGGATAATAATATAAAAACAATAAAGAAGCACTAGGAATGGTCAGATACGCTTAAAAGAAAGGAAACATTGAACAAATTAAAATAGTTTTCCATTATGGGCATTGTTTGGACTGTTTTAATTCAGAAATCTAATCTAAAATTAAAAAGAGGATCCTAAACTATACATCTATTATATTTAGGATATACGTTAATTTCAGGGTGAAAATGCGGGAAATTCTCAATTGATTTTCAAGTGGCATTATTCTGAAAATTTAGACCGCCTCCGTGGTCGAAGGGTTAGAGTCGATGACTTCCAATCCAGTTACCTCTCTGGCGTGAGTTCGATCCCCGGGAGATGCTTTGGTAGTTTAGCACGTAGAGAGGTAGTTTAGTACTGATGTAACTCTCCAGTAAACTACCCGCCTATATGACCGAAATACTGTCGGGAAAAGGCGTTAAATAAAACAAACAAAGAAACTAAAAATTCACCTCATATAAAGAGTATATGGCTTAACAACAAGTTAAAAATACAAATTCGACTGTATTTAGATTTGCTATTTTATGCATAAACGGATTTCTTTCTATAAATTGTATATCTATATTTATATCGAGGTATTATAGGCACTTTAAAAGTTTTCACAATCAGTAATTTGCTCTCATAGGGTTTCAAACGCCATGTTTAATTCTACAATATAATATTGACACGTCGGTTACAATTAATTAAGTTTCAGTGCTATAACTGTCCTCTCCTAAACGTGACTACAGTTCGAAAGCATTTTCTCTACCAACAAACTTATTCTGTGGTATGAAGTTTTTTATACCCTTTTTGTATTTCAATTAAATTATAGCTGATAATTTTTTACTTTAATTTAGCAAAATGTCAATATCCTGTATTTCGCCATTTCTTATCCTTAAATCAAAGTAAAATCTTTTAATCATTATTTGGATATGTATTATGCATTGCCAGTACTATTTGCTGATACCAAGCAGTATCAAAGAGTATAGATATTATAACAATTTTATTTGTGAATGTAAAGTGTTAAAGGTATCAGTGTAATAAAATGATCTTTTGCACCTGCCGTTATTAAATTACTATATTGATTTAACCTTGTTTGTATTCTTTATATATGCCGGTGTATTCAGTTCATAAATTAACAAAGGACTGTACTATTCAATTATTAAGTGTTTAAATGATGTCGGCATTTTAATTGTCACATGTAGGGGACATCTTGTACGAATAAATGTCCATCAGCTGAAGAAAGTTATCCTAGAACCTTTTGCAAGACTTGCCAGAACAATGATAATTCATTATAAGAAAATTATCACTATACAAGATATGCATATGCTTCACGGAAACTGTATAATAAGGAATTTAATATAATTCATAAAAATTAAATTAAGACACTTCGCGTAATCACTGGTCATATGGGGATTTCATAAAATCTCTGACAACAGATTCTGCTTCCTGTCATATTCCTGATTGTGTAAAGTGCCGACAGCTTATTAAATTCATAAATTCTACAATTCTTATGCGCATTCTGTTCATGAACAAAATTTTATTCAATTCACTATCAAAATTTTGCCTTTTTAGGGAATGTTTAAGCTGCATATACATTATTTTTCAGAACAAAAACGAGTTGTTTCTTTTATTCTATTAGGTTGTCTTTGTTTTAAATGAAATATAACTGGCTGGTTATTTAATGAAACAAAACTCTTATCGAAAACATTCTTTACATCTGATAAGATTTAACTGAGGAGAGAATGGCTAAAATATTGTGCAAATCTTAGTGCAAATGTTACCGCCGTTTCAAGCATAACCTATTCATGTATCACATGTACAATGGAGACGAATTCATTGAATATTGCTTCACAGTGAAGAGCTCAGTCTGTCGCATTATTATTATTGTTATTATTGGTCGGATCATTCAGATTGCCGGTATGCTCTTTTCTATTCTTATCTGTAACATTGCTGCAAAATCGTTTACCAAACGTTATTTTCTATCGACACTAAGTGTGGTTTGATTTAAATTTGATTATGTGCACGTGCAGATCGTTAATGCGCGCAAGCTTAAAACAGTTGGTTTGTAATCAGCCGTGTAATTATTAGATCCATTGTGTCATTCATCATGTAATTAATGAGATTGCGTAATGTACAACATTTTCTGGAATGTTCCTTTAAATTGAGTCATAACTAAAATAAATGTCAAAGGTTAGAAGTTTTGTCTAGTTTATCTCATTCTTAATGCCTATGAATTTAAACCATGAACTGGGAGGATTGAGATATAACATATTTGGTAACAAATTTATTAAGAAAGAGCCAAGATGTGTAATATTTTGGAAGTAATTGTTTTGTCATTGTATTGTACCCTCTTTGATTTTGTAATAGAAATTATTTTTAGTACATTTTATTTTGTCATATTCTCGTTTCCTTTCTACGGTTTCTAGTGAAGGTGAAAAACGTGTTTAAAGACTGTTCCGTTTGAACGTTTGAAGGTTGCGCTGTACAACAACTATGTGTGTTTATAGGTATTTTCCATTATTCTCAGTATCTTTGTTTTTAATGTTCAGTATAATCAATGTAAATTCCTGAGATGCTTCGTTTGTTATAAAGTGTTATATTGTTGTGTGTTTTTTAATGAAATCTATTTTTGCTGTCTTAATTGAAATGTACTCGCTATATCTTCACAGGACATTAAGTTTATTTGCAATGAAATGCATATCAAATGTAATTTGAAACAGAACTAAGAATTGACTTACTATTGAAGAATATAAATAGATGCGATGAAATAATGCATTTCAAAGACTTATAATGAAGCATAAACGGGACATTATTCCACACCGTTTTGTTCAATATTTTATAACCTTGAATAAAGTATTACACAAGATGATCATAATCTTGGTATTTTTTTATATTGAAGTCTCTAACTTGAAATGAAAATGTTATCTATACACCCTAACTGTTAACCAACTTTAATCACATTTTGTAATTTGCAAACAATGATTACACATTGAAATACTGAAGTGTTAGGTTTTACATTAGTCAAATTATACACACATATTCTTCAAATTTTCAAACTTAATTGATATTAAATACCGATATAGAAAATCAGGCTATAGTGTTGTTCATTAAAACAATACTAGAACGGTTCTTCATTAAACTTGAATTAAAAAAGTTTTGATCCCCGCAACAATTCCTTCGATATAGACTTATTTCAGAACGATACCGTTACAAGATTTAAAAAATGAGAAAGTTTTATCTGCAGTAATCATATCTACGAATTATGTATGAAATAGCTTTAGGACATATAATTTGAATGCTTTTGTCACAAAGTGCGGTAGATTAAAGGCACATTCACTGAATATGTTTTGCTTTATTATGTTTTTTTTTTAATTTACAAAGGAAAGATATAAAGAAACATAACTTGCTATAACACTTGATATTTCTTTGTTAGCAAAATTGAAAGCAATGGAAATGATATAATAAGAATCTTCTTGTAAGTTATAATCTTAACAAAAATACGAAAGACCGGTGGTGACATTTCAATCTCTTAAATTCTCAGGTTCATCTTCACGAATTTACAACAACAACGTCTTGAATTCACGAATTATACATAACGTTTATTGAACACGTGAATTCACGAATTTAAAATTGTGAATTCACAAATATGTACAAGTAATCGGGAATTCATTACGCTGAAATGTCTCCAACGGTCTTTTGTAAAAAAATGCAAAGTGTTCTAAAGGTATATTTATTTTGGTCATATGCACCACAGATTAACAAACACCTGGTTCATAAAATGTGATAGTAATTTGGAAAGATTTAATGCATGTATAAATGTTGTTTAATACAGCGTCTCAAATGTCGACAAGCAATATTGTCATCTACAAAATTGGATTTACATTTACATACCCTTTGTATTTATCAATATATTTATCATTTATTGCAATACCTTGCATTAACTGATTCAAAAATGCATTGTTTATATCATGCAATCGATTTGCATCGACCTCGTCACTTTCACATTGCATGTAACTCAGGAAGTGCAGAACAATTACGTAACAAGCTTAAAAGTGTCCTATAAAATACGTACATAATTAAGATAGGTCAGCTTTCTTTGGTGGAGACTAAATATAAACTTTCCGATACGTGTAATGACAACTGAGTCGATCAGTAAACCATAGCAGATTTATTCAATTAGAAGGTATTAAAAGGTAGCCGTTTTCTATATGAAACAGTATCTATTATTTTGGGCTTTAAAAGTAAAATACATTCACATGCAATGTCGTTGAATCAATGTCATTCTTTACACATAACCAATAAAAATAAATAAAAGGAAGAAAGCAAATCAAAGCGACATAGTGTTTTTGAAGCTATTTCAAACAGCTACCATTGTGTCAACAGAAAGGAAACGAAGTTGAAATGGAATTGAATAACCATGTTAACTTCAAGCTTGTTTAAACACACATTGCTTTTCTTAGTACTCCTACACTATAATCCCATCACAACTTATGCAATTCATTGTGCAAATTGACATAAATTGAAGTAAATCCGATAACACTTGACAGCAGCTTCATGTCAACAATTAGTCGGATTATTATATCTGATGCAAAAGTTTTGAGGAAATAAAGAATTTATTTCTTGTTCATTGCTTTTGATCTCTACTATTGATAAATACTGTACAGGCAAATGGTAAAACATAATATTATTAAGCATTTTTAATAAACTACAGAATAAAAAAAACATTTCAGTCGTTTTAAAATACTAGTTCTGCAACGACATTATAATTTGTTTCAAATATCGAGAGGTTTTGAT
Source organism: Ruditapes philippinarum (assembly GCF_026571515.1). Taxonomy (NCBI): domain Eukaryota; kingdom Metazoa; phylum Mollusca; class Bivalvia; order Venerida; family Veneridae; genus Ruditapes; species Ruditapes philippinarum. The sequence continues at coordinate 232,673 of NW_026852181.1, forward strand.
ACGCCAGCTTAAACACAAATTTAATTATTATACGATCCAAATATAGCTGCAATCTCAGTAGACAACAGAACTTTTTATAAAATCATATTCCCTTTGTGTAGTATCATATTCACTGGCTGAATTGGATTTCCCCAGTCTAGAAATAGATTGAGACCGTAGACTGTGAATTACGCGTGCTAATTAAAAAACTAATTGTTGCATTTTGTTCTTTATGGCATATTTCTCGATTCAAATATCATAACTTTACTATTATACTTAAAGACTACACCACAATGATGAATAAACACTTGAATTACTTTTGTATGCGCAGTGTTCAGGTATTCATCTGCCGGAGAATATTACATCATATTCAATGGCTCACTAGTCAATAATTGTATAATAATATAATAACAATCTTCAAATCAATGTAAACTGAGTCAAAGCAATACTCAAGTACATATTTTATCAAGTAAGGTACTAGACGAACTTTTTTATCCTTGTGGGTTGACAAAGGATTGTGAAATGTATTTTAGTCACGATAAAGTCTTTGCCAACTTGTCATTTACTATAAACAGGCGCGTCTTATATTGTCAGTTCTATAATTAACACAATATTATATTACATGGGTAACGTCTGCAAAGATATTATAATATTGAGTGTTCTAATCGTTAAGATATATGTACAATTAGAACAATTAATGTGTCGTGGATTTAGATTAAGTAATATGAAATATATTTTTATTGAAGGACACAAACATTTAAAAAAAGAAAAACAAAAGTTTTCATTGTTTTGGTCTGGATTTTAATTAGTTTGGGAATGTTGTTTTGTCTTTATATTATTAGAAAAGAAATAATAAAACAAACATAAACATTTGTTTTTAAATTAACTTTACCGATTGCTAGTAACACCACGCATCCAAATCCGGTGATTTTCTGTTTTTCAAACCCCTTTCAGGTGGTTTTTACCAAAAAAATTTATACAAAAACAAATACTTTTCATTTCATTTTTTGGGTTAACAAGTCATTCATGGTTACTTTCGATTTGAAACATGCTTTTTAAGCGGTTGGTAAAACTTTTCTTAATTTTTTGCAATTTGGTTTTTTTTAAATTATTATAAGATTTTATAAAGTGTTTTAAATTTTTCATAAAAATAAGCATAAAATTTTTAAAACCGTTTAAGATTTGTTAATTGTTCAAAAATTTTTCTAAAATCGGAAAAAATATTTTATAATTTAAAAAAATATAACAAAATTTTAATTACATCATTCAAACTTTTCTCCTATATAGAAGGGGGAATTTCTAAAAATGTGCTTTTTGTTACAAAAAATGATCATTTTTGAAAAAGGAAAATTATTTAAATATGGGGAAAAAAACTTTTTTTTCATTGAATTTTATAAAAAATTGAAAAAATTATATTAAAGTGTATTTGTAAAAACCGTTAGAATGTTTTTTGCTTTGGAAAAAAAATTTTTTGGGGTTTTGTCTAAATCTGATTTGGGGGTTTCTTTTAAGGGAAATGTCTTGTTTTTAAAACCCTTTAAAAAATAATTTTGGGGAAAAATCCGCCTAAAGTAGTAATTTTTTTCTAAAAACAACATTTGTTTCGGATTATATCAGTTTGTTTTATAATGATATAAAATGCTTTTAACAAAAGCTTTTAACAAAAAGTAACTATAGTCAATTGTTTGAACAAGCATCAAATAAACTTGGTTTATGCTCTGAACGCCTATGTTTTCCATACATTTAAATTTTTTGGTTTGATTTCGAAAACATGAAAAGTGAATGTATATTTTACTTATTTTAAGTACTGAAAATAATTTTTTTCAAATAAAGTTACTTAAAACCCAACAAATTTTTAGTGTATTTTGAAGAAGAAAATCATACATGTTAAAATTTATTCGGAATGCAGATTTTTAAGAAAAGCAAACTTTTTATCAAACGTTTTTTATACTTATAATTAAAAAAACCCCGTTTAAAATGAAGTAAATTAAAAAGCTTTTAAAAAGGGGTTGATGTAAATTGTAAAACAATTTTTTTAGCATTTTACTTTAAATTTTCTTTGTTTAGAAAAAAAATAAAAAATGAATCCATTATTCAAATTTTCCCAAAAAACAAACCTTTGCAATTTTTAAATGCTTTGGTTCCAAATTCAAATTTAATCACACCCCTTTGGGACTTTAGCATCAGTTCTTTAAAAATTTTGTATCATTCTGCATAACAATGAAGGCAATCTTTGCGTTAGTGCAATTATTAAATCAGCCCGTAAAACCCTGAAAAAAAAATTTATTTTAATTTTTTGCCTGTTTCACACAAAATGATGGGGGTTTTTTGGGAGGCTTTTTAGATAAATTCCTTTAAAATATGGACAATAAAAAAATGGAAAACATTTTTACAGGGTTAAAATTTTCAAGAACAAATTGTTCTGCCATATGGTACAACATTTTTTCCCAAATCTATAGCCAAATAATGTTTGGCGGTTCTTGATGTCATGCCCCCATAATAGACATCGATTTTGGGTTGATAAGGGGAAGGGTTTTTTTTTCAAACAATTTAAAACCTTTTGAAAATTTTTTTTTATATATTAATTTCCTTTTTTTTTTCTGAGTGTAAAAACCCCTTCTCAATTCAGTTTCAAACTTTACTTTTGAGACTTTAGAGGTAGCGAATTAAAAAATATAGTTATTTTAGTTATTTCTGATGATTCATTAATCATAAAGAATTCTATAAACATAACTGCTATCGATGAACGTATCAGAGAACCCCTATATCGTAAAACAAGTCAGTTGCATTCGATGACATCAAATATTGTGCAATAAAATCCTTTTATTTTGCTTTTCATTTATTTGCAAACATGACATCGTTTTAAAATCTTAATATATCAACTCGTCCATTGTTATGTATTTCGTTCGTTGAATAGAATATAATAAACATATTACATTGATGATATATTGGTCAATAATACGTAAATGATAAACTTATACCTGGACAAGGTAAATAAATTATTTTCGACTATCCTCAGGCAAAGGCATTTATATATTTAACTAATGATATTACTTAAGGTTCCCTATTATAAACAGCGCCGTGCGAAACGTTAATCATTTTGAATTCAGTTTTTTTTTTCATGTTATACAACTGTATGTTGTATGTAAATATAATGTTTTTTTCAGTCATGAATTGACATTACAATGTTTCCTATCTTTATTATGAAATTTCTCACCGACTGTATTACTTCGATTGGTGTGTTGACAACATAGTTTGATAAATGTTCTCATTTCTTGCTTTCAATTGAAATTGCTTTGCAGCTGTTGCCATATTCTTGAAAATATAAAGCTTTCATTATAAAAGTGAATAGAGTCTTAACACTAATGAAATGATATGATCATAAGAGCGATGAATCAGTAGTCCATGCGAAAAATATGGTGTTTGTTCAGAAAATGGTATAATTGCTTTAGTCAATAATGGCGTTTAAGAGTTCTTTAAATGATAACGGAGAAATTTTATGTCAGTGATCAATATAATCTAGGTAAAAATTACGTTAGTCTTTTTTACTGTTAACACCGCTTTATTGTCTGAAACATATTGATACTAAAAATACTGAAAAAATGATATCAATGTTATTTGAATATAGGATAGGGACACAGGTGCAAAACGGGTCCAGATATTTTATATGGTATATTTACGTTGATTTGTGTATTCAAAATGGACAACATTAAAGAATAACAGGTAATTTATTTGTCGTTACAACTTAGAATTAGTTAACTAAAAGAAAATGTATTTCTTTATTTACGATTTGCTCTTGTAATGATTATCATTCTAAATTTCTTATTCCTTCCATAAAATATTAGGAGGATAATCGCTATGAATATAGCATATAATATTATAATAAACCTGAAGCTTCTCTCAATTGATACTAATACCCATGTGTAAGAAGAACTCTTTATACGTTTATTGACCTGTTCATATTAGAACGAGTAGCTGATACAAATACTACACTTTAACAGTCGTTAACATGTCGAATGAAAAGGATGTATAAGAGATGGCTCAAAGTGTAATTAAAACGTCTATCATTGGAAAGCTATTCAGTGAAACATGCGATAATGCTTTTATTTGTATCAATGTATTGTATGTTTCTTTCTTGATTATGTATAAAACAATCAAGTCAATTGTAATATTTAAATGTTGCTTTCTTGTGTCTGCCAATTACTGTACACACCAGAAATATCTGTTATTGCGTTCGGTAGAAATACCTTTTTATTTGTTTTGTCTATATATTTGCTTTTATATTGTAAAATATATAAACAGAAATTAAGTAACTCTAACATTAATATCGGTACCATAAACATGAATGATAAGCCTACAATATCTTAGTGAGTGCATATGGTCGTATAGTCACAATAGAAATTAAGTTTGATATCAAATATGGACAATTTATATACAAGCATAAATTTACTTACTTGTTTCTCAAACATATTTTCCGGAAATTAATGTGCAAATTTTCAAAGAAATAGTAAATATTGGTTCTTAAAAGTATCAATGCTTCATTCATTAAGAAAGCAATGTCTGTTGGTATTGAATCATTATAATACTTGCTTATCAGCGTAATCATATTCGTATTGATCAACTAGTTATGCCCTTTTTATTGTTTTATTTTATCAAATAAAAAGTTTGCCTTTCCAACAAGGTAAAAACGGTAAGGCACGGTCATGAATGTTAATGCAGTCAAATATTATTACTACGTATAAACAATGTTTTGGCTTTTTAATACTAGCACCAAATATTTATCAATAACTGCAACAAATTTAATGTTTTTGACTGTCGATAAAAATTAGATTCGTATCATTTCAATTTGAACATATAACAACACTTTCGCATGTAAAGGTTATGTGATGTTGATTCAAATATTGTTAAAACGTATTGAACAAGTATTTGTTATAGGCGTTAAATAGCTCACAAGTATATAACGAAATGTCAAGTCAAATGTATCATTAATCTATTGTTTAAGAATAGAGAGGCTTATTTGTAGATGTATATCAACACTTTAAGCATGCCAACTAGAAAAGAATAAACATCCATCATGATTCTTTCCTTCTTGGCTCATTGATATAATACTTTAGTACGTTGCACTTTCGTACATAATCATTTCTTATCACATATTACTAAGTTTTGATTTTTCATGTTATTTCATGCGTATTTATTGGAGGCCTTGTTCTTTCTGTATAATACGAGATTAAGCAATAACAATAACCAACAGCTTTCTGGTATTTGTTTGTGAATAACACTTTAATAGTAATGACAATATACAGAACAACATGACTGTATTCACATAGTATATATAAATCGGTTATAAATAATGGCCATGTGAGTAATATACATATATACTATAGTGTTTATAATAACAAATATAAATTACAAGAATTGTAGATACGGCCAGTGTGTGCGACGCTTTCTTTTCTTTAATATCATGAGACTTGAAAACAAAGTCATTTTGAATTTTCTGACTCTAACATAGCAATACATTACATTATGTGCAATACCGGATGCTCTTAAAGATGTGCTCCACTTTAGCAAGTATGATATCAAAGTTTCTTTTGAACTATTTTAAGGGTGACGTTTTGGTTGTCTGCACAAGGCTTAACAAACTCAAATATAGCTATTCGTTTGAGACGAAGACATAACAAATGCATTGAACCTAGTTGCAATTTTCTTTTCAATCCAATCGTTGGAACAATAAGTTGTACTTCATGCTGTTCTACCGGTTGTCTTCAATATATTTAAAACTGGTTATCGGGTTTAAAAGTGAAAGCTCATTTTCTCCCATTGGTGTTTGATTGGGTGATAATTCCTTATTGAAACTGGTTGATCATTTGCTTGTTAATATTTGACTTAAAGAACAGTTGTTAAACTATATTCCATTTAATTTCCCTGAAACATCAAGAATCTGTTCTAAATTACATTACAACTATCTTGTTCTGTGATAATGTTTCAGCAAAGCAAATGAGACTGTAGTTTACATGCTTAATCAACCCCATATATTTGAATTTTTGCATGCTCGGCAAAGATTGAACAACCAAAACTATTAAATGTTTACACTGAAGAACAACTGATGTGCAAGACATACTTATTCATCAATTTTCTAAAGATTCAGTTTTTTTACTATCATTAAATGAATACCATGAATAATCATATTATTAAACTTACGAACTAATGTTCTATGGAACTGATAATTAAAGTGACGAAAAAAAATCATACTATCCTGATTAAAATACTTTAAACATTATATTTGCATTACATTGGATATTTAAATCAAAAGTGTTCATCAGTATTGTCCAAACTGTATTCATTAATTGCCACGTATTTGTATTTATCCCGGAAATGAATTTGACAACCTAAAGATTTTTAAACCGTTACATAGTTGTATTTGTGGAGGAATATGGCCTGTCAGTCGACACAAATTAGGTCATCATAATCAATTGTCATTATCATTCGATATCAGATGAATAACTTCAATATAAGTTTTAATATTCAATCAAAAATTTCACAAATAAATTTATACAATTAATGAGTCTGTTAGTTATTCAATCAATTATTCAAAATCAATCAGTTTATCATCCAGGTTTAATACAGTCTGATGCCGTACGTAAGTAAATAGCAATAGGAGTACAAACGACAAAGAAATACTAAGTTAAATAAACTAAACTTTGACTCCTAGTGATTCTTAAATCACTATGAATAGTTTGGTTAGCCTATTTTAATTTTATTAGATTGCATCGATATGCATACAATTTAAGGCAAGGTTTTAGTTAACAAGTTCTTCGTTTATTTGCACAACAAATATTTAGTTATTGAAATGTACTCATTATATCCTTCTCGACAAATGTTATATCTAAAATGGTAAACAAAAAGAGTAAACAGGAAGTGCAAATCAATACTGTTCTCTTTGCATTGAAGGGTTTCTTAATGTGTTTGCTTGAATAACTTACAATTATATCCAGAGGTAGAATGTCAAGAGTGTTCAAGGTTGAACTTCTTTGCTGTTGTCTTGAATGTACAGCGTAACCTTTACTAAATAGCATCTTTTGGTACGAAAAGAATGTTTTTTTTAACTGAAAGCTGCTGTTTGTTTCGATGCTAAATGCATAGCTTAGTCTAAATGCGATAAAAATATTGATTTGTCTGGTTTAAATCAGGTGTTGCAAATTTGCGGGTGTTATAAAGAAGTGAAACTGCACATTGTTTATCTAAACAATTTTGAAAATGATCATAATAACCAGTCGTATTAAGATACTTGATACAGAATTAAGTTCTTTAACTAAGCCTGCACTTTTAGGTTATAGTACATCATTACTTTGTTGTATCTAATATTCTCTACGAAGTTTTGAACTGATCATATTCGCTTTTCTTGGTTTTGTATTTTCTAAATGAATGTTAACAATGTCATACTTTGTATTCTTTCCGCCATAGTAACTGTTATATGATTGTTTAAATTTTCATATCAATGATTTAAAAAATAAAGTGTGTTCGCCATTCATTTTTCAGTTCATTAAAACGAAAAACGTTTTAGAAATGTTACGATTCTTTACACATGTCAATACATGAAAATCACATGTGAGGTTTTTTGTATTTAACAAATCAGAAGAAGTGCAGGATGAACAATAATGTATTAAGGATTTTATAACATATCAAAATGCGTCGAATTGATCCTAAATTGACTAACAATATACATGTAGGTTGAAATTATTATCCTGTTGAACACAATATTGCAACAAGGCATATGACTTACAATATTTCGTCAAAGTAAACCAAATCATATAAACCTCATTTACAATACAGGTGTACAGTTTCATTGGATATTATTGTACTGTCTGGATCAGACATTCTAATTAAAAACATGGCCAGAAGATATATTTTTAATTTACTAGAATGCAATAACCGGAAATAAATATGACAAAAAGTTCACCTCTTTTATGGTTCATTTTCAAGTTAAATCCTTAAATGGGGTTGTTCACATATTCTACACAACAGCTGTAGTCAAATGCCAAATCAAGAATGCCAGTTAAATATATATACAAGTTATGATAATAAATTATATGTAATGCCTTGAATTGACTTTCAGGAAAGTGTATTTGATAACTCTTGTAAGGGGATTTGTTTGCATCTAAAATAGAAATTCACAAACCATCCCCACACAATGGTGTGTGAATAAATCATTCACATACAGTACTACCGCATCTGCGCAAAAGGTCTTGTAAGATATGATTCCTTTGTCTAACTTTTCCGCTCCTTTGAAAACTTTTTGTACTCATGGGACTTTATGAATGAAAAATTCTTATTGGAGCGATTGCGATGCGAGGCAAATTATGATTTATCAACATTAAATTTATTTTTTATTCATGACGTAAAAAAATCGCCGTTCAATACTTAATGTGTTATTAATACTTCAGTTACACACTTTTATTATCCACTAGCAGTAAACACATTCCTACTAGTGAATACCGATCACATTTTACTGTATTTACCTGTCCTCTAATAAGAAAATTTTATAAAAGCGAAAACACCTTTGTATTAATCATTACGTTTGAATTTATTTTATTAGATAGTACCAAGACAACATTTGCAAAGTAATTTAAGCATTATTATAGAAAAAAGAGAGTTCGTATGATATCAATCGTTTTTGCATGTTTCTAAATCGAAAAGCACAGTATTTATAATCTTTTCTATCATAAATCTACTTACTACTTAAGTGAAAATACAAAACGATTATTCATTTAATACAGAAATTTTTTTTAACATTTATTTGACGTACAGTCCATACATAATAGACACGTTATATCAATTTAGGAGCAAGGTAAAGAAATACTGGCTCTGTCACTATGATGCATTAAGCCCTGCTTGTTTAGAGAAAACACAATTATTGTCATCTAAGTCACATCCCTGACACATCACATGATGTAAAAATGATACATTATCTTTGTTTAACTGACAAACATAGCGTCTATCTATACCTTTAACTATAAGGTCGGTTTATCTTTAATGTCAGAGTTTAACAGTTCTAAACTTGTTTTCTATGTAACAAAATGTGTTCAAATAAACACCTGCTTATTGAATATAAAGATTCTATAAAGCGAGGGCATTTTGTTGTATTTGTTTAACTATAATTGCTCACTGGTAATTTGTTTTAAGATAACTATCCACCTGTTTTTTGTTCGAACTGGTTTCACAAAGCTTCTTTTAATTGCTATAATTTTATCCTTCTGATCTGAACTTCCTTTCTGTTTACTAGAAAATATGTGTTTGTAGCCCTTACAATAATCCAACATCTGTAACATGTGTAAATTATGTTACGAAATGTCGAAATATTTGGATGTGTTGCACTTGTTCTTATATTTATAAAAAGAAATGACGAGAAAAAAGTACCGCAATCATTTTTGTATTTTAGAACCAATTCATGTTAATTCAACACTATGTGAAGAAATAATGATGATTTTAATCCACAAAATGACATTTTCCTAACATCTTATTGGAGATCTTGTATGATGATTAACCTTTTGTGAATAATTACAATGTCAAATTAATAGATACACGTATCATTTATACATATTTATTTATGTATGCAATAAAATATGATTTAACTAAACTCCACTTTAGCGCCTGTTGTTCAAATGAGTTTAAAGATTACATTTTTATCCAATAACTTTTATAGCACTTTGATATCTTTCTTAATTTTTGCGACTATAATATATTGTTTTTTATATGGCAAATACTTCTTGAAATCACATATCTCTATGACTTGAATATCATAGTGTACAGCAAATGTTTTCTCATCGACAAACAAAACAACGTTTTGTTTAACGTTATAGATAAGATAATTATATGTTGGAATAATTATATTACTCAAAACAAAGATTTAAACATATGAAACATATGTTAAGTTATCAAAATGAAGACCCTTCTTTGTAACTATTTCTGATTTAAGACACATGTTAACTTACGTTTTCTGGTGAATTGTAGAAATAAATATTTCTTTAAAATTGTGATAATCTTCTCATAACAATATGTTGTATACTTTAGTGCTGTTAAAACTCGACTATTCGCAAACAGTTTTTCCAAAGTTATTATGCACCTCTTGTTAAGTGTTTAATGTTTAGCCGCTAAAAACAACTTTGAGCTTGTCTTTGAGATAATTACAAATGACATTGTTTCCTCTATATCGCTAGATCAGAACTAAAGGTAATCACTGATACATACGTTAAACATATAGCATAATAAGCCAACAGAACCGAAAGGTTTGCGGTAAAGTCAGTCTAATGTAGGTTTTAAAACAAAACTGCTTTTATTTTTGATAGTTTTTATGCATTTTTTTAAATGTCAAAACAAATAAAATATTTAGAGTGAAAGGTATGTTTTTACAGTATAACCTAAATCAATGGTAATATTGTGACGTGACGGAATGTTAATTGAATAAGATAGCTATCTTTCCATACTATATATGTACACATGGTACTCATAGCGTCTGCAAAATTAATGACTTCTAACCAAATTACGTATTACGGCCACTATTTATCATTATCTACATATTAAGCAATGTTTGTAAATAAACATCGCTTTCTAATAGAGGATGCTACACAATGGGAGTAGTATCTTATTAGAATATAACTTTAATACATTGTATAACATATCTTTAAATATTTTTTATTTTTATTCTTTGTCTTCAATATCTGTTAAAAATGCTGTCAATTAGAACTGATTACATTTGACTATCGATGAATTAATTAACAGCTGATAGGTTTTAAGTTATCTTTTTGAGAAGCCAAAAGATAATCATTGAAATAAATGGCACTTGGATTGAATACTTACCATAAATTAAACCCGTGACAATTCAATTTTTTTGTCAAACCTTTTGGAATTTGGTTAGCGAAAAAGAAACTTAAAATTGGATACCATAAGTTTTTTCTTCTCGATAACAAGTATTTATCTTGAATATAGAACACAACAAATAATACAATCAAGTCATTCTCATTCTACTTAATTATGTAGTGACAGCAGCTAGATTATATTGGAATATGTTTAAGCAACCACATATCTAACACCATATTTAAATTCTTATTTTTACATAAGCAAACAACACCCTATAACTATCTGTTAAGACAATAGCTTAAACAATCTTCCATGACATTTTGTTTTCCAAAACACATTTTGTTTTTTCCAAAGCACAGCTGAGCAAACACGTTGTCGTGTCACCGTGTTCATTACATAAATCCTTCGTTCTTGTTAAAGTGGATATATTATCAAAATATTTCAGAAGTGTTATTGTGTTACATGACGCTTTGTCTGCAAGCTATGATATAATAAAGTTGCTGATATCAGAAAGTTACATTATAAAAAAACAACAAATATTGACTATTTCTTACATTATATTAAAAGGTAACATGCTAATATGATGCACATTATGTTTTCCGTAATGTTAACAAAACAACATACTCGTCGACAACAATTTAAGTAACAAATGGGTAGCTAAATCATAGAAGAAAACAATGCAGCCAATAAGGAGGTAATATATCCTTAGTGTGATAAATAGTGTTACGCGCAAGCACAAAATACAAATATAAAAAATATATATAAAAGCATTTTTTGACGGATTTACATCATTGATGAAAACGTCTGTTTAAAGAAAGTACACTGTTTACTTGAAAGTTTGTACAATAGATTAATTATAAGTGTGACCTCTTTGTAAGGAACGTTTTGTTATGTCAATAACATAGTCAAGTCATTATATCAGTTTATATATGACCAACTTTACGCAGCAAACACTTAACGTTTGAAAGAAGGCTGCAATAGTATATAATCGACAATTGTTCTTCAACATAAGCATTGTACCGTCACGATTGGACGACGTTATGCAGGAGTGCATGATGTTTGGTGGTAGCAGACAGCGAAAATTACACAATCAGTAAAAAGCATGGGAAATATATACGATATATTTATATATATCGAATGGTCTATATATGCATAGGGATAATAGTATGAACATTTCTTGATACTGTTTTAGTCAAGACTTAGTTGGTTTTTTGTCAAAAACAAAAACGTGCAATCTTGCCTTAAGTGAGGAAGTTTAAAATCATGAAAACTTAATAACTTATAGCTTTGATTAGTAAAAATAAACTTGTTTACCAAATAAAATTGACAGATTGGTATTGATTTAAAATGTATGTGATTGAATTAATTCGGTTATATTTATTCTTTCTTTTTACAGAAAATATTCCTTAAACATATATAATAACGTTATTTGTTTATTTTACAAATATTACTTTATAACATTTTTTAACTGGACGTTATATACATTTCAATTTTACTTTCAAATTAAAGCTTTTTTCTAACATTGTTTTGAGCGTTCCTGTATGATAAAATATAATAACTAATTGCTTTTTGTTGTGTCATTAAAGGCGAATTAAGTAAACAAAATGCTATATTTTAAATAGTTTAATTTTTGGTGTCCTGCTACATCGTCCAAACATTTACTCACTGGCCATATACATGAACTATCTTTCGCTCCTTGTGTGTTTAGGCAGTAACTTAGAACACTTAGTATTGGGTATATCATTGGAAGTCTCTATAACATTTTGTTTACATTTTGCTATATTTATGGGAATATTTAATGCATTCTGTGTTTTTTCTCTTAAGGTGACTCTTAAGGTGATAAACACCTCAAATGTTCTGAACCCATTCTATTGATACTATTCTATTGATAAACTAATGAGTCATTGAGGCTTTTGATATATATAGCAAATGTATAAAATTTAATGTAATACAAAATACAAACTTAAATAAATATAATTATTTATCTAATAGGTCAACGGAAATTCTATTAATATATTTGAACATCATGTTTTGTAAGATCATTTATTTCAATGAAATGAATTTCTTAACGTAAAGCAGATGTTTTCTAAGACATTGAAAACATTTGTATAACGTACAATATAATAATATATTCCTTTGGCAGTTTTGCTAACAAAAATGATTTAACGCATGAAGCATGTGTTGAACTATATATATATATCAAACTGTAGACCTTCTTTTTGTATTTATTGTCCTTGTAAAATACAAATGTTATACCATTTCTCAAAGCATCTGCGTATGAATTTTGTCTTGAAAGTCTATATCAGCAAGCAACAACAATTCTTCACTCTTAAACGGTCTTTTCATATCATTATAAAGTAACTGTAGCTAGATTATTTGGATAAATGTTTAAGCAATCACTTATCTCACAACTTATTAAAAAGTACGATTCTTATGTTTACATAAGCATGAAACACCCTTCATTATAATTAAATGTCTGTTAAAACAAGAGCTTTCACAATCTTTACTGACATAACTATTTCCGAAACACAGCTGAGCAAACACGTTTGCTAAGTTACTGAGTGGTTAACATAAATCCTTCGTTCTTGTTTAAGTATTATTTATTTTCAAAACATTTCAGACATTTCTATGTGTTCTTGTTTTTTCTGTTCTTCTGTTCAATTATGTATGGTGTGACACTAAAGTAGCTATTGGTGTCGGAAAATTACAATCTAAAATCAAATGTTGGCTATAATCTACCTTATTTCGAAAATATTTGCCGCATGTGATGTATCTATATTATTATGTATGCATAAATGTGCATGTTTAATGTTGATTCTCGCGCAATTAAGGTTAGGCATGATAATTTTAAAGAATAACCTCAGCAAAACATGTCATGTTCATAGCAGAATTAGCAGAATATAAATATGTGATATATGCCATTTTCATTTTAAATTTGCAACTCAGCATATAGTATATTACAAAATTGCTGGCTAAAAGAGGTCGCATACACATGTTTTTATATTTTCATTGAATTATAATTTTTCACAAAAAGACACTAAATCGCATGTACAGATTATTTTACGTACAACAATGGTAAAGACTATACTGAAAATTATGTGTGTGTGTTTATGAATTGTATATTCACGTGTGTTCCTTTTTGCGCCATTGTCGGCAAGGTAGTTTTATTACCTCCTATTCACTGACAGAAATTATTTCGAGATCTTCACTGATAAGTCCTCTTTCATTGTTCTCCTGGGGTATTCGCTTTTCGGAATTTTTAGAATTATCATGAGTTGCCTGATTGATTTATTAGATTATGATCTTTATTGTTATCACTTTTACTTGACTTTTAGAGGTATATTTTCTTCTTTTTTTCGAATATCAAGCAGTAATGATTTTATTCAACTAAATAACCACTTAACGCAATAATTACACGAGAAGACTCTTGAATAACCTCAGTGCTTTACGGTAAGTTTTCATATCTTTTAAAGAAAGCCAATGAGTCTGTAGAAAATCAACAACACCTTATATCTAGTACAAACGCATACATTATTTGAGGAATTTACATTAATAGTCTTGTAACACATCCATTACAATGTGCATTGTCTGCCAGACAGTCTGTTAAACACAAAGAAAAAAATATTTTTGTAAGATGAAATATGGTTTAAGTTAGTAAGAAACGTTTTATGTTTTAAATTTATTATCTTGAACGATAGCTAAACAATTAAAGCAACAACATCGAAGTTAGTAAGAAACGTTTTATGTTTTAAATTTATTAACTTGTACGAAAGCTAAACAATTAAAGCAACAACATCTATGCAGTCAATAGAATTTTTATAGATAGCTGAATCACAAAAAAGTAAACACTTATAGCATTTTAAACGATTTATGCTTTTAATGTAACGTCGAAATTATATGTTTACAAATTTATCGTTCAATATTAACATGTTGTGACGTCATACTATTATGCGCCACAAGTTGGATATCTCACGTCTACTGCAGTCATTGAAATAATACCTTTGTATTTATTTGGTGAAATATATTTCAAAACAACGCATATTTTCTGTATATTCTTTTAGATAATATTATTAAAATCATATGGTAAAGTGTTACGTTTTTGCATTTCCTCAGATTAATGTAAGTTGAATCCTGAATGTCCTATATGTTGTACACTTAAGGTTTAGACACTGCTGATTTATCAGAGCGATACTTATAATTTTGCATTACCGTTTTCGCAAAAAAAAGCGTTTATGTAGTAAATATAATATGAATAAATCAGAGTATAATAAGATATTATTGGAAAATAAATAGACTGCTTTTATACTATTAAGGATAATTTCTGTGAAAATAAAAAGAACAACAAACAAACAAAACAATACTAACGAATTATTTGATTTTTCATTTTTTTCGACGTCCCTCATTTCAGGAAAATTGAAATTAAGTAATCACGACCAGATGTTTTTAGTTATCATACTTTACAAATGTATAAATACAAAAAGTCTGATTCGATATACATAATTTGAGATGGAAAAATACTAAAAACATGTGCAAAGCTGAAATGGATGACGTCTGAAAAATATGATTGTTTTTTCTAATGGTCTTTACATGATATGTACTGCTGCAATTTACTAACAACTTCTAGAAAAAGATACATAGTTAATTTTTTCTCTTTTTGTCTTTAATCAAAGTTTGCATAGAATATTAAAAGCGTCATGTAAAACTATCCCGGGGCATATTTGCAATGTCGTAAGCGGCATGACGTTTCGATGCATTTAGTTTAGAAAGGACGAAAGGTTTTTCATTCTAACATTTCATGGTAACCCACTGGTCAACTATACCACTGTATCAGTAACGTTTATACTTCCTTATTTGCTTGCTGCAAATTGTTGTAGTCTTATGTAATTGTTCTGCTTTTACATTATGTTAAAGAATTATTGTAAATTACTGTACCATACTTACACAATGTACTTTGAGTTTAGAATACATGATGTGACATTAGTGTAATTAAACACCTGAACATAAGAACGGTAAAAGAAGACTTGCGCATATTTATTTGGACTATCATCCGTAATCGTAACCATTACACATACCGAAAGTAACAAAATAATATTGCTCTAAACAAAAAATAGTTTTGATGCAACATATTCTCTTTCACTATTACATTTTTTGTTTAATATATTATACATTCATTGTCTAGATTTATATTGAACCCATATTGATATGCAAGCTTTTATTTACTCTCACAAATTACAATATCAGCTTGATTGATAGTCGTCTAGACGTTTTAATCCGAGAAACAAAACACTTAATTACATTCATCATATTATCACATAAACCACGGCGCAGGAGTGTAATAAAGCCATTTAATAAAAACGATATTACACTAGTGTAATAACACTTTGACGTGACGTCATTTGCGCTATATAGAAACATAGCGTTAAAGCGCGCTAATGTTAGCGTAGCACTATAGGCGGTAGTTGAAAAGTTACTCATTTTTACAGTTTATTGTTCTTATTTTATATTATGTGATAAATAGAATATTATATTCGTGTAGATTAAATACTAAATTTATTGAACTCGTTGAATAAAACAATATTATACTCGCCAGAGGCTCGCATAATGTGCTTTTATTCAACTCGTTCAATAAATTTAGTATTAAACTACATTCATTCAATATCCTCTATATACGATATATTGAAGAAGCATCAATAAATAATATTGACGGTCAGGTATTTACCCTTTTCTGTAAGAATCTAGGTCTTTCTTATCTAGACATTAAAGAGAGATAATATAAATTACAGTATTGTATAGTGTAGAGTGTAAATCAAACAAGAGCCATGTCAACATGACCATCCCCCGCCGAATGTATTTGCTCATTGGAAGAATGTATATGTAGTACAGCAGAATAATTCCATTTTAAAAGGTCTTTTGGTAATGAAAACTGATGGCTATAGTGATTACAGATTTGAAACCTATGTGAATACTGATGGCTGAAAATAACAAAGGGCAATAACTGAAAAATAATGCAGGGTAGGTTATCATTCTTGTGTGCTGCATCCCTCTTTAGTAAAACTATCCACCTATGAAGTTTCAAGTTGATACCTCAAATACTTTTTGAGAAAAAAAATGAATTGAAAAATTAAGTATGAAAAATAACAAAGGGCAATAACTCAAAAATTATAAAAGGTAGGGTCATCACTGCACACCTCCTGAGTTAGATCTATGCACCTATGAAGTTTCATGTTGATATCTCAAAGGCCTTTTGAGTTATGCTCTGGACAAAAATTAATTTTGAAAAAATAAAAAAGGGCAATAACAAAACAATTATGCAGGGTAGAGTTATCATTCTTGTGCACTGCACTCTTCCTTAATGAGGTCTATCCACCTATGAAGTTTCAAGTTGATACCTCAAATACTTTTTTAGATAAGCTCCGGACAAAATAGTATGAAAAAGAACAAAGGGCAATATATCAAAAATTGTACAGGGAAGAGTTATCATTCTTGTGCACAGCATTTCTTCTCAATTAAATCTATCCACCTATGACATTTCATGTTGATATGTCAAACACTTTTTAAGTTATGCTCCACTCAGGTGAAAAATTAAGTATGAAAAATAACAAAGGGCAATAACTCTAAAATTATGAAAGGTAGAGTTATCATTCTTGTGCACTGCACACCTCCTGAATGAGATCTATGCACCTATGAAGTTTCATGTTGATATCTCATAGGCTTTTGGAGTTATGCTCTGGACAAAAATCAATTTTGAAAAATAACAAAGGGCAATAACTCAAAAATTATGCAGGGTAGAGTTATCATTCTTGTGCACTGCACTCCTCCTCAATGAGGTCTATCCACCTATGAAGTTTCAAGTTGATTACTCAAATACTTTTAGAGATATGCTCCGGACAAAAATGTCGGATGGAAGGACGGACGGACGGACGGAAGGTCGGACGGACGGGCGGACGGAGACTATTTCTATATCCCCCGCCGCCTTTTCGGCGGGGGATAATAATTTGATAATACAGTTCCAATATAAGATATTCACAATTTAAGCTTTATTAATTATTGTCAGAAGAGCTTAAGAGTTGGTTAATTTATCAATAATTCTAATTAATTCGTAATTTGATATTACAATAATGTAATGTATTTTTATGAAAGGGTGCGAAATAAATATAGATTCTTGCAATGCTTTGACAGACAAATACTTTAAATATCGTATGATTGTCCCATTCTATATGAGACACCCCCGTTAACTGTTTGCATGTAAATCCGCTGGTTACGGTAACCTGGTTTAATACTGACATTCATATTGTAAGTTCATATTGTTGCGTTCATTCAACGCCGCATTTCCTTGTTGGTCTTGTTTATTTCACATGTGTGATAAAAAGGGTTGTTCATATTGATGTCCAGTGAAACATAACAACCGTTAGCTATATGTCACAGTAATCTCGTGAAAACTGCTGATTTTACTTCTATGTATATTTTTTTATCAAGAAAATCGTGCTTGATTCATAATAAATATTCAACAATGAGATTCAAGCATCTTTCAACCGAGTAACATCAGCACTATTGAAAGCTAATCGTCATTTTTTTTAAAGTGAGCAATTCCCAATCTCCAGCCACCAACGTGTTCCTAAGAAATAATCATTTTTGCAACAAGTTATATTTCATGCTGTTTTTTTTTCTTTCTCTCTTTTTTGTAATATTGTAGCGTTTTAATACTCATTGACTGGATACTGTATCATTCTGTGTTATTGTAAATTTTGTAATAACCCTATGTTATACGATATGATATCTTCTTGTACCTGGGTGAATAAAAGATATGTTCTGTTCTTCTTCTTAAAAAACTGTAAAGAAATATGTTGAAGTATTTCGACCCGTTTTGTGTGGGAGAGTAACTATAGGTACAAACATACTCTAATGACATAATTACGAAATATCCGGCGGTACAAACATTTACAGAAACAACTTTGAACGTAACTGCACCGTGAAGTTATAACATTAACGTGTGTTTGTATTTGGGGATTGTCTTGTAAAACTTCACATTACTTCACATTTGCTGAATTCCGGATAACAAATATTCTGGGCCGAAGGCTTTGTGCTTTGCTTCATTCTATGACATTCGAATATGTTTCAATTTAGGTTCTATTGTCCTTCTCCATGTGCTCGCAGGTTTTCCTCGTTTTCTATGTTCCTGTGGGTTCCTTTTCAGTGATCATTTGTGATGTTTGTTTTTTCTCTTCGGAGAATGTGGCCAATCTATCTCCACTAGTGGTGAATGTTTTTTTGTTCAGATTTCTTCCCATGTTGTTCCGGGTCTGAATTTTTCAGGTCGCCGGATTCGAGTTTAAAGCCATTGGCTCAGTATAATATTTTCATTTTAATCAACATCACTTAATTCAAGTTAGTTTATTAACGTAACGGTAATGATGTATTTCCTTAAGGCAGGTGATTTTTTTGTCAGTCATATTTGACCTTTTAAAGTAATGCACCTAGAGAACGGAAGTTCTAGCGATATTTGTTAACAAA
Organism: Ruditapes philippinarum; assembly: GCF_026571515.1. Lineage (NCBI taxonomy): Eukaryota > Metazoa > Mollusca > Bivalvia > Venerida > Veneridae > Ruditapes > Ruditapes philippinarum. The sequence continues at coordinate 252,017 of NW_026852181.1, forward strand.
TATATGATTATAGTGGAAATAAACAACAGTCTACCCATTTCTGCAAAAATGTTCGTCCTGTTACACACATTGTTATCTAAATGTTATCATTTTATAGAAAGAAATATGATTTTGTATTGAAAAGGTTAGTTGTATAGCAGACAGTATTTTCTACCGAACAATGCAATTATGACTAACACATTCACCCAACTATGTGTAAAAAACTGCTGTCAGTATTTGTACACAATTGTGTTTATGGTCAGTTAATTCTTTTCACCCTAATTGGTATAAATCCTTACTACCACAATCTATGAGGAGTCTTATATTTATCTGTTTTGATTATTCTAGTCAAAAGTAACATATCGAATATAAGTCAAGCTGAATTAGCTGATTAACTATAACAATGGGGATTAACCAATAATTGGCAATGACAAATGAAATAAAAATTGCATAAAATACATAAAATTACCAGATGCTTTAAGTCCTCCAAACAGTGGTGTTAACCTGATTTTCCATAGTTGGGATGTGTGACCTAGTTTTTGACCCTAGGTGGCCTATATACAAACTTGATTCAGAAGTTATCAAAACAAACTACATGATTAATTTCCAGGATATTTGGATCAAAACAGTAGCCACTAGAGTGATAACAATATTTTTATATATTAAGCTCCTGTGACCTTCTTTTTACCCGAGATAACCCATACTCAAACTTGAGCTGTATTTCATATACAGTTTGAGCATGATCCGACCAAAACTGTGACTGCTAGAGTGTTAAGAACTTCAATGTTGACGACGCCGGACTTCGAACATAGACACATCTCTATACCTCACCTCGACCATATGCATGCATAAGTGTTTGTAATGGGATGATAATATAAGAGTTTAAACATACTAGAATCTAAACTCATTTATTCATAAAATTCATTTTTAAGACAACACCATTTATTAATTTGTTTAATCTAAAATCTCTTTTTAATCACACTCAACACCATTCATATTAATTGATTTGCAATTTTTTTTAAAGATCACGTGTTTATTGAAAATAGTTAAAGTAGGCGGTTAAAGTGTTTGTATCCCATGAGATGGTATTGATTAAATATTTATAGTGCCATAATGACAGCTATCCACGAAACACCATTTAACTTTCTTCTCTTTTCCCCTGCATGGTAAACAAAGTCACTATGTTGATTAGTGTTGTAATATTCTACACTTAATTTACTGAATTGCAATTAAACTTAGTTGAATCCAGCTATGAATTGAAACGTGACAAACATTTCTTGCATATCAGACTGGCGTTTCCGTGAGTTTTACCCATGCCGGAAATTTCATCTGGCATGGGGGGTTCCAGATGAGTCGCGTGCTGTACAATGGCACGATAAGGATGACGTCATTTTACCGTTATGAATGAAGTTGTAATTCATACGCCGTTGTAAGAAAGTAGTTATGGTTGTAATGATATTAATTTTCATTGAAAATAAAGATAAAGAATTTAAAGTATAATGGAATATGGTAGAATATGCAAGAAAAAATATCTGACATATGTTTGCGGTCCGGATCGGAATATCCGTCCCTCGGTCACCCGCCCATGAGCGGTAACTCGGCAAGCCTCGTTACCGCCCAATGGGCGGGTCACCTCGGGACGGATATTCCGATCCGAACCGCAAAATATGACAGATATTATTATTCTGAATGGCAATGTTTAAAGCAGTTATTTTAATATGTTTTCTGTAACAAATGACTTCTTTCAATTGCAATTTGTTTAATGATTAGATAAATGATTCGATGTGTGGTTGCTGCCTGATAAACTTTCTTATACTTGCATGAATGAAATTCATTAAGCAACTGTTGTTTACAAATACCTTAATACGTAAAACAAAGGCACATCAAGTCTCGTACGTAAATCAAGTATGTCATATAATGTTTAATTCTCGCATACATTTATAGCAATAAGTTTTAAGGTTGTCAAATCAAAACTGCTTTTCTCTGAAATTGACGCGATGAACAGACTTTATGACCTGAATAATCAAAACAGGTAAACCCACGACATGTCAAAAAAGATACCCTGATATTTGTGAAGTAAGTTATATAAGTGAGTTATATAGCAATAAAGCTCGTATAAAAATCTGGAAACAAAGTGATCCCTCGGAAGCAAAACCATTGTAAATTTATGTTAATTCCTCGCCAAAACCCCCATGTTTCAGCTTATTGAATTATCTAAATCTCTTTATTCGTTAAAGTCTACGCAATTGTGCATTCTAAGATAAACAAATGCTTATAAAATTAAGTAGGTAATTAGTTGTTTACGTAACATACTAACATTCAAATTGAGAAAACATTTATTGGGTAGGTTTTGAGTAACATAAAAATAATTACGCTATAGTGATAAATGTGATTATTAACGTATTGCTTTATGTAATACAGACCGTCGAATTAACTTGGTTGAAATTCAGTTTAAAAGTTAAATAATTTATTTCAGATAAATAAAATACAATGCAATACTATATATCTATTCATATTTTAAATTAATATGACCGAGTTATGTTACAGGACTGATCTGACTTGTTTTGTTATGGCAACAATTACCGTTAAAAGACTAGGAAGGCACTTCAACTTCTGCCTTCACTGTGATGACTCTTCAGCCTCTTTTTCATGATTTGTCCACCCCTAATGAATAGACATGTTTACGCTTACTTAAACTAAATTGAAAAATTTAATATATAATTTTTTTAATAACTTATTTTCATTTTCTTATCTATAATTAAAATTATATTTTGGAAAAGAAAAGACAAGAAATTGATTTTTCCTTTCAATTATTTTAATGTTACACAGCAAATAAATTAGATTTGAGTTTTTTTTATATAAAATGTATTTAGGAGTCAGTATTGTTAACTTTTATTATATTTGAAAACTTGTTGATAATAATGGATTCCTGTGACATTTGTACAGAACCTGCAATTAAATTGTTGTCAATTATCAAAATTTGCAGTTTATATAAAATTTATCAAATTTCTTATAATAAAGAATCAAATAATTTCGGTTAAAGTTGAAAAGATATAATTGACAAATTGAATAACGATTTTATTTGTATCAGTCGACACAAAGTAGTTCAATATTATCAAGTGTCATTATCAATAAATGTCAAAAGTGATTCAATAAGTTTATGTTTCTCAAATAAATTCATGACATTAATCAGTCAGTGAGTTATTCAATCAATCATTCAAAATCAATCATTTCATTCAATAAATATGACCAATTGGATTTGTAATCCTATGCCGTACGTAACTAAATACCAATTAAGGTACAAACGACAAAGAATAAAACTTTGACTACTGGTTATTCCCAAAGCAGTATGAACAGCTTATTCAGTCGATTATATTTGCACCGCCTCCGTGGTCGAGGGGTTAGAGTCGATGACTTCTAATCCAGTTACCTTTCTGGCGTGGGTTCGATCCCCGGGAGATGCTTTGGTAGTTTAGCGCGGTGGAAGGTTATCTAGTACTGGTGTAACTCTCCAGGAACGATGGTTAGGAAACTACCCGCCTATATGACTGAAATACTGTTGGAAAAAGGCGTAAAATGAAACAAACAAACAAACAAACAATTATATTTTTTTAGATTGCATCGATATGCATGCAATTTAAGGACAGGTTTTAATTAACAAGCTCTTCGTTTATTTGCACAACGAATATCTAGTACTTAAAATGTACTCATTATATCGTTCTCGACAAATGTAATCTCTAAAATGGTAAACAAAAAAATGAACAGGAAGTACAAATCAATACTGTTCTCTTTGCATTAAAGGATTTCTAAATGCGTATGCTTGAATAACTTACAATAATATCAAGAGGTAAAATGTCAAGAGTGTTCAAGGTTGTACGCCTTTGCTGTTGTCTTGAATATACATAGTTACCTGTACTGAATAGTAATCCATTGGTACGAAAAGAATGTTTTGTTTAACTGTAAACTGCTGTTGTTTCGATGCTAAATGCATAGCTTAGTCTAAATGCGATAAAAATATTGATATGTCTGGTTGAAAGCGGGTGTTGCAAATTCGCGGGTTGTAATATAAGGAAGTGAAACTGTACATTGCTTATCTAAACAATCTTAAAATGATCATAATAACCAGTCAGTTTAAAAAACTTGATACAGAATAAAGTTCTTCAACCAAGCCTACACTATGTAAATATCGTTGAGGTTATAGTAGATCAATACTTTGTTGTATCTAATATTATCTTCGAAGTTTTGAATTGATCATATTTGCTTTTCTATGTTTTGTATTTTATAAATGAAAATAAAAACATCCAAATATATACAATGTCATACTTTGTATTCTTTCCACCATAGAAATATGATTGCATAAATTGTATTATCAATGATATAAAAATATAGTGTGTTCACCATCCATTTTCAGTTCATTAAAGTGAAAAAGGTTTGATAAATGTTACGTTTTTTAAACATGTCAATACATGAAAAACACAAGTATTGCTTTTTGTCCTATTTAACAAATCAGAAGATATACAGGATGAACATTAATGTGTTAAAGATTTTATAACATATCAAAATGCGTCGAATTGACCCTAAATTGACTAACAATATATTAGGTGGAAATTATTATCCTGTTGAACGCAATATTGCAACAAGGAATATGACTTACAATATTTCGTCAAAGTAAACCAAATCATATAAACCACATTTACAATACAGATGTACAGTTTCATTGGATATTATTGTACTGTCTGAATCAGACATTCTAATTAAAAACATGGCCAGAAGATATATTTTTAATTTACTAGACTGCAATAACCGTAAATAATAATGACAAAAAGTTCACGTCCTCTTTTATGGTTTATTTTCAAATTAAATCCTTAAATATGGTTACACAAACAGCTGTTAGTCAGTTTATGCACAAATCTAGATTGCCAGTTACATGTAAACAAGTCACAAAGTCACGTAACTATGTTTGCATCTAAAATTTGACATACTTATTCGCTCCTTTGTATGCTTTTATGTTTTGTACTCATTCTTTATCAATGAAAATACTTATTGTAGCGATTGCGATGCAAGGCAACTTACTTAATCTCTCACCATTAAACATATATGTTATTCATGACGTAAATAAATCGCCGTTCAATATTTAATGTAATTATTATTAATACTTCATTTACACACTAAGTCTTTTATTCAACTGCATATTCATATTATCAACTAGCAGTTCACACATTACTAGTGAATATCACATCGTGTTTATCAATATCAATCAAACCGTTTATCTATAACAAATATAGTTGGCAGTTATTGTTGTGTCCCATGGGATACTGTTCATTAAATATTTAGAGTGATGTCTGAAATCAGTCGACAATTCACATTTTACTGTATTTACCTGTCCTCTAATTACACAAAATATACGAGCGAAAACACCTTTACAGATATTACTACTTTTGAATTAATTTTATTAGATAGTATAAAGACAACATTTGCAGAGTTATTTAAGCATTAGTATAGAAAAAAAGAGTTCATATGATATTAATCGCTTTTGCATGTTTCCAAATCATAGAACACAATTTTCATAACCTTCCCTATGATAAATCCACTTACTTTTATTATGTGAAAATTCAAAACGATTAATAATCTAATAAACAAATATTTTACATTTATTTGACTTACAGTCTATACATAGTAGAAACGTTATATTATTTTAGGAGCAAGATAAATACATACTGGCTTTGTGTTTTACTACCTGACACTATGATGCATTAAAACCTGGTTGTTTACTAGACAAAACTCAGTTATTGTCAGTTATGGTGAGAAAAATGTGTAGCCTGACAGGGACTCGAAGCCGCGACCCTCGGAATACCGTACCGCGGCTCTACCGACTGTGCTATCCGGCCGCCTACACATCATATCCAATAAATAGTGAACAGTTTATTAATAACAACATTTTACAAAACAATTACAAATTAGGCATATGAAAAACCAGGAAGATGTATCATTACTTATCTGAAAACAATATAATATTATCATAGATAATTTATTATACATTACAGAAATACGTCTCTACAAAGTGAGAACAATGACGACATGCAACGATGCATTACCGTACCCGTAAATATCACTTTGTGTAAACACTTGTGAACGGTTAGTACATCTTACAATAGGAGTATAATAAAAGGATAACGGGACTATTAGTTATTGAATGACTGAGGTAAAGTACACCTTGGTGTGAGAAGAGAAATATGTTTGACTTAATACGAGACCTAATTTTTGTTTACAGATTAATGATTGAAAACAACAAACAGTATTAATTCATATTTTATTTATTAATGATTACAACCCTATGACACTGACACGTAACAAAATGTAATAAAAATGGTATATTATCTTTGTTTTACTGACGAGCAATCAACAGTAAGGTTCGTTTATCTTTAATGTCAGAGTTTAACAGTTCAAAACTTGTTTTCTATGTAACAAAATCTGTACAAAAAACACCTGTTTATAGAAGATAAAGATTCTAGAAAGCGAGAGAATTGTGTAGTATTTGTTTAACTATAACTGCTCACTGGTAGTTTGTTTTAAGATAACTATCCACCTGTTTTTTTGTTCGAACTGGTTTCCCAAATCTTATTGCAATTGCTACATCCTTCTGATCTGACCTTGCTTAATCTCTTTTATGGGGCGTCCGTGGCCGAGTGGTTAAGGTCGTTGACTTCAAACCACTTGCCCCTCACCTCTGTGGGTTCGAATCCCGACAGGGACTTTGGATTCTTTCATGTGAGGAAACTATCCAGTTAGCTTACGGAACGTCGGTGGTTCTACTCAGGTACCCGTTCGTGCCTGAAATAATGCACGGAAGGGCACCTGAGGTCTTCCTCCACCAGTAAAGCTGGAACGTCGCGATATGACCTATACTGTGTCGATGTGACGTAAAACCTAAAACAAACAAACAAAATCTCTTTTATGTATGTTTAGTCTTTACAAATGTGTTTGTAGCCCTTACAATAATCCAACATGTGTAACATGTGTATTTAATGTTAAGAAATGTCGAAATATTTGGATATGTTGCATTTGTTTTTATATTTATATAAAAAGAATTTACATGAAAAACGTACCGCGATCAATTAGGTAGGTAAGAATTAATTTATGTTAATTCAGCACAATGTGATGAAAGTATGGTGATTTTAATCGTCAAAATAACATTGTGCTAAAGTCAAATTGAAGATCTTTTATGACCTTTTGTAAATAATTACAATATAAAATGATATATACATGTATCATTTATACATGTATCATTTATACATGTAAATTTATGTATGCAATAAAATATTATTTAACTTAATTCCACTTTAGCGTTTGCTGTTCAAATGCGATTAAATGATTACAGTTTTATTCAATAATATTTACAGTACCATTATATACACTTATTTGTAATTTTTCTGCAACTATAAAATGTTTTTTATATGCCACAGTTTTATATCAAAAAACGTATAAAACAAAGCTAGCCCCACAATAAGTAGTATAATAATGATAAAAACAAACAATGCAAATGTCTTAATATTACAGTAAAAGAAACAACAATATAAACAAATAGAAAATATATATAACTATTGCCAATCTGTCAAAAGATATATATCACATTAATTTATTTGATTGTCATGGTTCTTGAAATCACATGCCACTATGATTTAACTATCTTAGTGTACAGCAGATGTTTTCTCACAGACAAACAGAACAACTCTTTGTTTAACGTTATATATAATAGAATAATATGTTAGAATAATCATATTACTCACAACAAAAATTTAAACATATGAAACAAATATTCAAGTATCAAAATAAGGACCCTTTTTGTTATTATTTCTGATTTAGAACAAATCTTAACTGATAGTCGTTGTCAAAAAGAAACTCTGGTGAATTGTAGAAATAAATATTTCTTTAAAATTGTGGTAATATTCTCATAACAATATGTTGTATTCTTTAGTTTCTGTTAAAACTCGACTATTCGCAAATAATTTTTTCCAAAGTAATTATGCACCTCTTGTTAAGTGCTTAATGTTTAGCCGCTAGAAAAAATCACTTCAAGCTCCGAGATCATCATAATGACAGCGTTGTCTCTATATCGCTAAATTAGTAAATTAAAAATACAAAGGTAATATAAAGGTAATTACTGATACATACGTTAAACATATAGCATAATAAGGCAACATAATCGAAAGGTTTTAGGTATAAAAACTAATGTATGTTTTAAAACAAATTGCTTTTATTTTGAGCATTTTTATGCATTTATTTAAAAAATGTCAATACAGATAAGATATTTGGAGTAAAAGGTAAGTTTTTACAGTATAACATAAAGCAATACTATGACTGTGACGTGTCGGAATGTTAATTGAATTAGATAGCTATATTACATGCAAACGTTGCTTTTGCATACTATATACATGTATGTACACATGGTATTCATAGCATCTGCAAAATCAAAGACTTCTAACCCAATTACGTCTTACGGCCACTATTTATCATTACCTAAATAAGCAATGCTTATAAATAAACAACGCTTTCTAATAGACGATGCTACACAAGGGGAGGAGTATCATATTAATATATAACTTTAATACATTGTATTACATATCTTAAAAGATAGTTGTATCATTCTTTTTCTTCAATATCTGTTAGAAATGCTGTCAATTAGAAATGATAACATTTGACTATCTTTAATATATTAACAGATAATAGGTTATTAATTATCATTTAAGAAGCCAATACATAGTCATTGAAATAAATGACACTTGGATTAAATACTTACCATAAATTAAAACAGAGTCAATTCAATTTTTTGTCAAAACTTTTTAAATTTGGTTAGCGAAAAAAAACACCTAAATTTGGGATAACATAAGTTTTTTCACGATAACAAGTATTAATCTGGAATATAGAACAGGACAAATAATACATTCACGCCATACCTATTCTACAATTGAGAATGTAGTGACAGCAGCTAGATTATATTGGAATATGTTTAAGCTATCACTTATCTAACACCATATTTAAAAGTACAATTCTTATTTTTACATATATTAAGCAAACAACACCATTTATTGTAAATAACTATCTGTTAAAACAAGAGCTTTTACAATCTTCTCCTTTTTTCTGAAACCCAGCTGAGCAAACACGTTGTTGTGTCACCGTGTTCTTTACATAAATCATTCGTTCTTGTTTAAGTGTATTTATTGTCTAAACATTTCAGGCATTTCAGTGTGTAACATGACGCCTTGTCTGCAAGCTATGATACTTATAAAGATGCTGATATAAAAAGTTACATTATAAAACAAATTAGGACTATTTCCTACATTTTTGATTAAAAGGTAACATGATAATATTTTGAAGATCACAAATCTTATTTTACACAAAGCTATTTCCTTTCTTATTTTTTCGGTAGACTTACCTGTCCGCCTTACGTCATGCGCCGTCCTTCATGACAACGTCAGATCATTACTCCACGATTGTCAAGCTGAAAATAATATAAATAAACTTAATTTTGTTATAACATTAAAAGAAGTGAATTGTAATTGATGTTATTGTCGTCATCGTGTACTTTCTACGTGTATATGTTTTTCTGCTGAAATATAATTACTAAACAGCCTCTTTATAAACATAAAATATACATGTTTTGACTTCATACAAAGTATGTTTGTTATGTTTTAAATTCTACACTTTTAAGTTGGTCACATTATGAATATATATTATCATTAAAAGAACTGGCAGTTTTTTTAAAGACAAACTTTACTTGATATTTTATAGTGCATACAGCTTCCATTGCATAGTTTATTCATTCTTTTATTCATATCAGACATTTCCAGTAAGAACTTTGTTGATTTCAAAAAATTTTACTCAAGGATGAGCATAGTATATCTTTTAACAGTTTATTTTTTAGTATCCTGCTTCATTGTCCAAACAATTACTCATTGGCCACATACATGAACTATCTTTCGCTCCTTTTGTGTTTAGGCAGTAACTTAGCACACTGTAGTATTGGTTATATTATTGGAAGTCTATGTCACATTCTGTTTACATTAACTTTATTTATGGCAATTTATTATCCATTCTGTGTTTTTTTTCCTTCAGGTAATAAGCATCTTTACTTATTATATTGTTACAATATCTAATTTATTCAACGCATATTTGCCCTTCTACAGTAGACATGCCATTCTTTCAGAGGCTTATTGTGACTAAAATAGATCAGAATCAATTTTGAAACAACACTTGCCATGAGAAATATTTCTGTTACATTGTTATGACTATAATTTGGTTTGAGCAAAGAGTAAGGTCCTTTAATCTTTAATGTCAAAGCTCAACACACCCAAAACTGTTTTGTTATGTAATAATACCTTTCAAATAACCCTGTTTAAAAAAGATAGTTTATGGGATAGCGGCGAATATTTTTTTTAAAACTAAAGTACGCTTGGAAATGTGTTTTAGATGTTACCCCTTTTTGTTCCAAATGGCAAAACAAGCTTTTTTTAAATAGCTAAAAGTGTATCCTTTTGATCTGACCTTGCTTAATCTCTCATATGTCTGCTTAGCTGAGAAACAATTTTGTAGACCTTTACTTAATTTCCACATCTGCTGATGATTTAAAAAAATTACTTGAACGCGTTCTTTTTATATTGATAAAGTGAACTTACGAGAGCAAATAATTCGTTAATATTTTTGGTTTTGGAACTTTTTGTTGTGAATCAGCACCAAGTGATGAATGAATGAGGGGTATTATCAGTCAGAGTAACCTTTTTGTGCCGCCACATTGTAGATCTGTTATCGTGATTAACCGTTTTGAATATAAAATAGAAATGTATACATACACGTAAAATGCATGTTTATGCAATACAGTATTATCAAAGTTAACTCCGTTTTACTATGTGTTACATTCAAACTGACAGCATTTAAAAAGATAAAACTAGTAAAACTAATCTAATTATATCTAAAGTCATCAGCACTTTAATAAACTTATAAGTCATTGAGGCTTTTTGTATCTATATCGTAGATAGATAGATTTATTTCGGCAAAGGAAGCATATACATAGTTGACAATATAACATAGGATAAAATAATGAGCATTATTAAATACTATATCACATACGAGAAAACTATGACATGCTCACCAAAATCAAGGATAACACAAAAAAAGGGCAAAAAAAGCTCTTATTTCCATTGTGGTCCTTTGTATTTGCAGCATGACATAGAGAGGCAGACCTAAATATAATCATGTTTAAAAATACTAATAAATCATAAAAATGTATATCACAGTCAAATCTTGAGTTAATGATACTCCTGTTTACAGCTAGGATTTAAAACACATTACTAAAATTGTAAAAAGATAATTAGCAGACAATTTAAAATCCTGAGCCGAAATATGTAAAAACATAGTAAAAAAAATTAAATACTGTTCATAAGATGACTTTTGATGGCAACCTTAAAATTTTGTAACCTGTTGATCTCCGTTAACTCTACAGGTAAATCATTCCATAGTTTAATACTAGCGAAAGCAAAGGATTTAGAACCCTGACCTTTGACCTTAGGTAGACAATACCCACCCTTTTGACTAAGTCTTGTACTATAATTATGTATGGAATCTTGCGAAATAAAGTGTTCAGACATGTAATCCGGAGACAGGCCATTTTGTATCTTAAAAACATGACACAACATTATCTGTTCAACTCTTCTGTGGACCGGTAACCAGTTGAGGGACTTAAAGTGGGATGGGTCAATATGGGCTCTGGAATCCAAGTCAAGTACAAATCTCATTATTTTATTTTGACAAGTTTGTAACTTATTTTTTAAAGACTGTGTCAAGCTATTATACCAAACAGAGCATGCGTAATCATTGTGACACTGAATAAGAGACGTAACCAGAAGTTTCTTGGTATGCTGAGTAAGAAACTCTTTCTTGCGGTAAAGAAATTTTAACCGAGAGTTGGCCTTCTTAAGGACAGACTCGGCCATGGAGCAAAATGACAGATTTTGGTCTAGAGTAATCCCAAGATACTTGATAGATGAAGTTGATTCAATGGATGTACCAGGACAGGTTATATGCAGGTTAGATCAAATGTCTAAATGTAATACAAAATACACACTGTTGTCTAGATTTGAATCTATCTTTTAAATAAATAAATATAATTATCTATCTATTAATACGTCAACGGAAATTCCATTAATATATTTAAACATCATGTTTTGTAAGATCATGTAATACAATGATTTGAATTTCTTATCGTAAAGCAGATGTTTTCTCAGACATTTAAATCAATTGTGTAACGTAAAATAAAATATAATTATAGATTCTAGTAGTAATATTGCTAACAAAAATAATTTAACATATGAAACATGTGTTGAACGTCATATGTCAAACTGTAGATCTTATTTTGTTGTTATTGTCCTTGTAAAATACAACTGTTATACAATTTCTCATTGTATCTGCGTATCAATTCTTCACTCTTTAACGGTCTTTTCATATCATTATAAAGTAAATGAAGCTAGATTATTTGGATAAATGTTTAAGCAATCACTTATCTCAAAATTTAATACAAAGTACGCTTCTTATGTTTACATAATCATGCAACACCATTCATTATATTTAACTGTCTGTTAAAAAAAACAAGAGCTTTCACAATCTTCACTGACATAACTATTTCCGAAACACAGCTGAGCAAACACGTTTGCAATGTTACAGAGTGGTTAACATAAATCCTTCGTTCTTGTTTAAGTATTATTTATTTTCTAAACATTTCATACAATTCATGTGCTATATTCCTGTTGTTACAGGACAACTTGTCTGTATGACGTGACACTAGAATAGCTGTTGATGTTAGACGTTACAATCTAAAATCAAATATTGACTATATCCTAAATTATCGCGTAGCTTTAAGCCGCATGTGATGCATCTATATATTTTTACTGCATACATACAAACATATGTACATGTTTTATGTTCATTTACGATAAATTAAAGTTGGACATAATGATTTAAAGAGAAACGTTCACAAAACATGTCATGTTCATAGCAGAATATAAATATATGTTAGTAAACATTTTAGACTTGATTTTTTTTAAAATTTTTTTCATGAAAAAAATAAAAATAAAAGTTTTTTTTAATGGGGAAATTTTTTTTTTAAATTTATTTAATTATTTTCCGTTTTGTCATGGATTCAAATTTTCCTGAAAAAGAAGGGGTTTTCGTTTTTCCGAAAACTTGAGTTACAAAATTTGTTTCCCCAAAATTTTTTCCCTTTTTTTTATTTATCAAAATTTTCCCTTTTAAAAACGTTCCACAATTGTTCTTTACCCCCTTAGTCATGGGTTTTTTAAAATTTCTTATGCAATTAAATTAAAGTTATTTTTTTCAAAAAACACTTTTAAATAAAATTAATAAACCCAAAAAATAATTTAAATTTTAAATTTGGGGGAAACTTTTCCCAACTTTTTTGTTTGGGTTGGTTGGGAAATTTATTTTTTCTTATTTTTTTTTTAAATTCCCATTTGGGGTTTGGGTTTTATTTCAAAAGGTAAAACTGGAAAAATTTTTTTATTTGTTTTTTTTTTTTTTTAAAACTTTTCTTTTTTTGTTTTTTGCCTTTTTAATATTTTTTTTTGTTTTATTACTGAAAAAAAAATTTTAAAAATTTCTCCAAAAAAATTTTTTTGGGGTCCCTTTTTTAAAATTTTTTTAAAATTTATTTCCAAAAAAAAAAACTTTTTTTTTTCAATTCGTTTAAATTGGTTTTTTTAAAAGAAAAATAAAAAATCAAAATTATAAATTTTTTTCTTCCAAAAAAAATTTTTTTTTAAATTAAACCAAAAAAAACCCCCAAAAATTTTTTAACAAAATTAAATTTAAAAAAAACAAATTGTCTCTAAAAAAAAAATTTTAAAAAAAAACAAAACCCTTTTTTGATAAAAAAACTTTTTTTGAGGATTTAATTAAAATTTTTGTTAACAAAAAATTTTTAAAAAAAAATTAAAAAAGGGGAAAAATTTTTTTTTTAAAAAAAGGGGAAAAAAAATTCCTTCTTTTTTTTTAAATTTAAAAAAAAAAATTGTTTATTGAAAAAAATTTTAACAGTTAAAATTTTAAAATTAAAAAATTTTTTTAAAGGAAAAAGAAACATATTTATTTTTCCAAAATACTTAAAATAATTTTTATTTAAAAATAAATTTTGTTTGATTCATTAAATTAAAATTTTTGAAAAAAATTTTAAATTTTTCTCAGGACCACCCTTTTTAAAATTTACTTTTAAATTTCTCTCTTTTAAATTACAAAAAAAACCAATTTTTTAAACAAAAATTTTAAAAATTTTAAAAAAGGTTTTTCCCTTGTTTCCCCCGTTTATTTTTTCCTGATTTAAAAATTTTCCCAAAATTTTTAAAAATTTAAAATGTTGATTTTTAAAAATTATTTTTAGCATTTTTTTCCCAAAACCTTTTAAAAAAAAATTAAATAAAGGGTTTTTTGGGTATTGGAAAAATTTAAAAAATAAAATTTTTATTTTAAAAAAAAACAAAAAAAAAAAGAAAAAAATTTAAAATTTAAAAAAAAAGAATTAAAAACTTTTTCTAAAGTTCCCTTATTTTTATTAATTTTAAATCTCAAATTTTCCCTTTTTTTTGAGGGGGCCCCAACAGGAATAAAAATTAAAAAGTTTAAAGATTTTTTAAAAAATATTTGGAAAAAATTTTAAAAAATTTAAAAAAAATTAAAAATTTTAAAAATAAAAAATTTTAAAAAGGAAATTTTTTGATTTTTTGACGAAAAAATTTTTTCAAAATAACTTTTAAAACAAAAATAAAAATTAAAAAAAATTTTTTTTGCAAAAATTTTTAAAACTATTTTTTCAAATTTTCTAGAAAAAAAATTTTAAAAATTTTTTTGTTGTAAAATTTTTTAAAAAAAAATTTTAAATTTTAAAAAAAAATTTTTAAAATTTTTTTAAAAATTTTTAAAAAAAAATTTTTCATTAATGTAAAAAAATCCTTAAAAAAAAAAATATAAAAAAACAAAATTTCATGATTGAAAATTTTTTTTTTAAATTTAAAAAAAAAATTTTTAAAAAATTTTTTCGATTTCAAAATTTTTTTAAAATTTTTGAATTTTTTCAATTGTCAAAATATTTGCCCATTGATATCATTTTTTTTCTTTCACAATTCAAATTTGATTTTACCCAGGGGTTCCAAACAAAACTTAATAACATTTTTTTAATATGTTTAAAAAACCCCAAAAAAAAAGGGGGGGGTAAAAAGCGCAAAAAATTGTTTTCTATATGTTCTCCTTTTGTAGCAAAAATATTATTTTTTGTTTTTATATTTTTTCCCTTTTTCCCCAAAAAAATTTTTTTTTTTGAAAAGATTAAGACAGTTTGAACATTTAACAATAGCTGTATAACGTACAATATTTTCTACCGAAAAATGCAATAACGAGTAACATATTCACCAAACTATGTGTAAAAATTGTCGTATGTGTTCACAATTATGTTTATGGTCAGTTGATTCTTTGTTTCCCTATGATAAGTCTAATACAGTGTTAAATTTACCTGTTTTGATTATAATTGTACTTTTAAATGACTACCCTATTCCATTAAAAGTAATATTTTGAATATAATATCAGGTAAATTATTGATTATTTATGTGTCACAAAATTAAAGAAAAGTTATTGAAAAAAATTAATATATAATGTGTCACAAGTTGCATATGGATGAGCATATTGTCACTCAATTTGTTTCAATATGACAACAATATAACAATACATGTATAATAATTCTTTACTCAAAAATTGAACAAAAACACAAGAACACTATAAATGAATTTCTTTTGAACACTAAAAATGAATTTTTTTATTATGCACTTATCATAACAATGTTGAAATTCAATTATAAAATTTGCCAGTCAATATTATTATTATTAAAAAACTTTAAGATATATGTAAAAGTGTCTGTAACGAGATAAAAGAAAAGAATATAAAAGTTTAAATAACTGGTAAATATACTTTAAAAAAATGTTTAAAATACAGCACCATTTACAACACAGTCAAATTAAATACTTTTCTTTTTCATAGTGGTAGTAAACCTTTTTTGTCAGGTAAAGAGTAATTTTGTTTAATTTAAAGTTTGCGTTTAATCACACTCAACACCATTCATATAAATTGATTTGCAAAACAATTTAAAAGATCACGTATTTTTTTGCAAATAGTTAAGTAGGCGTTTATTGTGTTTGTATCCCATGAGATGGTATTGATTAAATATTTAAAGTGCCATGATGAAAGCTATCCACGAAACACAATTTAATTCTCTCCTCTTTTCCCCTGCATGGTAAACAAAGTGACTATGTCGATTAGTGTGGAAATGTTCTACATTTAATTTACTAGATTGCAATTAAACTTAGTTGAACCCAGC
The DNA here is from genome assembly GCF_026571515.1 of Ruditapes philippinarum. Classification (NCBI taxonomy): domain Eukaryota; kingdom Metazoa; phylum Mollusca; class Bivalvia; order Venerida; family Veneridae; genus Ruditapes; species Ruditapes philippinarum. Next base: position 268,422 of record NW_026852181.1, read on the forward strand.
CATTTACTGGAAAGATACAAACCTTTCTGAATGACAATGTTTAAAACAGTTATTTTAATTTGTATTCTGTAACGAATGACTTCACCCAATTGCAATAATGTTATACTGATTAGATAAATGAGTGGTTTGTCTCTTAAATCATTTCTAATACAAGCATAAAGCATTTATCATGCACTTTTACTCTTACAACCACCCTAATATCCAAGACAAAGGCACATTACGTCTCGTCATCTCTTAAACCGAGTATATCATTGAAGGTTTAGTTCTCGCATACATTTATAGAAATAAGTTTTAAGGTTGTCAAATTAAAACTGCTCTCTTCTGTGTGATATTTATGTGATAAAAAGACTTTAAAACTTGAATTATTAAAGCAAACAAAAAACCAAGACATGTCAAATAGATACCCTGATGTATGTGAAGTAAGTTATATTAGTGAGTTATGTAGCAATAAAGCCCGTATAAAACCATTGTAAGTTTATGTAAATTTCTCTCCAACATTACGTAATCATACCCTCATGTTTAAGCTCATTGAATTATCTAAATCTCTTTATTCATTATAGTCTACGCAATTGTTCATTCTTAGATAAAAAATGCTTATTTAATTAGGTAGATAATTATTTGTAAAGTTACAGACTAATATTTAAATTGAGAAAACATTCAATCTGGGTAAATTGTGAGTAATATAAGAGTGGTAAATATCATTTTAACTTATATAAAACAGATCGTCGAATTAACTTGGTTGAAACTCAGTTTAAAAGATAAATGATTTATTTCAGATAAATAAAAAACTAAAGAACAAAACAATATATTAATTCACATTTTAAATGTTCATATTTATTTGGGTTAAAATATTTCCATGATCAAGTTATGTTTAAGGACTGATTTTATTTGTGTTGTTATGGCAACAATGACCCTTGCAAGGTTAGTTAGGCCATGAAGATATTTCAAACCGCTGCCCTATTGATCTTTTTATAACATTTCGACCACTAGACTCTTCAGCCTCTAACACGACCAGTAACTGAATAGAATTTTCGACGCTTATTTTTAACATAACATAATTTTCAACAAACGAAAGAATCAGTATCTAAATTTATGAAATCCTGCAAATATCCTAATCATTTTCATTAATAGAAATGATCTTATATATCGGTAATGCGAAGGCAATAAATTGACTTTTTTCATTTGTGTTTAATGTGACATAGCAAATATAAGATATGTATATACCTGGCTATTTTTACAAGAAAGTATTTTAGGTGACACTTTTATTTACTTTTATTATATTACGAGTTATTCTTGATAATAATGTGTAATGTGTGAAATGCGTGTGAACAGATTGCTTGTGGGGGTCCTGTGACATATGAATAGAACCCGCCATACTGGTGAGTAATTGAAATGTTTACTCCTTGAATAATTATATTTTAATTAAATTAACACACTTAACCTCAGACATGGCTGAAACGTTACTCTCAAGAGAAGGCTAATATATATGTTTTATTATAATTTACAAATGGGTTCATACCATGTTTTATGCTTATCACTGCTTATCACATGATGCAAGTAGCGCTTAATGTAAAATACAATAATTTGCCCTGAAAGTACCACAATGTAGACAATTTCTTCCTTTCTTTTTTTCTTTACTTTATAAAAATTTAAATTTACTTAAATACTATTATATAAATACATGCATGCTTATGGGTATGAATTATTTATATCCTAATGTTATATGTATATAGTCACGTGTTTCAGCATTTATATGCATATCTACATGACGAATGAGTATGAGTAATAGATAATAGCTTAATAATGGCTTTATAGGTGGCAGCTGTAAAAAGATGCCCGTACTTGTTACATTTTCTGGTCCTTCGGGATCATTGATTCCATCACTTTTAAGTGTTGAAAATTGAGGACCGCTCAAGCCGTTGTTAAGGGGCATAAAGGAATGTTGCACATATTCATTATCCCTCATGTACAGACTCAATCAAACCGAGTCTGCAATTTTCATGTAATTTTGTTGTTGTGATTAATGCTTAGGGACAATTTTTCATCCAGATTATAATATGATTTCATATATTTTTTTTTGAAGACAAAACCTGCTGTCATTACTATGTTTTTTATATTTTTGTTAATAAAATCAGCTTAATGAGTCCCACGGAGCATTGTACATGTTTGTTCTTTATTTAAAAGAAAAAAAATATCCTAAAGTATATTTAAAAAGTTAATAAGATTACCGTAACTGCATAAGGGGTTTTGAAGTCGCATCTATTTAGATGAAGAAGAAGTGGTCTCCCACTAAAATCAATTAGTAGCCTTAAGTATCAATTACTTACATAAACCAACCACCTTGCTTCATGATAAATTAACATCATGTAAGAGGCACAAGTACAATTAAGTTTGATTTAATTAGAAACAAATCATCCAAGCTTGATTTCATCTCTGACTTTATGCATATATGGATGTATTAGGACTATCTGGAATGCTCATGCATACTGCAAACATGAGTAATGTTCATATTGCAGGAAATTTGGAGGAAGTTTTTCTATTGTAGAAAAAAAGAATAATTCACATGAAACAAAATACTTTTATCTGTTACTTTGCAGAAAGAAACATTGTTTTGCCCATGGCAAATGGAAACTTTCAGAATTAATTGACTTTTTGTTATTTTTCTAGAAGTACATTCTTGTACAGTTAAAAATGAATAACTGCCACGTAAAATCTCCAATTTGTGTTCGATGAATACATTCAACAGTAACGACACCCATAATAATTATGATGGTAAACAAAATAACCGAGACATTAAATATTAACAATATTGTACAAAAGAATGCAACATACTACATACTGTAAATATAACTTAGATATAATCTGATGAATCGGTAGTTTGTTTTTAAATTGTTCTTTCTTTAGTATTGCTAACGGATTAGAGATGTCTTTTAAATATTTCATAATATAAGAATGCGACTCTCAACATCTACATTAAATGCTGTTAAAAACATCATTGTTCAAACAAAAATTAATATGATAAAACTTCTTTTAGAGTAGACGTAAATACAGAATGACATTGAGCAAAATGATATCCACACAACTTGAGAAATTAATATTGCTTGTAATGGGTTATTTTGAAGAAAAATAATATACATTATAAACATTTGACAGGTATAAATAAAATTACCAAATTTATAAATATAAATGTCTTGTTTTGTTATGTTTTAAAGAAAGCACCAACAATCTAAAGTATTCAAATACAAAATTAATATGTATTTTATCAAATTTATCGAAATTTATTAATTCCTGTATTGCGTTTTCCAAGATATCTGCTACAAGACAAATATTGTTATGCAAGCTGCAAATTATTTTGGTAAATCATACATAACAATGTGCTATTATTTTCCTGCCAGACACTTAGACAATATAGACAAAACAAATTTATTTCTAAGATGATATATGATAAAGGGTCACAACTAAGATATGAATATTCCCGAATACTCTTATCTAATAACAAATTACAACGACTTATGTAAATTGAGAGCAGACGCGTTCGAAAAAGATATTAATCAATACACATACACATATATTAACACTTAGTTGTTATATTAATGGATACTGAAGCAAGAACTTTAAATGTGCGTAAATGCCAATTTAATATAACAATCACAATATTACAATAACGATATTTTGACAATGATATCTGATTAAGAAGCTTGTGTTCGAGATAAGTTTGAAATTTAGTTTCAAATGGACATACTTATCAGACGCAAGTACGTTTCTCTTATGCTTTGTAGAGTGCTTCACAAATGAGTTACAATAGAGAATAATTTGCTAAACATAAAAACTGCTATTTTTTCCGGAAAAGATATTTTGTGAGCCAAACCACTAGAAGGAAACATCAATAAATTCATTTTCAATTTCTCAAATGTGCTCAATTGAGCGGATAAATACTCATTTTAGCGTAAAATTAATTGAAATTTCTCAACCGAAAACATTCAATTATTTTGTTTAAGAATTCAATTTTTTCATTGCGATACAGAGGATAGAATTATCATATCGATCAATCGATCATATTTAATATTATGATAATAAAATAACTACAATATACGTCTTATAAAACACAATAAAAATAACTTAAAATAAATGTACATTTTAATATGTTTCGAACACTCAGGAAACTCAGATACAGATTTTAACAACATTATAATTCTAAGAAGATCGAATGCGTCTGATACCCAGGTATATCTTTGAAACCATTGTCAAGTTTAAGTATCAAATATCAAAATGAGTTCCCAATGTGCTGATGGATAATCACATTTGTAACAGTAAAACTGTAATAGTATTCCGGCATTTCGCTCATACCTGATATCATAACAGAGCTTAGACAGTTAAAACGATCATCATCTATCATAATAATGCTTAATGCAAAACTTTTGACGGTTTAGACATTTCTTTAATCTGTATCCGTTGATGAACATGTACTTTTGTATACACTTAACCAAACAGTTTAACATGAATCACAACGTCGCTCGTAGGAGAATCATAATTATTCCATCATTCATAATTGTCTTGTATTTCTAAGAATGCAATACAAGTGTGGGTGATTTTATATGTTAGCGTCATACCAATTGCGACTTCTGAGCTTCATAATCTTAGATTTAGTAAACAGTTAGAACTTTAAACTTTGATAGTTATCTTGAAATGATATCACTGTTGAACCGCTGGTTGCCTTCTGAGTAAAATAAAATTTAAGACATAGTGTAAGTGCAATACTTGTTTACATACTGTTGATTTTGTATAGTATCAAAGCACAAAACGATGATCAACAACAAGTTTTAATTTGATTTGGCCTAATTGCATACGAGATAGTGTAGACGTTACAGTTTTTACACTAAGGTATATGCATAGCATGTATGCACAGCGGTTTTGGGTCAATTATGATAGTTAATGATGATTAGGACTTAGTTGACATATTATTGCCGTTTCCTTTTTTCCTCCTTAACTGCAATGTTTACTACAATAATATCTGCATTTAATTATAGTAATAATATGACGAGAACACATGGCTGCAATCAACATTTGCAGGCAAAACAAAAAATGAATGTGCACATTTATATGATTACATGACTTGTTATATTTATACCTTGAGCAAGAAACTTTACACTCGTGTACTTGTTGGTTCCAAGTGTGTCTATAAGCTTATAGCTTCCTACACAATCGAACTAAAAATAAATTCTGTATAAACCAATATCTAAGAAAAGAGTGGCAATTACTTGTAACAGTCTCTGTTACAAATGCAATTTCAGTAAGTATTGCATTAACTTTAAATTGTTATAAATTTAAATTGTTTTGGGGAATTTTTACAACAAAAAGAATGCTAAACAATTTATATTACAGGCGTGCATGTTTTTGAATCATAAAAGCTTTTTGATTGTAATACTGTTTTAATCATTTTCAACATAAAAACCAAATTCATTAATTGTTTTTTGAATGAAAAGAGCTTTGGAAATTTTAACCATCATGATAATGCCATATCAGATATTGCCATTTATTTGGAAAGCTAAAACAAGAATTATATTCAGAATTAACAAAAGGTATTTAATAATATAAATAAAACAACATATAACTTTACTTAATAATACATATTTCTTACCTTGATTCATTCTTTGTCTATATTTGTATAGAACACGAAAAGATTATACATTTTTATTTGCTATTACAGATTACTTTATCGAGTAGATTGATAGTTGTCTATGTGGTCTAGACGTTTTAGGCCGAGAAGCAAAACGCTTAATGATATACTCGATGAATCTAATGTTTGTGAAATAAGTCGCTAATGCACAGCAATGGTTATGCAGAAAAAAGCACACTCATTTCTGTGAACTATTGTAATTCTTTAATCTTGAAGAGAACAAGAAATTTGAAAGCATTAAATGTTATGTTACTTTGACAAGATACGGGCTGTGTCGTTTGTTCTGAGTCTTTGACGATAATCATTATAACAATATTATATATTGTTAGTTACTTATATAGGTCAGCTATTTTGATGGGACTGACTTAAAAGTTCAAAGTTGTCTCTACGTCGTAGATAGATATTCATTTCTCATTGATTTGCAATTGCCTTTTATTACTTTAATGGTAGCTACCAGTACATTTGATGTGAACTTCTCTATTTAGTAAATAAAGAAGTTATAGCAGCAAATAATTAGCACGACTTACAATGTATTATTTATCCTTCATATTTAAATCGGACATATTGTCAAAACTTCATGCAACATCTTTTGTATGTTCCTTCTCTAGGATGTATTGTAAGATTAAGGAAAACCGCTTTCTCTTTATCAGTAAAGTACGGAATCGTCCTAGTGCCAATTAAACATATTCTATAAAAATTGAAAACTCCTACGTAGGAGATATAAAATCCTAATTAGGAGTTTATAACTCCTACGTAGGATTTTATAAGTCCTACGTAGGACTTTGTAACTCCTACTACGTAGAAGATAGAAAAGCCTAATTAGGAATTTATAACTCCTACGTAGGGCTTTATAAGTCCTACGTAGGACTTTGTTATTCCTACGTAGGAAAAAAAGCCTAATTAGGAGTTTAATACTCCTACGTAGGACTTTTAAACTCCTACGTATGACGTTTTAACTCCTACGTAGGACGTTTTAACTCCTACGTAGGACTTTTAAACTCCTACGTAGGACTTTTTAACTTCTACGTAGAACTTTTAACTCCTACGTAGGACTTTGTTAGTCCTACGTAGGACTTTGTAACTCCTATGTAGGAAATAAAAAAGCCTAATCAGGAGTTTATAAATTCTACGTAGGACTTTATAACTCCTACGTAGAAGAACACTTAAAAAGTCCTACGTAGGAGTTATAAACTCCTACGTAGGTCTTTAAAACTCCTAATTAGATTTTTTATCTCCTACATAGGACTTATACAAAGTCCTACGTAGGAGTTATAAAGTCCTACGTAGGACTTATAAAGCCCTTCGTAGGAGTTATAAACTCCTAATTATGCTTTTTTATCTCCTACGTAGGTGTCATAAAGTCCTGCGTAGGAGTTATAATGTCCTACGTAGGAGTTATTTTTTTAAAGAACATGTCAAATTGGCACCAGGACGATCCCGTAGTAAAGCACATTCTTTTTTGCTCAAGTATTAGAGAAAAATATGATAATATGCATAACATGCTTCATGTCTCACCATTTAGAAAACCCCTATTGCTTTTTTGATTGTTACTCAAATGATACGGCCAGGTAAAAACCTTTTTTCTCTGTATTTTTTTCTTTTTTCTTTTTTTTTCTTTAAATTTATGACCTTGATCACGGTCAGCCTTCAAATAACATTAGAATGGTTACTTATCGAGTACACTTTAAACTCCTATATTTCTCTTTAGTCAGTAACATTTACTGTTCTGAATTCTCAACGCACGTAGATTTAAGCGATTAGCATGAATATTATTTTTACCGTTTTATCGTTTAAAACGTATTCTAATGACAATCTAAGCTGCTCAACAATAAAAAGACTTTAAATATTCAATGGCCAGTAGCTATGTGTTATTATCTCGTAATGTTCTGTTTATTAACATAATCATTATTAACTGGTGTTAGAAATAAGAAAAATGATAAATCCGCTACTATAGACTAATATTATGCACAATTATGTGTATTATGTAAATAGATGCCTTTGATAGATCAAGCTTTAATTTATTTTCTTATTATACTGCTCATAGAGACCACATTATGCAAATACAATGCACATTATGTGTAATTTCTATGATAATTTTCATTACATGCCAGACAAATGACGCCAGCAGTAAATGTAGACTAATTGGTTTTGTTTCAATAAATAAAGCACAAGCTAACATACTTAGATTGGTATAAAACACTTACTACAAATTTGAAATTTTCACATCCAGGCATGGACGTTAAAATCCGATATTTTAGAGGAAAAAAAGTCTTTAATAAAGATCTATAATACCAGCAGTTATTTGTAATAAAACAACATCTACGTTGACGGTAAATTCAAGTTTATTTTATTGAAGTAATACAACATAGTAAGTATATTTTAGGGTAAAATGAAGATTGATTCCTTTTCTTCTCTCTCCGTTTCCTTTTTTCTCCCGTGTTCGTTTGTTCCCCTAACATATTTCAGCGCACTATCTGGCGTGTTATAATCAGCGGATGAAATGGTGAATGCCGCTTGTTTACTTAATAAACTTAAGCAAATTATATATAAGAAGTTGCTTACTTGAAACTTTTGGAATATACACCTTGCTATTGCCTGTGAACATTCAAGGTTAGAATTTTTTTCTTTCGTTTTTTTTTACTTTTAGTTGTTTCTATTTCATACGATGGGCGAAAAAAGCAATATTTCTAAGGAACTAGTAATATTATACAAAATTTTAATATGGACTTTTTAGCTGTTGAATATGATGTGATATGTACTGAAAAAATTAATATTGACCGAGGCGATAGCCGAGGTCAATATTAATTTTTCAGTACATATCACATCATATTCAACAGCTAAAAAGTACATATCTGTTTTATTATATAATCTTTAAATAGCTTTTATATGGCTTATCACATCTGCCATTGCATACGATGGAAATCATTATTTTTCAGCTTGTCTACTGTTTCCATTATTTGACCCTTTCCATTGGCATGCTAATCCCTATTTTTCTTTAAACTGAAAAATGGTAACTAATATAGACTAATTACTAGTATTTGACTCTTATGTACATCCAACTCAATGTTTCTTCAGAATAATAACTACAAACTTGGCGTGACGTCACGTCAAAGTCTCGCGTCTTTTAGGGATTTCCAGAAAATCTATTTTTAGGAGAAAAACCGGTGAATATACTCTGAAAATCTATTTTTAGGAAAAAAACAAGGAATATACTCTGATATTGACCTGTTATTTTTTACAAAAAGTTGCTTGTTAGCCAATCAGGGAAAGGCATTTCAAAGCTATTTATAGATTATATAATAATAGTTGTTATTACATAAACTTATTTTATTTTTGATGTGTTACAATGATATTTTGTTTGCTACATTTATATAATGCAGTATCGATAACGTTATTTTTAGGCCTATAGCATATGGTAGCCATTAATATCTGAAGCATCGGTCGAAATGGAATGTGCACCTACTTGTATTGTTACCGTTATATGCAACTTACTGATATAACTGTATCATTAAGTACGGTGCCTTTGTGAAAACTATTTATGCAATTTTACTCTTTTTAACATATGAAATTTCTGCAATAAATAGATATTGAATTAGCGGATCTTGTACCTCGCAAATATCAACAACATCCATTTATACGTATATCTTTTTTGCTGTGCTGTTTTGTATTTATTTATTCTTAATATTATCTTCATGGTTGTTACGTTATTCCAGGCCTTCTGCTTCAGTAAATGGAGATAAAACTTTTATAACTTTAGTTCTTTTGATATCTGTGCTTATAAGACAATCTGTATTCAACCCTAGGCATAATATTTTCAAGTATAAACTAACATTGTGACAATAAAAGAAAATAATGAAGGTGTATCACTTTAAGGCATACAGAATCTTTTATTTGCTTATGTTGCAGATTACATTCACCGGAAATAGTTTTGGTGGCGACTGAGGAAATATTCATTATTTTAATTTGGACACTTCTTACTTTTCAATATACCGTAATTATCAAACTGTTTCGTTGATCATGTACATTCGTGATGATTGCAATTTTTATTATTTTCATGAAGAGCTTATCAGGCATCTGATAAAACGTACATGCGTAGTATACCCAAACGACAAAACTGAGTGCTACTATTTGAAACTTAAATACTGAAACATTTTCTCGTTTCTGAACAATGTCAAAAATAAATACGAATTGTTGCGAAAGAGTTTATTATAATTTATTAAGAATGATTGTCTTAGATTGTATTCTATAAATAACATTGTCTATTATGAGCTTATTCAACGTGCTAAGAGGTGCGTAATTAATTGAAAGTCAATAAGGTCTATTAGGTATATTTTATAGAACGTCTTGGGCTGTAGTTATCTCTATGTCAATTTATCGTTTAAACTTAAGTAGAATATTTTATTCGATAATAGTAATTAAACACAATATTCGCATATTACAAATTCATAATTGTGATGGTTGAATTTTTGGAATTACCTGTTGCACATACAATATAATGTTTCATTAAAATTTGTTAATATACTACGTAATTCGTTTACAATAATCAAGCCTTGTTCAATAACGTTATATATTTGGTAATATTTATTTATAAAATCAATTTCTATAACGATTCGTTGATATATAAGCTTGACAGGAATTGGAAAATAATTAGATATATGATATGACAAATTATGACAGCATAAATTTAGCATAATAAGTTAAATACGTTTAAAATATACCGAAATAGAAATGATAATGTTAAGATACCTAGTTGTTATACACTGTTGTATCTTAGATGTTTGTTTTGAAGATTTCAAAAACCTAGTAATCTGCAAATCAAACCGTGTCTGACATGTAATGTACTTGAACCTTTAGCATATTAACATTCTTTAACTGCAGGAGGGTGAAATAATTGCTTCAAATGTTTAAACGAATGTCAGGTTAACAATCTTGTTTGCAACTGCCTCACAGACAGGTGTTCGGTATATAGAACACCGATGAAGCTGCAAAAGTATTACCTTATTTTGTATATTTTAATGATTGACAGGCATTAAATGTCTTTGCAAACAATTAACTGCAGATCAGCATCGCTTCACTTGTTTATATTTTAAAGTGCTCAGTTGCATCACGTCTACGTACTTAATGTTTTTTACTGTATGTTTCCTTATTTTTTGGTACCAATATTTTACATTAAAGGTTAAACGAATACTCATGATCATTATTTACTTCAGTTTAATAGCATTTATACAGAAAAGTTGTATTCATAAATTCTAGTTTTGCTTCAAAACAATAAAAGAGCATTTGCCTTTAAGAAATCATGATCAAACGAAACAAAACAAATATCTAAATCTTAAAACAACTGTCCATCACACAAGGATAAATACAGAATAAATCATTATCATTCAATCAAAATTGTACTTTAACTAAAGCTTATCAGCTTCAACCCTAAACAACTGATATTTATTGATATATTACCTATTAAACAGATAAAACAATAAACATCTTGACAAAGCGAAATCACACCTAATACAAACCAATCAAAGAACCAAAAAACATAACAGATCACAAATCAGTTAGGACCACCACAACATTATTCAACAAATTCAAGAAGTCATGTTCCTTTCAAATAAATGATTTTCTAAAAACAATAGACGCTACACATCACGAAAGTGCATCATCTAGCAATAATAAGTGCTTCACCCATCTTTTTCTTTATCCTTAATTAACACGGATCCTGTTAACTAATTTTAATTAACGATGTCGGATATTCAACTTTCTTCCATTACTACTAAACTATCATTGCGCAAGAAAATACTTCTTTTCTATATTTTTATTTTTTTGGTTTACATCTTTAAATTATCAATTAATTACAAAACTTACTTTAACTGAACCTGTTAATATTGAGTATTAAGATTGGGTAATTAATGTAATAAGATAGTAATGAATGCCCTTTGCCGCTCTCTAAATTGATCGCTGACGCGGTTTTTGTTCTTCGCAAAAATAAACTTTAGTAAAATCTATGAATAATTAAATGTCAATTAGAAAACCATCATCCAGGAGGCTAGATTGATAACTGTAAAACTGATCTCGGTTTTTGTATCTTTTAATTACTTATCTACAAGCGTCTTAAATTATCAATTTAAGTACGGACATTATCGGGCAGTGAATGTATTGTTTTGATGCTATAAATGTATGTTTTGATGATAATATAATAGTTCCAATTTAAAACAACTATGTGTATCGTAATAAAGTGTGTGCGTACTTTTTTATATGTTTGTTTTGATTTCTTTTTTGCCTAATTTTTGTTTTGTCATAAAGAAAAGGTGCGAATTTTTTCAGATGTAAATATCGTCAGTGGTACGAACATCTTCGTTTTGCTGCATGGAGAAGTAATATAATGGCGAGTATTGAGAACCTTATTCGAACTTCTTAGATTACCAAATCACATTTGTGAGTTTACGTCTAGATCTATGAATCGTTATATACTTTAAAATATGCAATGCCTCGTCTTTATGTCAAATTTTCAAAATGGTCTATGCAATGATATACATTTGTAGTTTGTAATCAACACAAAAAACGCCGTTTTATTTCAAGTATTTCAATGTATTTTTACAGATTACATCATAGACTTTGAAATATGAGCAAAATGTGTTTAACTATCGTTTATCATTCCATTGTCAGTAAGATGAAGAAAGACAATAATGCTTTATACATTATGAATAAAAACACCATGATGAGTACGGTTAAATCAGCCTCAATTTCTGAAAAATATCACGTTCAACTTATGCTTTATCGCTGCACATTAACTTTTGTCGTCCGATTATCCAACACATTTTTGGTATCTTTGTTTCATATATCAGGGTAATACAGTATATTCTAATGTAAATACATATTCCTCTGCATTTAGTTGAAAGAAACAAATCTTAAAATGGTCATTGTTTTAAACTTCTCCGATTAAAGTTTAACATACCGGATTTCAGATTGTTTTTATGCTTGAAACGATTTGAGCTAGAACTTTTGTGGTTGAACCATATTCCTCTATTAATCTCACTGCAACAGACATATAATATTTCTTAATAATATCGTGACAGTTTTATTTAGAGGCAAATTAGCAAAATAGATCAAATTAACATTCTTTATGATTATTCATGGCTTATCAATTATAAAAAACGACAGCACAAAATGGTTTCAAACATGAATAATTTACAAAACTTTACGGCTATGTAATGTATAACTTCTTCCATAAATTGCAATAATGTAAATTCATGCTAATGGCAAATACTCTTTATAGTTAAAACATTAAAGCTAAATCATTTAAGACGCACTTCGATTTTCTGAGTAACTTCAACGTACAACAGCAGATTTTAAATCATATAAGAAAATGATTTCATACAAAATAATTTTAAAAAGAAACCCAATCAAATCTTCAAAATGTCTCAAAAAAGATTAATGAAATTGAGAATGTAAATTAATGTTTGATCATATGCATATATACTCATTATCCCCGGAAATAATTCCTGAATGTCAATCCTAATATACATAGATAAATTTTATAATGTCTTTTGTATAATGTCAATAAAATCCGATAGAAAAAATATTTTATTGCAAAACTCGTTTTTATTGCAAAACCGGTTGTAATCAAATTGCAATAAAATCATGTCAACGCAACCAGTTTTGCAATAAAATTGTTGCAAAACTCGTTTTTTTTTCTTTCATCAAAGAACTTGTAAGTTAAGACCTTACTAAAAGTTCTTGTATGTATATCACCGAAATTTGAGCAAATACAGTTGTTGCTGTAAATGTACCTGTCCTGATATTTCATGATGATAATCTTTTCATCATATATATAAAAAGGAAAAAGACTAATGAAATTGAGAATGTAAATTAATGTTTGATCATATGCATATATACTCATTATCCCCGGAAATAATTCCTGAATGTCAATCCTAATATACATAGATAAATTTTATAATGTCTTTTGTATAATGTCAATAAAATCCGATAGAAAAATATTTTATTGCAAAACTCGTTTTTATTGCAAAACCGGTTGTAATCAAATTGCAATAAAATCATGTCAACGCAACCAGTTTTGCAATAAAATTATTGCAAAACTCGTTTTTTTTTTCTTTCATCAAAGAACTGGTAAGTTAAGACCTTACTAAAAGTTCTTGACTGTATGTATATCACCGAAATTTGAGCAAATACAGTTGTTGCTGTAAATGTACCTGTCCTGATATTTCATGATGATCATCCTTTCATCATATATATAAAAAGGAAAAAGATTAATGAAATTGAGAATGTAAATTAATGTTTGATCATGTGCATATATACTCATTATCCCTGGAAATAATTCCTGAATGTCAATCCTAATATACATAGATAAATTTTATAATGTCTTTTGTATAATGTCAATAAAATCCGATAGAAAAAATATTTTATTGCAAAACTCGTTTTTATTGCAAAATCGGTTGTGATCAAATTGCAATAAAATCATGTCAACGCAACGAGTTTTGCAATAAAATTATTGCAAAACTCGTTTTTATTGCAAAACTGGTTGTAACACACATTTAAACCAGATTGTTTGCTTCAAAACAACATGTCATTGCAGTATCAGGGGTAAACAGATACTCCTTACATTCTCAATATTAAATCATGCATAGCGTGCAACGTACTTGAACCATAGGCAGATTTCCATCCCTTCACTGCGGGAGTGGGGAAATATTTACTACAAATGTTTAAATGAACTGTCAGGTTAACACGCTTGTTTACAACCGCCTCACAGACAGGTGTTCATTGAAAAGATAAATATAAAGCATCCGTTTATGATAAAACGCTATGGCTGGCGGGGGCTTTGAGAATTTTATAGCTTTTGTATTGTAAGTGATTGACGGTTGTTTAATGGTATTTTAAATAATGTCTTTAAAATAAAATGCGTAGGGGATTTTTGCAGAATTTCAAATAATTGTGTAACATCAGAATTCATTTTATGCAACCTTTATTAGCGTTTTTAATAATAAAGATGTGAAATCGGTATAAATGCAAAACATGGACTTAAACAAAGACAATTAATATTGATTATTAAGATTAAAAAGCGTAAAGTATGTAATATAGCAGTAACAAACGCCCTTTGTCTCCATCTTAATCGTAAGCAGACACTGAGAAAACTAACAATCGGAACATCTTGACTTATCTCTCACTAAACAAGGATTAAAAATCGTTCTACCGTGTGATTTTATATGTAAACAAAAACAAACGTAGTCTTGGTATAATGTATGCCGGTTAGTTTTATGACATCTAGATGAACATGTAATCTGTGTCCGTAAAATCATAATTGAAAGTATGTATGACATTCATAATCAATTTAAAACGCCTGCTGATGTACAATTATAACTCAACTCCACATAATGACAATAGGTATAGATTTTGTACGGTTTCTACAGTCATAATAATAAGAATACAAACAATGAATTGTTTTTTTTTTTTGTTTTTTTTTTTTAAAAGATATATATAAAAGTAGGTAGACTTTTACACGATATATTGAAATAAACTAGCATTAAAATACTATTTGTTCTTAGCGTATGTTAAACTATCTGCTGAATTCTTACTATTGTGTTCGAGGTCCTTATCCGAAAGTTGACGGAAATGACCGAATAGTTGCGATTGCAAACCTTAGTAAAATGAATGAATTACTATAAAAAAAACATGTCAATAAAACAAAATCCTACAAAAGCCTATATTGGTAATGGTCAAGATTATCTTCAATGTCTTCTTTTGAAAGTCATAAGAATGACCACTTGTTTATTTGGTTTATTGAAAATAAATAAATGATTTTTCTACATATAATTATCAAGTGTTGAAAAGAAAACATTACTATAATGTATTACGGATACTATTGTCTATGGTATTTTCATTTAAGGTATTACCATCCTAATGCATTACCTCCGCTTTAAAGAGTATTCAAATAGGCTAGAACTACTGTTAACTACATTGAAAATGAGGGCCGTGGGTTCAATTCCAAGAAGGGTCAACTTTTTTTTCTTTCTTTTTTTCTTTTAAAATTATTTATGTTTCTCTCATGTCCAATTTGGAAAGAAAAAATTGTTTAATTTTGATTTTTTAATTTATATAGGTATTTATTGGCTAAATTATGCTAAATCTAGTAATAAATATGGTACCTGATATTTTCAAAGTGTAATAAAGTCAAAACTAGACGGTAAAAGTATTTAGTATTTTACAAGATCGAGCGATATACTTCTTTAAAAATTTAGGGAAACTTTGAAAACAGGCACTCATTTGGGTAAATTTTAAGGATTTTTTAAATTAGGCTCCCTTAGTAGGAAAATGGTGAGACACGTGGTAAAAATGGGTGGGGTAGGGTAACATTTTTATACAGATTTCATAAATTTTAAGTAGAAACCATAATTTTGCTTAATATGTGGATTGTTAGCCGAATGGTACTATTTGTTTCTTACCAAAAATTAATGGGAAAACATTTTTCATTAGAATGTTATTGCAGATTATTTAAAGGTTCCTCATTTCTAAAAAAGGGCCCTCATAACATCCTAGCTTGAGTTCAGAAAAGTGGCCATAACTTGATTTCCAAACGGTAAACTTGGTTAAATTTTGCATACAGGTGTACTTTAAGGTAAATATCTGACCTATGATGTCAATTTTTTAGTTCCTTATACTGCCCATTAGGGTGGTAATACCTTAAGGCATGTAATGGCAAATACATTTAGCAATAACTTTGTCATGTAATGTTATATGTGTATAA
Source organism: Ruditapes philippinarum (assembly GCF_026571515.1). Taxonomy (NCBI): domain Eukaryota; kingdom Metazoa; phylum Mollusca; class Bivalvia; order Venerida; family Veneridae; genus Ruditapes; species Ruditapes philippinarum. The sequence goes on from NW_026852181.1 coordinate 284,852, forward strand.
TACGGAATGCCGTTAGGGCCATCGCCTATGAATGTGTTGACCTAAAACGCGATAGTCGATAGTACGATGGTGAAAACGCGAAATTACGAAACTACGATGGTGAAAACGCGAAAGCACGATGATGAAAACGCGATAGTACGATGATGAAAACGCGACAGTACGATACTACGATGATGAAAACGCGATAAACTATCGTGTTTTCACCATCGTACTGTCGCGTTTTCACCATCGTAGTTTCGTGATTTCGCGTTTTCATCATCGTTCTGTCGAGTATCGCGTTTCAGATCAAATCATTCATAGGCGATGGCCCTAACGGCATTCCGGAATGCCGTTAGGGCCATCGCCTATGAATGTGTTTATCTGAAACGCGATAGTCGATAGTACGATGGTGAAAACACGAAATCACGAAACTACGATGGTGAAAACGCGATAGTACGATGATGAAAACGCGATAATACGATGATGAAAACACGACAGTACGATGGTGAAAACGCGATAGTACGATGATGAAAACACGACAGTACAATGATGAAAACGCGATAGTACTGTGGTGAAAACGCGATAGTACGATGATGAAAACGCGATAGTACGATGATGAAAACGCGATAGTACGATGATGAAAACACGACAGTACGATGGTGAAAACGCGAAAGTGCGATGATGAAAACACGACAGTACGATGATGAAAACGCGATAGTACGATGGTGAAAACGCTGTAGTACGATGGTGAAAACACGACAGTACGATGCTGAAAACGCGAAATCACGAAACTACGATGGTGAAAACGCGACAGTACGATGGTGAAAACACGATAGTTTATCGCGTTTTCATCATCGTAGTATCGTACTGTCGCGCTTTCATCATCGTACTTTCGCGTTTACATCATCGTGCTTTCGCGTTTTCACCATCGTAGTTTCGTGATTTCGCGTTTTCACCATCGTACTATCGACTATTGCGTTTCAGATCAACACATTCATAGGCAATGGCCCTAACGGCATTCCGTAGTATAATGTTTAATTTATTGTTATAGTACACTACAACTATGATTTACCTATTAATCGGTTTACACAATTCATTTCTTTTTAAACTTTGTCATTCCTTACTGATTTGTTTATAAAGAACATTTGGGTTCATTGCCCTTCTATTTGCTATTAGCCTCTGAAAAAGAATTTGTGTAAATCATTTACACGAGCATGTTACGCAAAACAAGCTATACCTTATTGGATTTCGAATTCTTGTTTATCTTCATTCATTAACATTGACATTGTGCAAAACCTGGAGAATTTCTTGTGTTTTTCTGGGCCTAGAGAAACAATCGGCATCTGAGAAATATCTTATCAAGATTGAATGATTATCAAGATTCAAATTAATTAATATGTACTGATTATGGCACATATTTAACATATATTCCACTGAAGAAAAAACATTGCGTTTTATTTAACTAATTTTACATTATCCGGAATTCAAAAATGGAAATGGTTTATGCACTAGTTTCAGGACAGCAATCAGGTAAAGCGAGCGAATTCCGCTAAATGTAGTTTCGAACAATACCAAGTCGCAAAGGATAGTCCGACACGCAATAAAACCGAGCCTGCATCAGTTTCAATTTTTAAATTTAATAATACTATACCTCTTTAATAATATTTCGAACTGAGGAATTTAATAAAAAATGATGTCAGATTGACAGTAAAAATACTAATAAAACAATATAACGTATAAATGTCCATCTTATTTGATTTAATCTTTTTTTCAGCGAAAATTAAATACAAATCATAGAACCCTGCCTTTTTAAAATTTAAAAAATAAAAAAATGGGTATTGTATCGCTTTGAACAAAAAAGCTTTTTTTCTCAAAATTTTCATGTGTACCAGAAAAAAGCCATTTTAAGAACGCCTATAAAGAATTTTATGAATTTTTACTCCCTTAATTTATACAAATGGGGACTTTTACTGGTTTTTTATATTGTGGGTACATTATTGACGTTTTTATACGTTGACAGAAATTTTTCTTAACTCATTCTTTTCTGAAACCTTTTTTTAAAATGTATTTTTTGAAAACAACCCTTATTATTTGTTTTTTTTTTATTTGTACATTTCAAATTTCCAGTAAAAGATTTTGAAAAAAGGGGAGGATTTTGTCAAAACTGGGATTGTTTAAAGGGTAAAATTTATCCATACCTTATCGCTAAATATTGATTACTACGTATACCCCTAAGTAAAAGTGAAAAAAATCTTCTGTTTTAATAGTTGGCCAATAATGTATTGTTGTTCAACCTAAATGGTATCTTTTTCTTATATCTGACATGTGTTTAAAAATTAGGAACAAAAGTTTTCAATTTAACTTTGTAAAAATCGACGTTTTGAAAATGTATGTTAACAAAATGTATAAAGTTGATAACAAAAGCCAAACAATATAAACAGTAATATCTATTAGGAAATGATAGCATTTTGTTGGATCCAAAGCAATTAATAACGTTTTTATTTATTTTGGTTGTTATGTAAGTTTTTCATTTAAATTACAATTCGTATGTCCTAATATTAGGTTCCTTTTAGATATTTGTTTGAAGTACGCTTCAATATAATGTACATCCATATCCTAGCATCCGAACTCCAATTATTGATTTTATTGAGCTATAAAATCACTTTCACTGTTTTTTTTCCTAAATATATTTTTATTATATTTAGACATTCAAACATGGTGATAATATTAAAAAGGATTAAAAAGTAGGTCCAATATGTTCTTGTCGGATTTTCTAGTCAATGTCGTGAATAATATTTGACAAAAGATTGACTCGAAACGGCGATAGTATGTATGCGTGGTTAAAATATATTACACGCTTACGATTTTACATTTACACGGGTAATAATGATATTAATATGCTCACATATACCTTGTAGATTGAACATTATCTTTGTAATTTATTTTTCATTTACGTTTCATTTCGCTCGTTTATTATGATCTCCGGTCTTATTTAATATTACAGTAAGCGAATGATTTTTTTATGAGAAATCTCATTTCTTTCGTTTTATGATCATTTATCTTAAATCAAAACAGCTCAAAGTCTAAATAGAATTATTTCAGATAAAAAAAATTGACAATAAAAAAAAGAGTGCGAAGGAAGTATATCTATACGTTTACACTGCTGAAAATATTAAACTATTTCATAATGAACAATACTTAATTTTGTTTTACATTTATGACAACCAGTAGCAATATTCTTATGTACACTTGATAATGTATCAAATTTCCTCATTTTTTCATATATTTTGCATTTGCACAATGTGTTTAACTCCGACTTTGTTTAGATGGAGTAAAGATTATAAATAATAATTCGTGTATTAGAATATACCCTGAGGATAAGATTTGATTTGTTCAGTTTGATGTTAAATATAGTTATTTTTTATGGTTTTCATTTATCTCCTATCAGTACTATCACCATAAAATTCACATCAAGAACCTTACAATAAAAACTTAATTATTCAGGTCAGAGATGTCAATCGATATGTTTATTTTAGTTTTAAACCTCACGTTTTAACACTTGTCAACTGAAATGGTTTTATAACTGATGACTTTATCTCATTCTGCCCTTTTTCAAATATATAGCGGTATCCTAAAGGAAAGAATTTAGCATAACAATCTATCATGTTTACAAATGATGTGTTTGCTAGTGCGGACTATAGTTAATTGATGTCTAAATTATTGTCGACCTCAATTGTAAAACTCTTCTAATCTGCTTGCGGTGAAATGATAAATGATTAAGTGATCAAACGGGCGAAACGCTTAGCAATCATAAATGCATATTTGCATTTAAGTGATATCTGATTAACGGGATAGATTTAGGTATAGAATATGTTCACAGCTAGATCACGACTACAATACTTAAGATGATGGTATTTGAAAAGATTTTATTTTCACTATGTTATTGTAACACGGAAAATTAAACATAACTATTTGGTAGTACAGTATTTCTAAATTATATGTTGTTTCTGTTTGTTTTTCTTTCTTTTTGTAATCCATTATAGCCGTTTCATATGTTCTATTTATTGTAAAAAAGAAATGACTTGATATTTTAATCTGATATATGAATTTAACACATTTATCATCACAAATGATGCATGCTTTTTTGTAAATGCCCTCCAGTATTGTATATATTTAGTCTGAATTTCTCGATTTAATTTATTAAACACATGTTCAATTGAAGTGCAATTTGAACTCGTGTATTAACATGCCTCACACAATGACTGACCTTAACGACTTTGTAAATTAATAAAAGCAATATTGCAAAATATATTACAGAAAGGAGTTATATTTTTTTTTAAATATGCAGGTATGCAAAACTGTCTTTCCTTGATCACCACAACATTTCACCATGACTTACAGATATATTGACATTTTTTTCATTAATACAAATAACGGTCATAAAGGTTATCTTCAGGATGCAAGACGCGAGTTGAAAGATTTAATTTGTTCAAACGAAACCAATTAAACAAATAAAGATACTCTTTTGTCACTAGCTATTCTTAAATGACATAAAGAATGTTTATATGATGTACAGAATATCACTCTATTCATTACACAAAGTAAATCACTTATTTACTTAAAATAATAAGTTAATAAGCACATATATTTTGTTTCATATCTTAACTTTTTATAATGTTAGCATTTGGCTTGATGGCTTGATGAAACATCTTCGCACTTTCTGGAATGATTATTCTGTTTGAGAACATTAAACATTTTTTTTTTAATATTTTCATTTGCACAACTTAACGGAATGTCACGACGTATAAATTTGAATTGCACTTAAATTTTATGAACAACTGGATATACATTGTATTACGCGAGTATTTACCACGATCAATATTTTGTTCTCTTCTTATAGACGTTGCGTTTTTATATTTTACAGTACATAACTCAGTAAGGTATAACACCAAAACATTTAGGGTAATATTACTTTTTGAAAGATATGAATATTTATATAGTAAAAGTTAAAGTTTTACATAGTCAATCATTTGAACTATGTTTCATATGTCATTAAGAATTCTGTTACATTCATTGGGTTGGTGTAAAGTATGGCTGTAAGTCGTTTTACAATGATGGGTTATCATGAATGTGAATTGGTCAATTAAACAATTATTTTTGTAATATTTAGCATCATATGTGACACATTTCTATTGTTATTATCAACATTTGAAATACTTATTGAAAAGTTGCCCATTGTAGAGCAACCTGCTTTAGAAAGCTTTGTACAAGTCAATGCAATATGACGGTTCAAATGTGTTCTTTTCTCAAATTTCAAATATGTTTTATCATTTAAGTATTTCACAACACTCAAAACTGTATGTTTTAATACGAATAAGATAACTTAGATACATTCTTTTTCATATAACAATTTGAGATATATATGTTCGTTTTCTTCTCGCAAAATGCGGAAAGTCTTTACAGTTTCTTTTTTATCAATTTAAGAAAAGAAATCACAGGTGCTTGCACAAAAGTTCACAATTTTTCACCTTATTAATAATTACTTATAGTTGTATGCGATTTATCTCCACAATCTGTCACTATAACATGCATATTGTTTTGTAGTTTGTAAATGCTGTAAATAGCTGGAAATGGAAATTTGATTTCAAAAACACTCATTTTGGTTCAAAACTATATCATCAATTTAATGTTCTGCACAAATGTATAACAGGACTTGTCGAGGCCGCAGATTAAATGATTTACAGTCTACTGTAATTTGTAAAATTAGTTCCATACAATTGCAAATGATAATAAACCTGCCATAATATGTACGATGTGATTGTAAACTGTATTACTTGTTGGCATTTTACCATTCATATAATGAACTACATATTCTCACCTAATTCGCGAATAAAATCGAAATAGAAAACACTGTTTATGTTTAGATCTCTTTATACTGTCGGAATCCAAATGAAACATATCTTTTGTTTGCTTCAAAATGTTTATTTCAATTTATCTGGCAATTTTACACTCTAAACTTTTAACTGTCTTAAGTAACTATGTGCATTTAAAGTAATAATCTAAAATAAAATATTATTTTGACCAAAAAAAAACACGAAAAAAAAAAACAAAACAGAATTAGTTGAATGGTCTTACATGTATCACACTATCTAGATTGTCTTAATCTTTAACTTTTTTCATATGAGACATTTCCAAAAAATAAACAGTATTTTTTTCTAACGTAGGTTCATTGGCGATGATATTGCCTTTAACTATCATTTTGTCACTCAGCATTCACTGAGATTGCTAAATATTCTATGGATTAAGGCAAATTGAAAGAGCGTATTACAAATAACCTGTATATTGCACATTGAAACATTTTCTCAAGTTTTTATTACACTTTAAAATGGAAAGTATTACAATCGTACACATTCATACTGTATTTTCCCTTGTAGACTTATGTCGGTGCACATTTCGTGCATTGCATTGATTATATCATTCAAAGTAAACAATATATCCTTGATTTTATTTCTTTTTGCTTTTCCAACCTGTCCCTAGTTATATTAAACTTTGTAGTATGTTTTGGGGGCATAGTTGTTATATTGTTAAGGCTATATGCGTGTCTTGGAAATATTGTGTGTGCATAGACGCTTCTTTATAATTATATACAAGAATAATGTATTATAAAGTTTGCGATTCAAAAAAAGTATTATTGACATATCTTAAGGTATCCTGAGTGAAAGAATTTACTATAACAAAACTATTCGCCAATGCAGCTTGCTTTGTAAGGTTAATTGATGGCTAGATAATTGTGAACCCGAAAGAATCAATTATTCTTATATGCTTAAGATTAAGATGATTTATAACAATTTCATCGCATCAACTGTGTGCTTGAGATATGGCTTTTGAAATGTAAATGAGGTGTCCTTAACGAGGCAATTTAGAAAAAATATATTATATAAATGACGTTCACAGCTGTGGTTACAAAGTCGAGTGAACAGTAAAAATTAAAGAAGTGCACACAAAATGGCAATCAATGGTTTAATCAATTCTTTTTACTTTGGTTGACATTCAATTGATTTTTTAAACTCTTCATCTGTCATCAACGGTAGACAATTGATCAACAGTGTGTTTTTGCGCTCGATAGGGATTCCACTTTTTTCTATATTTTATTGGAAATAACAACGCAAATTGGACATATATCAAAGATAGGATACATAGTATTTATACAATGTTTACCCAATGGCATTGTTTGCACCTTTCATAAGCAGGTAATGATTTTAACGAGTTTCGTTTGCAAGTTGAATGTTATTTTAATCAATGTTATATATTTCATGTACCGGCAAATTGCAGAAAATAATTAAGACAATATGTTATGTGTTCACTATGACTGCTGCTCAATCTATTTAAAATGAATAATCTTAAGAATGTTTAGTATCTTTCTTCGTTTCACGCCATTTGTGTGTCATTAAATAGTGCACTCAGGTGAATAGGTAAATATTTTCGTAAATATTCCGGTTTTTTAAAATTCTTTATTCATTGTTGTTGTTGTTGTTGTTGATGATGATGATGATGATGATTAAGTATATTTTCTCAAAAGTTACAATTTTTATTTTTATATTTACATAATCTCAAATATAGTTTTTATTTTCATATTTAACTGTGTACAACAAATTTACCATAATAATACATCATGACAATATCGTTTGCTTGTTGTGGACTATATTTAATTGATGACCAGATTTTTAGCCCCCTGAATGAATTGAATAACAATTCTCTAATATGCTATTAAATGAAATATAACCGAACCGGTAAATTGCTCGGTAAACATATATCTAAATTCATTTGAAATAATTTCAAGTAGAAATTTTTAAAATAGATTGTGCCAATGGTTCACAAATCGAAATTACGAAACACAAATGTACAGATGAAGGCCATGTATAAAACTATTTTACCTATCATATTTCATTTGTGATAGTTGTGCAGAACATTAAACGAATATATCGGTAAAATGTTATATTTGCATGTTCATAGGTAACTATATCAATATAATGGCATTGGTACCATAAACGATCTCGATATTTAACGATTGCTGGTCATATGGGTCAAGCCAATTTTTCCTTGAAAAAGACATTTCACATTTATTAATAAGTACTGGTTAGTTCAAGGTCTGGATTCGTTAGTCGAGAGTGTGTTTATAATCCCGCTCCTAGCAACCTACACAATTCAACTAAAATAAATTTTGTATGACCAAACGGAACGTATAGGGCTGTATGCAAATGCCCACTCGTGCCTGAAATAACGACTCCTTGTGAGTTCTATATGGGACTTGTATTTTTTGTTTGTTTGTGAATGTATAAATAATAGCCAAATTCTTTATGAATGCTATAATATAGATAAGTTCTTTAATGAATTATCCGTCCTCGAATGATTATCTGTGGAGAAAGATAAAATTATTTTGCCAGCAAATAGGGCGGCCTCTTAAGATTAAAAGGAGCAAGTTTTAATTTACACTACTGTTTCAATGAATATATATATATTAATTGTACCAATCGATATAATAACAGTCTGATATATATTGATAAAACTCTTATATATGATTTTTTTCCATACACTGTATCCTGAGTTGAGCGATAAAACGCCTACCCTTACTGTATGCTGGAGTTTAAATCACCTTAAACATTTGAAAACAAGTTACTTAATAAAATACTCATCAGTCTATGAGAAAATTCAGTGCACTTTGAAGAAATTGGCATTGGTAAGACACATCTTATAAATGCTTTCTTGTAATAATGAAAACATTAACATTTTTGGATATGTCGGTTAGACATTTATGAGCATCGCCTGCAGATCAAATGGGTATTAAATAAACGAAATGCATTCTACGTAGCTGAATACTTTAGAAAACCGTTTACAATAATCAGTTAAATGTGCATATCTTTTTTGATGAATATATACGGCTCTATTAAGTTTTGGCATGTATAATTCGTATTCTGTGAACTATTTTATAGATGTATACAAAACATTATTTTATTGCAGGAGAAAAATGTAATATATATATCGATTTACATTCAATCAATTTTCAGACACATAGATCTCATTTCTATTTAAATATATTTTGCAGTATATAATTTCTCAAAAATGTGCATATTTATTGAACAATTGTCAGAAAAGCTATATACGATCGTATCGGTATTGAACTAGTTTCTTACTTCCATATTTCACCAATTTTATAATCTAATGTTGAATTGTGCCTGAAGTGTAGACGGTACCTTACAACATTTACAATTGTTGGCATCCCTTTGGGATTCTGTTTTTCTCTTCCCTATAAAAACAGAAATTTAAATTCAGATAATGTGATGAAACAGGAAATTGATTCTTATTTGACTCAGAATGTTGCATATTCGGTTCAGTTCATTATATTTATATGTGACATGTATGAGAGTATCAAATGCAAGCTACCTTTCACCAGAATTAAGCTCTTTAATTGAAAATGGTGTTTTATGATAGAACGTAGAGTCATTTGTAGATATGTTCTTACAAAAATGATCATTTAACCTTCAATCGGCGCTTATAAAGTTGATGATGCTAATGTTTATAAATAATTTTAGTTTTTGTAGCAAATTTTATCATAATTTCTCATAACCCGTCTTAGTATTGCTATGTTTGTCTTGTAAAATCAATATGTTATTTTGTATTTATCTAAAAAGTTACGTGTTTTGTTTAATTTTATTACCGATTATCTTCATAAGTATATTTCAACAGCATTAACGATAAGGCATAATATCTTTACCGTAGTTCATATCGTATGTAAGCGGTCTGAGTTATATTCCAAAGTGTCTTATCCTTTGAAATCCGACTGTAGGAAAGTATAATGGAAACATGTTTATAAATATGGCGGTAGTGTTAATATAATTATTGCAGTTTTCATAAACTGTCACTTTAAAGCTTTATTTTCGTTACATGAAAGCTGTGAATTGAAAACAAAGAGTCATTTCATACAATTTCTTAAATAAATGTTACGTTTGGCTATGCTAGATTTTCTACTGATAAAATAGATATTTCATCATAATCGTTGAATAAAACATATAATGAGGATCATTTATTACATTGGATTTAGAAATGCAATGTCGTGCGGAGTTATTTTATTTTACCTTGCAGCTATCTAGTAAACCTGAGAATATACAACGTCTTGTGAAACTAAATACGAATTTGAGCAATAAATATTATCACACCGAAAGGTAATTTTTCAAAAGTCTTTTACAAATTGATGCTATAAGATGGCTACAACATTTACAAAAAATATCATTATTTACGAATGTATAATTATTATAGTGCATTTAGGTTATATCAGCCGTTGTGTATTTTTCTTAAATCTTTGATTTCTACATTTTAAGTTAAACAAAATATCACTACTGTCTGTTATTTTCTTAGTTAATATTTTTAAATTCTTACAAAATACGTTTTTAATTAATTGTCTCTTTTTGTCTTATGTAAAGGAAATAGCTAAAGAGGAAACGAACAGAAAAGGACAGAAATTATGTCCTGTAACTGATACAACACAATATTTATAATTATACTTCACGTATGAAATAATGTAGATGCTCTGTAATAATTTTGATGCTTCTCCAAAATAGACAAGTTAATTCTATGAAGAAAGAAAAGTATGTCTGTCTTCAGTATTATTTTTTAGAACAAATATTAATATATTAATTATGTCATAATGTAACAAACAGAGGCCTTCTTTTAATAAGACAGTAAATAGAAGCAGAATCGTTAAAAGTCGGCTAACATGGTCAAAGTCAGAATGTTCCAGGCTGAATGTCATAGACAGAACTGGTATAATGTTAGTTTCCAAATTTAGCAAACAATTAATCTTACAGATTGTTTTTTTTAAATCTTATTTTAAGAAGGTATTGCTCTGTATTTTGCACAAAATACATTAGCTTTCACATTTATTGAAATTGAAAAAAGTCAAAATTATTTCCATTAAAATAAAAATTCTTTTGATTTTAAAACATTTCTTCTTTACTCATGTGAATTTCTTAATTAAACATTAAGCTTAAAGAAATCTAGCAACTATTTCATGAAAGGTAGATCATATTAAGATATAATTTTATGTTATACATTAAACGACTAAGATATGTGTTGCACTCAGAATTTCCGAAAAATCATCTTAATGTGTTGTAAAGTAACTATGTCTTTTAAGGGTAAATGTTAATGTTTTAAATTGTAAATAGCTCATACTCACTTTATTCCAAAAGTATTTTCAATTAAATGTTCACTTATTATTTTGTGAGAATGTATTACAAGACCTGTCAGATTGAAGGATTTACAGTCTTCGGTAATTTGTAAACTAGTTCCATACAATTGCAAATGATAATAAACCTGCCATAATATGTAAGATGTGATTGTAAAATGTATAACTGGTTGGCATTTTGCCATAAAAATAATGAGATCCATAATAGTATAATATTCGTGGATAAAATAAAATTGATACAGGTCTTTATATAGATCCAAATGATAATGAAGTATTGCAAATATAACATATTTGTGTTTTCTTTGCAACATCTGTAGACGCCATAATGTTAAATTTTATTGTATTAAGTAGATATAATATTTTACAACCTGTATTTGATAGGTATTACATTTTAGTCAAAAACCATGAATAATAATATTATCATTTTTGATTAGAGATAACTGAACCTTAAAGAGATGAAGGATTATGTCTAATTGTCAGTTCGTTCCACAGGCCAATATCAAACAGTGCAGTACATAAGATTGTATGATGGAATAAGACTATTTGGAATTCAATTAAAAATAATTATGAAAAAACAATAGATAAGCCTGTAAAATTATGATACGAATAATGCCTGTATTTATTTATACGTTTTTACAGGGTTATACAAGCACTTTTACTTAATATCTCATTTCCATCCGAAAGATATTTGACCAAGTTTGAAGGTCCATTATGCCTCAAAAATGATATGAATTTCCTTTCCCAAAAACTTTAACATTTTTTAAAATCTTGTTACAGGTTCTGAAAAAATCCCATTTGCGGTTTTAATTGACTATCTTTTGCAACTTCTGTTCAGTATAATTACAGTGGATCAGTATTTTGTAAGGAAGTCAAAATATTAATTTGTTTACATTTTGCTACATGAAAGACACATTATTGCACATTCAGCACTACTGTTGTGAATTGTTAAACATTTAATATGCTCTCAATCCATTGTAAAAACATAACTTTACACTTGTATGCCTTTTTCAAAGAATTAAAAAGTTATTGATTTCTTAGGTATAATGTGCCTTTAAAGAAACTATCAAAATATTGTCAATTTCCGAGCATCTCATTTGCTTTATGTTTTGTTTATTGACATCATTGGTATAATGGCGGTGCCTTGCATATAATCAAGTTTGGTTTCCTAACAGATTGTGTTTGCATAGTCACTACTCTGTTTTAATACTTATACTATTTTAAGTCAGTTCATAATTGATAGATACGCAACGACTAGTTTCTTTCCCTTACATTTTTACTATTCTTACATATTCAATTGGTATAATCCGTGCAATAGATAGGACCTTTTAAGCTTCATATTTGCTGAGTACGGTTAATTGATGACTAGATAAGTGTGATCCCGAAAGAATAATTTATACTTAAATGCTTGGTGATTTATAATGATTTTATCTCATCGACAAAGTGTTTGAAATATGTCTTTTGAAATTCAAATGAAGTCCGTTTAACGAGGTAATTCATATATTACGAGTATAGAGATGCGGCTGCAAAGCAAACAGTGCATACAATAATGGTAAGACATCTTATAAAAGGGTTAATACAACACTATTTTTATATCTGTTCTTGTGTTATTTTGCGAATATAATTAAACATATTAAGATGATTGCATACTATGATTGTATATCATAATTTGATCACACTTTACAAAAGTTAACAAACAATTTTGGTCACGGAAATAAAATGATGTTTTTCATGGATTTAACATCGGTAAGATAGCTTCCATTAATACCAGCTTTACTGAATGAGAGCGTTTGCATTCTTCATTAGCAGTTAATGACTTTTAAGAGTTTCTTCTGCCGTTAAAATGTTATTTTGATCAATGTAATGCATTTCATGAACACGTACCAAACCATTGCAGAAAACAATTTAGACATTATGTTTACAGTGTTTTATGTCTTCTGCCCCATTTATTCTTATCCAATAATACAGGAATGTTTATGTCTGTTTATCCGTTCTCATTTTAAACAACTAGTTAGTCCCCAAAACTATATATTTATGAAAGCTCTTACGTAATTAGGCTTCTTGTGATTACTAGAATTTTATGAGATTGTGAGGTTATTATACAGTATTGAGTACAAATCAAAATTGACAAATTCACGCGTACAAGTCCAACAGAATCAGTATTGTTCTCACCTAGTTATAATGACCTCTCTATTCCGCATCACCATTTTTGATATTTTAACTGAGCTTTGTAACTTTATGGACAATATGATTTACTATGGATTTTTATATAGATGTCTTTCCTCTGTAATGACACAGATGATGCTATATAGGGAACAATATGTCATTAATCTGGATTTGTTGGCGTCTTGAAATGAAAAAGAGGATAAATTGATACATATGGATCCAGTAATGATATTGGAACATCGCCGCGTGGTGCGAATGCCGAAGGTTCAAGTATATATTTAAACGTGTGTTATAAAAGACGTTATATTACCAAAACGAACAAATTTTAAAGGTATGGAAAGGACACACCATATGGTATGTTGTCAAAGGGGTTGATTTGTTGCGGAGAATAACCCCTAAAACTATCCCATGGACGAACTTAAAAATAAAAATACATCGTGACTGAGAAAATGGCTCCCTGACAAAATGTTTCAATTTTACATAATTGTCTTGATCTGTATAATTTACATATTTTGTTGTTTTATTTTAATTTAAATTATGTGTTACGTACTTTAAATGATTTTTTCTAAATACAGTAAAAGAATAATATAATGTGAAATGCTAAATTCTTGTTAATATCACTGAAAATAATTTTTATTATTACCGTTGATAAATAGATAAGACTGCATTTAATAATATCATGGAGCACTTGAGAGAAAAATAAAATTACGAACCTCTGAATATTTATTTCATTATGTTATTATCTTTGATTTAACTTTCCAGTACGCTGATTGTTTTGTACATATATCTGATTAAATGATAAACATTGGTAACCGTCGATTCTATAGTTCTTCTAGATACTTTACAAATATTTCAAGAGGAAAGAAATAACGAACATCTGTTTTCATGCAGTGGAAGAATTCTTTAATGTAAATAAAACAGCTTTATATAATCACATTAAAGTTTCCCTTTCAGTAACTCCGGTTGCACTCAGTAACGTTACTTTGAATAATTTTTACTTCGGAAGTTTATTAGTTTTTTTTTCTCTCTAGAAAAGCATATTTTACAAATGCCGAAATATGAAACACATGAAGATTATGATTGTTAGATGTATAACATCTTTGGTTAATAACAAGATTTTGATGTTTTGGACTTGTTCTTAAATATTCAAAAAATTAACCACTTCTCACTTGAACCTGAATATATATTTTCATATTTTATATATGATATTGAATCAACACAATTTATCAACTTATGATTAGCTTCTTCAGTTGACAGGAATATAATTTGTTAAATTTGATGTTATGTATAGTATTGTTGGAAATAAAACTGAAAAAAATTCTTTGACAATTCCAGTGCTACTGGCATTTATTAATTTTACATGGAATAGTTGCATACTGTGATTGTAATTTTCATACATAAAAGTAACCCGTCAACATCAAAGCATTTTATTCTCATTTTAAACAACTACGAAAATATGCTTTTAAATTGTTTATCTTCATCACAATTTTAGCTACATTTGTGCGATAAACAGCGATATTACTTGTTAGGCAATTAATAGATACAATGTTTTCATTCATGTTGGTTGCGTGAAACTCTTAGGTATATTTTTATTGAATTCATTACATTCAAAGATGGTTTACTTGATGTAAATGTACGTCTGAAAAGTAGCATAATGTTTTTGTTTAATTAATCTTCTTCTTCAAGACATTTGCCAAGAGTCTGTCATGATAATTTGTTTCAAAACTATTTAATATACCGGGGTATAGAATGCCTAAATTGTTATCACTGTTCTAAGGTTTGACATAGCTTTTAAAATTTGATTTCTCAGCAAAAAGGAAGATAAAACCCCTGCTAGTTTTCTTTTAAACCTATTTGCTGTTTCCAATTACTTTTCAATTATAAAATGTTTCTTTGTGTTTTAAGAGACTGTAATATTACTAGTTGTGTCATAACAAAGGATTTATAGTCTTCGCTAAATTAGTCTAATAAATATCAGACAATAATAAACTTGCATTATCTTTTTTTTTGAAATAGTAGATAAATTTTGTTTTATGGATGATTGTTCAATTTTGGGCGTACTTAAAAGCCTCATTTTACATAGATTTAAACGTTTGCATTTAAGGTAGTACACCCCTAATGCACTGTATCCACTTTGAAGAGTATTCAAATAGGCTTAAATCACTGTAAAGTGTATTGAAACTGAGGGGGCGTGGGTTCAAGCCCCAGAATGGGCAATTTTTTTTCTTTCTTTTTTTTTTCTTTTTAACATTTTTTATTAATCTCTCAGACCCCCTATGGAAGAAAAAAGTGTTTTATTTTAATTATATAATTATTGTAGGTATTTATTTACTAAATAATGCCAAATTTAATAGCAAATATGATACCAGATATATTCAAAGTTTAATAAAATAAAAACTAAACGGTAAAAGTATTTTATATTATGCAAGACCAAACAATATACATTAAAGAAAATTTAGGCAAACTTTGAAAATAGCCCCTCATTTTGGAAAATTTTAGGGATATTTTAAATAAGGCTTTTTACATAGGGAAATGGTCAAATTAGTGTTAAAAGTGGGTGGGGTAGGGTTACATTTTTATACATATTAAAAACATTTCGTTTAAAAACAATCATTTTGCTTGTTTAATTTGTTACCTATATGTCATTGTTTATTTCTTAACAATGAGCAAAAGGAAAACATTTTTCATAATGATGATATTATAGATTATTTAGAGTTTCCTCATTTCTGAAAAAAATCCCTTCTAATGGCAAAGTTTTAGTTCATAAAAATGTCCATAACTCATAAACCACACGGTAAATTTTGTTTAAATTTTGCAAACAGGTGACATTTAAGGCATATAACTGTCCTATGTTGTCAAATTTACAATTCCTTATAGTGCCCATTAGGGGTGTATTACCTTAAATCGTTCATTGTTTTATTGAAATGCAAATTCTGTAATAATTCTTGTAAACAAGTTTAAAATCACGTTATTTATACAATAATCGTACAGTATATGATTTAGTAAATATACAATTCTTGAGTACATGTTAACTATGTATAAATTCATTTAGGTCTCAAATGCATTGATCTGAAAGAAAAGAAACGATTTATTGAACGAACCTTTAACACGAAGGCCTTTAAAATTAAACGAAATCTTGATTCTCTGGCATTCTCTAGCTGTTCCATAATAACTGTCGTATGAACACATCTTCACATCTTTGGATGTTTCTTAATTCAAAATTTAACCATTTGTGTTTTAAAATGTTGAATTCAGATTAAGCCGGTGCAAGAAGGCCTGGAAGGTAACTTGTACTTTCCAGTATGTCCATGAACAGGCTTAATCGAACCAAGCTTGCAATATTTTCAGTTTTGCCGTGTTGGGCTTTCTTTAGGTATTCAGTTTAATCTAATAAATTAGAAATCTTCACTTAATCTTTGTAATTCTCAAAAATCGTATTAAAGCTATTGACTATGTAGATTCTTTTAACGACAAAATAAAAAAAGGTTTACGTTATATTTTTTACGGCATTGGTGAACATTGTACATAATTGTTTGTTTATATTAACATCGAGTTGGAGTATCAGTAACTCTTGTTGCATCCTCTATAAAAGTTTCCTTAATTATTTTGAATTTATTTATAAATAATCTTGTATTCTTCTATTCAATGTATTTTCTGCAAAAGTTTATGTATTAAGACAAAAACAAGATAAAGTTTCATAGTGTGTGACTAGTTAATTAAATTAATAAAATTGTGACAAATTTGACTACCTCTAGTTGGAACTAATATATCGCGGTATCAGTAATATTATCCTAAAAATTACCCTTTTTAAACATTTAAAAACGACCTTTGAAATTGAAATGAAGCATACATTTTCGGTAGGTGACAATCCTGAAGATAATTTACCCAAAAGTTTGTATTTTGGTCCTAATCAAACATTTTGTAGATAATGGTCTTTGTCGTTGTTTTTAAAAAGATTTTGTGTATGTAACACGTTTATATCAAACAGCTTAAAGTGCTGTCTTTGACAGGAAATATATCTTATTATGGTAATAATGCAAATATAAACACATATAAAGTATTTTGAAGCATTTAAATGCTTAGAAATGTCTATTGTAAAATATAACTTTAAGTATATTATTGCAATAATTAACTGTTGAAATAGAAATTGCTATATTACATAGAACCTATAAAGAACGAACGGAAAACAAAGTGATCCCTCGGAAGCATTAATAACAACAAAATTACAAGAGAATTGCAGACTCGGTTTGAATGAGTCTGTACATGAGGGATAATGGATACTAGCAACATCCCTATTGCCCCCTAGCACCGGCTAAGCGGTACTCAATTGTTGGCATCAATGATCCCGAAGGACCAGAAAAATATAACAACACTGAAGTGAAGTACGTGGCAACTTTTTACAGCTGCAACACAGCACTTGACACCTGCTGTTTTGAAGTATAAAAATCTGGTAACAAAGTGATCCCTCGGAAGCATTAATAACAAAGAAATTACAAGAGAAATGCAGACTCGGTTTGATTGAGTCTGTACATGAGAGATAATGAATACTAGCAACATCCCCCTAGCACTGGCTGAGCGTTACTCAATTCTCAACACTTAATAGTGATCCCTCGGAAGCATAAATAACACCAAGATGACGTAAAAGAAATCTGAACGGACTATTATGACAAAATGAACTGTTCTATATGGATGGAAATTTATAGAAAAACATGTTATTATTTTCAAAACACTTAAGTAGCTCGCAGTTTCGCCATTTTCATTTTAATGTACTTACATAATGGTGAGACAAGTATTTTTATCGCTATTCATTTGCCTATATGCCCGGGAGAATGATAAAGGTAATTTACAGACCAGGATAGGTCTTTGAGAAGTGTGATCCACTATGTGGAATATGTTTTGGAGTCTTCTTGTTACAGCTGCAACAACAGATCGATTGAAGAACATATTCATGTATATGCTCTTTAATTTGTATTAATAATTCCAATTTATAGGTTGTTTTATCTTGCCTTAATGCATTAAAAGATGTTAACATATTTTGACCTTCCTTGGCCATTTCCAAAATGTCCATACCGTTTGTATTAAAATATAAGATGCCAAAAAATATAAGTAAGGAAGGCCTAGTGGTAAGTTTATATCTTTAAAGGTTATGAAAGAAATGTTATTACGTCTGGAAAAAATATTTCATATACTTGCATCTAATTATTCTGGCATTCTTGCTATTGTTCCCAGTGCCTTTACAACTATCAAATCGTTTACGAAGCCAGATTTGTGCGCCAGGGAATGATGATTACACATTGTTTGGTTGGGAAAGCTTGCGTGGGAAGTGTTAATATTTTAACAACACTTATTGCACTCTCGTTAGTCTTATATTTAGTAACAAAAGACTATTGTTTTTATTACTGGTTTAGTACAACAAAGTGTAATATATATACAAGATATTTGTTTCTTTTGCACGTAAGATCGAAGTATTTATAACAAAGAGAACATCAGATGTAGCCAAGAGTGAAATATAAGAGGCAGTGGTTCGCGGTTGAAATATTATTTGATCTTACTTACAAACAAATGTTTTATTATTTTATATTTTAAATAGTTTTCAGTTAATTTTGTCGCGTAACTACATGCGCTCTTATTCATGACGTCATCAAATCATGACGTCAAAATGACATTGTTCTTGTTGGAACATAATACTGTACAATTTCAGAAATTTTGGTACATCTTCAAAATAATATGTGCACATTTCCATATGCTTTTCTTGTAACCAAGAACATTTACCTTTACATAGTGTATGTTTGATGTTTTTTCTCCAATCATACATGTAACATATACCTTTCTTTGGAACTAGCACGTTAAAGCAATGATGTCACCATTTTCTTTCTAGTCTGAATGTTTTTTGTTAAGATTTGTCATACATTCAAACACCATGAAATTTATGTTACAAATGTTTTCAATATTCATCTTGCAATTTACCTTTTGGCTTTGTCTATATCGACTTTATATTTTACTTTATCAAATTAATAAATTGTAACAAAACACACACCAATTTAAAAAAAAATAAGTTGCAGTTTTGGATACTCTGAACAGTTCTGTCTCAGTATTGACTGCATCATAAACATGGATTAGAATTTAAAATGTCATATAAAAATTCCTGCTCTTATAATGTGCATAATTAATTTATTTTGTATTTAGCGTACACCAGTTATGTGTTAATATATAAACTTATTATGTATTTTATTCTCAAATATTTGTAGCATATTTGTCCGTTATTATTCCTCGTAATGATTGCTTTATATGCAATTATATTTATATCACCTAGACTGTTATTACAATTTGCAGGAAAATGGATATAAATCGTTAATCTAAGTTTTTATTCAATGCCTCAGTATTTCCGAAGAACAAGAACATGATAATCCCCCAATGAGAATAGGGAACATTATAATTTTGTTTCTTAAAGAATTTCCATAGCTTAATGAACTGTGCCCCATAGTTTTAATGAAATGTAAAGTTTGAATTTAAAACTAAAACGATATCAAATCAAACTTATTAATCAATCCTCATATTCTTTGTTCTTTTATTTCGCTCCTTTTAATCGACCATTTCTTTGAGGTTTTTTTCCAGTTCTCTTGTTTATTTATTGAAACAAATTCATTATTAACAACCGAAATATATTTTGATAAATCGTGTTTTCAATTTCAAATAACATCAACATCTAGCATCACATGACTAAACCGAATCATAAAAAAAGTAATTGAATCTCTTGCAATTGAAAATTGCATAAATTATAAAATGGAGAAAATGTGTTTATTAAATTTCTAAATTCTAAATGTATTATGCAAAATATCCATTTTCAACAGAATGGATATAATTAGAACATTAAAGGGTGAAGGAAATAGGGTAAATACATTCTTTTATTCATTTTTAGATATTGTACGATGTTTTTACTATATAACCCATTATATACATGTACAGCATATGGATAAGCACACATCTATACTGCAGACAACATTACTTGAGTCACTTGCTTAACATTAAACATCAGGCTTTCATGATAGTATTCCGCCCTTTTGTATTTGCTAAATACTTGTATTCAAGTATTCAAGAATGCATTTCTTATCCCAGATGGAGAGGAATTTCACAATACAATAAATCACGAAAGAATGGTTTAATGGTTGCGGAATATTGTCAATATATGGCTCAATTATTATCCGCCAGTCCAAATCCGCTTGCGGTTTGGAAATGATTAATGACAATTTCATTTCAATGCCAAAACGTTTTAAGATATTCTTTATAGCTATTTATTTATATCTTCAATAAGACATATTCAAAACTATATAATTATTCAGTTTGAAATAGAAAAATAAAAACGTATTAAAAACAAACTTAATGAATAATATATATGTGTAAATATGAAAATAACAGAACATTCTTTATTTGGTTTTGTACTTAATGTCCATCACAAAATTGAAATAATCTTGTTTCCATTACTGATATATTGTGCTCCTTCGTTGAGTATTTGTAACATCATCGGCAAATAAAAAATTAGTCTTATAAGTAGCATAACTTCGTAAGGTTTAAAGAAATATCGAATGTAATAAAATGTTCCTGTTGTTAGTTTAAACATATTTATTCCCGAAAGTATATATGATCTACATACAAATATATAACAAACAAAACATTTTTACACAATGGAAAAGGATGAGAATGAAAGACAAGTCTTATAGAATTCTTCTCCTTCCTGTTGTTGCAAGGGCGTAATAAGGTTGACACTATTCCTCAACTAAGTTATACGATTAATTTTGGTGGTAACGTGGTAATTGGTATTGTTAGTTTAAATGTCATGACCTGAAACCTGTTAAACAATTTAGTCAATAATTAAAAAAATGTATTGTTTGAATATTGAGAACGAAAATTCCAAAATATCTGTACGAAAGATAAATGAATATGCGGGTATGTTTTCTAAATTGCGAATGCAGCAAGCAGGAAATCATTGCTAAGTTGTTGAAACCCTACTTAAAATAACAACAAAAGATATTGATCGGGTTTACAAGCAATATTCATGTATGAAACATGTAAATAACAGATGCATTATATGTTACAATTCTATTGAGTATCAATCATTAAACTATGGAAACAACATAACTTTTCCGTATAATGTGTTCATAAAAATCATTATATATAGCTTAATACTCTTTAATATTGATTTGTTAAATGTTGGTGGTATAACTTCCGAATTTCTCGATATTGATTCTCTAGCTAATATCAGAATTTCAATTCTGAATCTGACAGAAATGTCGATAGCATCTTTCTCTATTTATTTTCGGTACAGAACAAAACACGAAGCAATTTATTTTGATTGAACGCAGAAATGCATATGAGTTGAATCGTGATTAACGGGATGCAATAATTTTTGAGTCCATTAAAATGATTTGATAACAAATATAGCGCTACTTCGTTAAAAAATTAACAAATTGAATTATAATTATTTTTAATCAGTCCCTCATTTATGTTCAACATAATTACTATTTAATTATTAGTTTACAATAAAAAAACAGGTTTTCATTATATGTCGAAGATATTTTTATATAACTTAATAAACCTTGGCTTAAAACTAAGTTTTCATATTTTCTATTTCTAATGTTTAATAACTTAGGCTCCTGGGGATCTCATCCTCCATATATTGCCTCGAAATTGTATATTTAATACGGTTTTACATTTTTTTAATGTTTATCATTTGAATGAACAGCCAGGCTAAACATAACTATCACGCAATGTTAATGTGTTTTTTATGTCAGTGGCTTGCGAGATGTTGCACACTTTCATTGCCCGTCATGAACAAACTCAATCAAATCGAGTCTGTAATCTTCAAATTATATTTTGGTTATGCTGCTGTCAAAGGATCACCTCTTTAAATAAATTAATAATCAGAGAGGCATATTCTGCTGTTAACGTAACTGTATGTTGGTGAAACGTACTATAAGGTACAAATCATTTGATCAACTTGAAGGAGGTATGAAGGTGTACGAAGTACAAACAATTTACTGATATAACTGATTGTGATAATAATCAAAATTGAATACCTTGTGGGATTTAAAGGAAACCGTAATTGTATGGCATAAAGTTCATACTTAAGTGTTTTCATAAACCGCAATAAAGGTTAGCATTGAAAATCTATAATATAGTATTTGACGAAATATGTAACATGAAGGTATTTTATGTTATTTATGTTTTCCTTTCTTCATATCTTGACAGTATATTATCCTGTTTACAATGCGACTGTTCTTGCAGTAATGCCCCATGTAGAGGTAATCTTCCTGCCTGTTACTGTGCGTTCTTGCGCTCAGTAATTGAAAGTAAAAAGTGAACAAATGTCGGCTATCGTCTCGGTATATAACATCATATTCACCAGCTACAAAATATAAATTTGTATACAAATCCGATTGAAATCAACTTATTTTACGAATAGTATTTTTAAGAATAAATGTTAGCAAATATTTGATTTTTGCAGACGATAAACAAGGCGATTAACAAGATAAATTGACTCTCGAGTTGGCTTAAACAATATTATTGTCTTAATTTATTTACGCATACATGTATGTTGTTCATTATACCAATCATATGGAAACAATACATGTAATACAATACAACAAATAGTTGAGTTAAGGATTAATCTACCTATAATTACATGTTGCAGTCGCGGTGAAACAAAATCGGAAAAAATTACGCCCTCAAAGTAACGACAGTAAACAATATAAGATAGAAAAAAAATCCCTGCTTTATTTTTTTGACTCTTGATTTGGATATGACCACATATTCAATTAATTCATGCTAGATGTATTTGTCAAACTCACATGTATTTATGAAGTGACTTTAGCCTTTTGACAGACAACTTGAGCAATGAATTATTTTCATTCATGGTTCATTTTCATTGATAACAAGTTCAAAAATAGTAATGAAACCACCTCGTAATTGTATGAATGGTCAATAAATAGTTACATAACAGAATAAAATTTACAACGTCTGAAATGGTTATGATTAATTTTAGCAAGTAAATTATACAATATTAATAAATCTATAACAATTCTAGTAAGCACGATGTAATTATCCTTGTGATGCAGAATAAGTTATAATTGTAAGTTTCGAAAGAAATCACTAAAAATTTAGATGTGATCGCCTTATTATTGCATTATATTAGATATGTCTTCTCCTGTCTATCCATAATGTGCTGTTGAAATATGTTAATTGTAGATTCTTATCGTGGTATTGTGTAACGTTATCAAGAGATGGCTGGTATTTATAAATGTCGTGTCAGATTTTTAGCATTCTAACAAAATTCAACATTACTTCTATATCGTGCTCTGGTTATTTTCATGATTTATCTTTTTCATTTTGTTTGCGATGCCTTAGCTTTTTAAGGCAAGGCAAGTTGTTGTTTCATTGTTATGAGACTAATGTATGACATTGTAGTATTGATAAAGAAATATTGTAATTTGTTTGTGTACATTTTTAGATGTACTTATTGCACAGGTCATGCATAAAGTTAATGTACTGTTGTTAAATGATTTACGTATATACAAATATATGTGTCAAAATATGTGAACAAGATCAGCAAGGAATGGTGGAGTTCCATGAACGTAACATCCACCTAGATATTAGGTGACAGGTTAGACGGTTCAATGGTTCTTCATTGTATGCAAATTCATATACCGCTGAAATATAATATTTCTTTTTGCTGATAACAAATGCTTTATCTTTAATATACGCACTAACAGTGTATTGCAGATGGTGATAATTTGTAAACCGCTGAAATGTTGGAATTTATGTTACAATTATGGAATAGTTTTGTGAAGATTAATGACAATTGTACTTACATTATATCTACATAGGTCTCACATTTCTTCATTAAGTATTCATTTCATGACAGTTTATTCAATATACTATAAATGCATCGCTTTATATCTTTAATATGCATAATGCAAAGTTATTTTACTGCTTTGTTTAAAGCTTTTGCATTGTATGTTCCTCTTTAACTATTTTGACTTTCGTAACAATCTATGTGATGAATGTGAGGTTCACTTGCTGTTGGCTATTGATAATTGATGGCATGACAATTATTGAGCTGAACGTAAAATGCGCTACTGATTCTCCTTTGGTGTAAATGATTAACGATTGATATATAGTGACAGCTTAGACGGTTCAATGGTACTTCTTTGTATGCAAATTTAAAGAACATTTCAATACTGTTTCGTACATTCAATAGGCTTTCCCCCCACAGACGTTTTGAATGATAAGAACGACTGTAGATAATATTGTAGCAGTGTTAGCTCATTTAATTGAAAAACTTTGTCGTTTTATAAATCATCATTATTGGTTTGTTTGTTGTTTTGTTTTTGCAATTGTTTTCAGGGGGATATGAGGTATCTTTTTAGTGTAATTTCATTATTAGTTTCGACGAAATGTTTATCTTCAAACTTTTACGTAACAATATAGAACGCGAACAAAATTTTCACTATATTTTCAAATTATTTATGATAGCTTAGAAAATCAGATCTAATTGAATCATTGGTTTGCAAAAAATATGTGAATAAGCTATGTAACATACAGGTGACATACATACAACTAAAAAAAGTTAATAGCGGCTTTTGAATTTCAGTCTTACCACTAAGCGGGTGGTATTGAGGACAGCACGAATTCCAACAGTATTATTCATATTTAAAAAATCGTTTGATGAAAGTTTATAAATAAAAGCGATAAGATTGTTATACATAACATTCATATGCTAACATAATCCAAACTATTTTAATTTAATTTCTTTCTTATTTGAACACCAATAAATCTTTCTAAACAGCAGAAATTCAATCACTGACATAATATCACAAAACTGGCATCTTATTGATTTAAAATGTAATAACTTTTTGTTTCAAATATCTTTAGTATGATATTCCTTTTTAATGGGTTTCAATACTTTTCATAATGTATGTAATAAATATAGTATACTGATGTTATTGTAAGAATTATCTTAAAAATGAACACAAATTAGAGAATAAGAGCCTGTAATATAATAAGCGATACAATGTTGTTCGTTTTATTATCCTTTTTATACATCCTGGGGTAAAATAGATAAACTAAACTTTTCAGACCGAACTAACAATTTATTTCAAGAACCGCCTAAAACATTTGTTTTTAATGAAACAGCTAAATGATCAATCATGTTGAGCCGATTCAAGTTTTTGAAAGGTGTTGAAAATACTAGATTTATGTGTTTGTATGAGTGTATATTGCAGTACGGAATCATTGTTTCGGTAATTTATATTACGTAACACATGGATGTTAAGGGTCTTAACGAGGTTACAAGCATTCATATCCTTGCCGGTAAAAGCGTGTTTAACAAAGTTTACTGGGTGTAATTATAAGATATGTTGAATGTTTATGTGTTTGTAAAGGGTTTGATATATACAATTTAGGTCCCTCTGAATGAATTTGTTATGCCTTTCAACCATTTTTTAAGTTAATAATCGTATTTATTGAGAAATAATTTACCTCGCTAAAAAGAGAGAATTCTACATTTATTTATTTATAGAGAATACTTCATTTGTACATTTATAGAGAAAAAAATGAAAAAAAAATGAAAATGTTGCAGGCGTTCGCCGCCTTTCCTTGTTGTTTTGTTTATCATATTTGATTGATCCTGTTCGTAGATGATACGGGAAAGTGCAAGTTACAAAATGTACTATCCACGCCACCTAGCACCGGTTTAAGCAGCATTCAACATTTAAACATGAAGTGGTATAATTTTGAACTTAGACACATCCGCAGATGTGTTCATACGGCAGTTATCATGGAACCTTCAATGTGACACTTCCGCGTCATTCCATGAAAAGCGGCGTATGGTCCTAAAGTAGTAGAAAGCGTGTGCCCTTAACGAGAAAACAAAAGACGGAACTAAACAAACTGCAATTTTGAAATCAGAGGTTATGAAGCCTGCATATCACAGATATACAGGTCAGTCCATGCGTTCAATTTAGTAAATTGTTTATTTCTTACAGATGATAGATGGTAAGACTCTGCAATTTTCATCTAATTTGCATGTAATTTTGTTGTGATTAATGCTTACGAGGGATCACTTTGATTACGGATTTTTATTCTTCAAAACGGCAGGTGTCAAGTGCCGTGTCGCAACTGTAAACCGTTGCCCCGTACTTCACTTCAGTGTTGTTATATTTTTCTGGTCCCTCGGGATCATTGATGCAAGCCCTATTGTGTTGAGAATTGAGAACCACTCAAGCCGGTGCTAGAGGGCGTGAGGAATGTTGCACTAATTCATTATCCCTTATAAACAGACTCAATCTAACCGAGTCTGCAATTTTCATGTAATTTTGTTGCGAATAATGCTTCCGAGGGATCACTTTGTTTTCGGATTTGTATCACAGTTGTTTAAATATACGTAATATATAATATATATGAATCGTGCAAATTTGTTTTACATTTTTACATGCAAACACATGCTGTTTAAAGTTTAAAATAATTTGACGTAATTAATCAATTAAAGATAACATTTCTTTTATTTAGACAACATTTCTTTTATCTTTTTCAGAGGTCAGTGAAAAAACACATAAAGCCCACAAGCATAATAGTTGACTATGCAATTGTGAAAAAAATATCATTTATATTAACTGCCTGTTTTTAAAGCGCAGAGCGTGCTATGAAAGTGGTTTGCAGTTTACGCCGCCACATACATTTAGTCACTCGGGATAAAACGTGCTGAGTATTTGTGAGAGACACAGTGATCATTTGAAAAATACATGCTGTTTAAAGATAGCAGGGATATGATTAAAACAGAGTGAAATATCTGGATGATAAGCAGCAGGCGGTTTTGTCGGTAGTGAGACAGAAAAAAGGGAAATTAAAACCAGGTGGTAAGTCAAAATTACGAAATTTCTTGTCTATTTATTATAACGATGTTGTGTACTGTTGTATGTTTTAAAAGAATTTTAGATAACTTATTTTTTAATTTCATACTAGTATCGTGATGTCTGTCCATATATTTTAATTTATTGTTAAAATGGATTGGTCGTTTTTAAAATCTAAACAATAACGTTTCATTTTGATAATGTTATGAAATATTTCTGGAAAACAAAATGTTATTAAGAGTGCTAATTTATTACACACATATACATGATGGATAATATTTTATATATTATACAACACTGTAATATGCTATAGTGATATGTCATATCGGATCATATATCTAATATTTGCCAATAACATCCATAGAAAATTCATTCGTGGTTCAATTTGACTGACAACATTTATTATTAATTTTTTATGGTATTACAGATCTTACATTTTTTTCAATGACAAAGGTTGATTTCGCTCCCCTGTCAGTCCCCATACAAATAGTCCAGTGGAATTAGTAAATATGTTTTGGGGTATTCGCCAGGAAAGAATTCAGTATAACAGTATAAAACACCAGTGTGTTCCTCTATATCCATGAGGTTTGGTGTTACAAATAATTCATCTGAATATAAATGTGTTCTTAAATAGATGCAACTGGCTAGCTAAATAAACTTTTATAGCGATAGAACTTGATTTTTTTTAAAAATCAACATAAAATTACATGGAAATGAAAGAATCATATACAATTGCAGAACCATATATCTGAAGCTAATTTCGCATAAGAAAAAAAATCAATTCAAAACTTTTTGTCTTAATTACATGAATTGTTTTAATGTTGTTTTTTTTATATTCTAAATATGGCTCATTCAAATTCATGTCATGGGTAATAATAACACAATAGATTAGCCGAGATGTCATGTTCTAATGTGCCAATATTTTTCTCTGTAAAACAATTTATGCTTATGACAATAGCACATAGTTATTACATGTTAGGCATTATTTGCAAACTACTATTACAGAGTTATGAAAATTTTATGTAGGCTATTTTGTCTAGAAGGAATAATACCTAATTTGAGCAGTGTATTATTCAGCATTATTTGCTTGTTGTTGTCTATTCCTATGATAGAAATAGACATTTACGATGACAGAAAAAATAAAGTACTTAATATATCCTTCAAAATCAACAAAAGGGGATATTTTAGTACAAATATATAACGTTCTATTTAGACATTTCTTACTACATTCGATATTTTATTATTACTATATAATCAAAAATGCAAAGATGATAAGAATGTCATACATTTCTCCCTTTGACTTGATAATATTATATTATACTAAATAGATAATCAGTTTCAGGACATTATACTCTTTTATTATTCCCGATAAAGATATTCAAACAGAATTTAAAATATGAAAAGATAAGTACAGTGATAATCTGGAAAAGGGGTGATCATTCGAAAGTAATTTAACCAAAGTTATATAGTACTGATATATATTTATATAAAACAATGTGGATCACCTTTATCTTCATCAATACCCGGCATGCATATCAATTTAATAAAAACAATCCTTAATACATTTCCTTCCCTATTTGCAGGCATAATCCTTTATCAATCAATTAATGCAAATTATGTTACATGTATGTTATCTGTGATCATATTACAACGAATTCGTAAAAGAGGACCTTGCCTGCCATTTTTATATTTAAACCATTGTAAAAACTCAAAAATTACAAAGACAATTTTACCATTGCATACATTTAAACCGTTGCATTCTTCACATCCGATTACTTCTTATCATTTACATAACATAACTGATGTAATATATCTTTGTTTCATCGTAAAAACGCTTCAAACAAAATAGAAACGCTGTTCATAGAAAGAAAGAAATTAAACGATTTGAATGTGCTTGTTTTATATCACTTTTGTATCTCAATGATATCTCCTATGATAAAATTATATAAGTATTTTGTTATGTTAATACGCATGATTACATACCAGAGCTGCCCTCTTACATTTGTTATCAAAGGTAAACGTTAAACATTTTGAAAGTAAAACGAGTATTTCAAAAGTTTTTTGAAGCATAATAAATGGTTTTGTATGTATGTACCTAACAGATGTAATTACAGTACGGAAACATTGTTTTCTGTAATTAACATTAAGCAACACTTGTGTCTTGTGGAGCATTGATAGTGTAGAAGCAGTGGTATCACAACGTTAAATCAATCAACATGTATCATAGTTTAAGCAATGATATGGTCGTTTTTAACAAGAACAGTAGAATTGAGGGATTTCATTATTGCTCAGAAATTATTGTACATGATTACTTATGTATTTTAAAATGTATTTAATTTGTTTATCTAATGGCCTAGTGGTTAAGGCATCGGACTAGTAATCTAAGTATTGCTGACAGCGTGAGTTCAAACCATGTTAGAAGCAGGCCGTTGTTTCCGCCAGCAAGAAACTTTATACTCATTACCTAGTACTGGTTGGTTCAAGGAATAGTCTCGAGAGTGTTTCAATAAGCTTATAGCTTTCAACATAGTACTAAAATAAATCCCTATAAACTAAACATGATATGGAAATAATTGATTTGGGAACCACCACAATATCAGTTCACACATGAGCAATCCATTGGTATTCAACTTTAAAAGAATGCCAAATTGTGAAGAACACTTGCGGTTTTACTTTATGATTAGGTATCCCAAGAGAAGGAATTCAGTGTAACAACACGCGATCTCAGGGCTGTTCGCTTGCAAAACATTGTGAGTAATTAATGATTTAAAAACCATTAATCTGATCGTTGAAAAGAATTTCGGTCGGTTTGATTGAACCTGTTCAGATTTGACATTATTACTTTCTTACCCTCCTTATTAATTTTATTTCTTGCATTTAAAATTTCGATATGTTTTCTAACACACCAGTGACACGATATTCTACATATTTCTAGCAGGAATGAAATGAAAAGATTCTTATTATATTAACAAAGATATAACACTTGGTAAAAACATTAAGTATTGTATAATTAAGTTCCATTAATAGCCATTTTCCGCATACTTCACAATACAAAACACGACTTTTTTGTAATAATCTTCAACTTTTTATGATTTTCTATGTGTCTCTTCTTTTTGTATGGAACTTACAAATGCTCACTACGATATTTCTCAGTATAAAGTATGTGTAAGCTTCAAATTGTTAAGACAGTGTTCAAGTTAATCTGCCCATGCGATGCCGTTTTCTGTAAGTTAAATGTATCTGCTTCACGTCCAAAGGATCGATCGAGGGTTCGAGCCCTTTCTAGGTCATAACAATGTTACTTTATATTCCATTTGTACTGGTTAGTTAAATGCAGCGGACTGGATAGCAGTTTGAATAAGCTTCAAGTTAGGTTTTCTGCACAATTAGGCAGACATAAATCATTTAATCTGAACAAGCTGAAGATTGAAATTGTAATTATCAGAAAATATTTATAACAATTGAAAATAATATTTTGTATACATTATTCTCTCTGAAAACAGTTCCAAACGATTTCTGTTCGTGCCTAGCTTCATTACCGTAGCACAGAAAAAGTAAATATACTAGAGTATGAATTGCAATTTAATAGCAAATACATATATGTTTGTGTTTATGTACATGTATAGCGTTTGACCGAAAATCCAGTTGTTGGTTCCAAAAGCTATAAAAATATCAGATGTAATGTAAAGGAAATTATCAAAATATAATAGGTAAGACCATATGAATGTACAGAAAATGTCGGAAAATTAACACACACGGTTACTCTTCAGGATAAAAACAACATTGCACGTTAAAGGAACATATTTATCTTAATTTAAACTAATGTTTACACGAACAATTTTGACAGGATGTGTATTAAAAAGGAATATAACTTTCAAATTATTTTGTGGAACATATAGATTACTTCTTAATTCCTCTCTAATGACTTCATTTTCTAATTTACCATACACTATTGTATAACACAAAATAGCACTTGCAAATATCATTCATGTAGTATGCAATGATCATGAAGTATTATTTGTGTTTTTACTATCTATTTGTACTTATTATGAATTGTTTATTGTATGTTTGTTTATATGTGTCACGTAATTGCTTTTAATGTCACATCTGTATCCACTGATAACATGATTAAGTGAACTAGTAGAAAATAATATAGCTTACTTATTAAACGTTTAGATTATTGAATTGTCCTGTTTTCTTTTGCGAAAATTGCCATAAATGAAAACGGTGTTTTTTTTTCCTCACAATACTAAACAAAATAAGAAAATGCTGCCTACACCACAGGGAGTGTTATGACCTATTCATGACTTTGTGGCATGGCACGTGCGTTCCATATCAACACATATGTCTTCATGATTTAGCTGTCGAAACATCACATCTATCCTTGTTGTGTTATAATTGACATCTGCACAGGTGGCTGGTTTTTATGAATGATTTATATACATAAAGATGTTCCCTTTTTTGTTTTACTCACCATTTTTAAAACCTTGTAAAAAAGTAATACCACCTTTTAGACTGCAAATATTATAACTTAAAGAAATTGTTATATTATATTCTTATATCAAATGAAATATTGAAAAGTATTGATGAAAGAAAATGCGTATCTTCATTTTCCGTATTTTCACTGTAAAAAATATTTTTCACTGCTGTAAAACATATTTTCACTGGTGTCTTGCCGTACTACTTTCTTCTAAATTCAGCCAAAACACAAAACTATAAGAGAAATGTTTCGAATTGTAATGTCAAAAAAGAAGAGGAAAATGTTAATAATAAACAAAACATTCAAGTTTCTTTCTATAAATCCATAATTTATTTCCATCTTATAGTATGAAAATTATCATATTTCAATCGTGGCTACCGCCAATCATGAAATATTTATTTCCATACCGCTCGATAAAAATAAATCCTGTATTTATAAAAAAAAATGGATATCGTTTATATATTAATTGAAGGTTACAGCGACCGCAGATTGTCTTTAATTATCGCATTCCTCAGATTGTTTTACTTTCATAAGCTTAGTTATCACATTAATAATTAAGTCTAATATAAAAAATAAGAAAAGGAAATAATTATTTTGATAGACTAAAATTAATTAATTAAGCGATTGGAATACTTTTGTTTTATAACACTTTTATATTTAATTGATATCTTC
Organism: Ruditapes philippinarum; assembly: GCF_026571515.1. Classification (NCBI taxonomy): domain Eukaryota; kingdom Metazoa; phylum Mollusca; class Bivalvia; order Venerida; family Veneridae; genus Ruditapes; species Ruditapes philippinarum. Next base: position 317,289 of record NW_026852181.1, read on the forward strand.
TGTAATAAAAAGATATAATCAGATTTCTGTGCTTAACGGACGATTAATTTCAAGAACCGCCTTTAATATTCGTTTTCAAAGGTAACAGCTAAACGATTTGGAAACGATGCAAGTATTTGAAAGGTGTTGTAAAGCCTAATTAATGTTTTTGTGTGAATGTATCTCACAGACGTAATTACAGTACGGAAACATTGTTTTGGCAATTTATGTTACGGAACACATGTGTCTTGAGAAGCCGTAATGAGTTTAGAAAAACACTGATATCTTAACGGATAAATCCTTGTTTAACATAGTTTCAGACAAGTGCTATAGAGACGCATTCTGGGTGTTTTCTGTGTTTGTTTGTTTATTTAGGGATTAAATTACATTACAAAGGTACATTATTTACATTTTTATTAATCTTATCTGGCATCTTGCACATTAGCAAATTAAACAGTTCATAGCTATAGCTTATACTAAGCTCTAGAAGACCTAAAGAAAACAATATAATATTATTATTTCTAGTATTATTATTCATTTAATTATTACTATTATTATTAATAATTTATTTATATATTTTTATTTATTTATTCATGTATTTATTTATTATGTATTTCTTCATTTATTTATTTATTTTTTGTTTTTATTTATTTATGTTAATTTACTTTTGGTTAGCTGTCAATAAACATGTAAGATGTGTATTATCACGTGTGGAAACGAATGTTGTTTTGTAATCGATATAAAGGTACAGAGATATCAAAAGCAATAGTAACATAACGTTGCGTTACTAGCTTTCATAAAAAATGAACAATAAAATGGATGTTCAGATAATTTTAAAGTTATTGAAAATGTACATTGTCCTTATTCAAGTTTTAACTATATGCGAATCAGAAACTTCGGAGTGGATTTACAAAAAAAAACCTAACTCTAATCATAGCACTCCGGATCGATTAATTAACATCATTGTGTGTTTTTATGAAATACTAAACAAGGATTATATTATTTAGATAGACCTCAAACAAAATTGAATTCGTGACATTTGTTTGTTACCTGACAGACACATTTATTACTGCATTAAACCCATATGCAAGAATTGCGTGTTCTTCGTGTAGACGATGGAACCGTGCAGTCTCGACGAAATAATTTATTTTGTTACTCGCGTAGGTATCGAAACTAAACATTGCCTTAATCAATATCATTATCGGATAACTTTCCTATAGTCCAGTCTAACACAATGAATTATATTCCAATTCAAGCCTATATACACATCTTAAAAAGTAAATAAAAGCAAACATAATAATAATATATATAGAACTCGCACAGTATGTCCCTAGGTCGCCAGATATTTTTGTTCAGTGCCAACAGACATATACTTCTTTAATCATTTGTATTCATCAATAATTATATTTGATTTTGTTCTATCTATATCTCTTTTCGTTTTACTGATATGAGCAACAGAATCGTAGTTTATAACACCCAACATACTCTATATGAAATGAAATAGCTCTTCCACGCTTCTATCTGTTTTCAGAGTTCACTGCAAACCCTTCCTAAATAAAAGTCAAAGGGATTTTATAGCAGCTGGCATTCACTACTCATTCATCGGGAATTGTGAAATACTCACGCAGTTATATCATAAATGTGCTTTGCAATTATCTGTTCTACAGCCGCTGAGTTGTTGTGTATCAAAGTGATAATTATAGCAGAACTAAAGTGATAACTTGCAAATTAAATTTGTGCTTTTTTAATAATATTAGATACACGAGAACATCAATATTAAGATAATAGAAATATGTAACACAATGGTCACATATAGAAAACTGTTAGCGTTTGTTTAAGATAGTGGATTTATAAAGAGGTAAGTTCAAAATTTGTCGGTATTATTTAAAATGGTAAGTTATGTTTTATGTGTACCTTGTGAGTTCGATATGTCATTCTGTTTTTATGATTCTAAACTGTTCCTGTGGTTAAACTTTTCCAAGGCGCTCTAACTTTTTAAAGATATTTGAGCCGTGTCACGACAAAACCAACATAATGGGTTTGCGACCAGCATGGATCCAGACCAGCCTGCGCATCCGCGCATTCTGATCAGGATCCATGCTGTTCGCTTACCAACACTCGAGAGTTTTTTTTACATTAATCCATTGTAACGGTATATGTAAGGACAAAAAGTAGTGTAACAAAATGTCTTATGCATGCATGTCATATGTTTAATTTTGTATTATAGTATAAACTGTTGATCAATTACTTTATTTATTAAATTATTGACCTAAATACCTAAGATCTTCAAGTGTTTTAAAGGCCCGTTATGCTTCAGAAATTATTTATTTCTCTTTTTTTCTAATGTTTGGTGTCCTGCTATAGTTTCTAAAAAGTAACTCATTGGCTAAGTACCTGAACAATCTTTATTATCTATTGCTGTTTGGTCATTAATACATTTATAGTGAATTAGTATTTTGTATGGAAATTACAATACTACTTTGTTAACATTTTGCTACTAATATTAAAAACTATTATACATTTATCGCTCCGTTCTTCAGGTAATAAATATCTAACATGCTCTGAAATCACTATTTAAACGTTATGAAATTCATTATTGCCCTTCCTTAAGGATTTACAAAAAAAAAATCATTTCCGAGGCATAATGTGCCTTTAACGGTTCATTACAATAAAGTTGAATTTTTTTATATGTAAATATCCATGCCGAATGTGTATACATTTCTTTTTATGTGTGGTATGGCGATACCGGGTATCTCCAAGAAATCCCATGTGTGCCCGTATGCAACTGATTGTTTATATACGGTTGTTCTTGCATCACGGCAGTTGGAAACGACTACATTAATTAGCTTTTGTATCCGTTTTATGAACAAAATTTAAATTAATATACAGTTTCGCATGCATTTTGGCTATTTTTAAGTATCTAAAATTTAGGCACGCTTCAATCATCAAATGAAAGCACCTCAAAAAAGTTAAGAGGTTGATTCTGCTTGCGACAGACGGACAGACTGACACACACACATATATACATGTATATAGTTAACGTATACTGTAAAGTAGTATAATCCGGTGCAAGTGGGCGTAGACGGTAGCTTGCAATAACCACTACCGTTCATGAACAGACTGAATCAAACCGAGCCTTAAACATTTTAATTTTTGCCGTTTTGGCCGATCTATTGGGGTTCCTTTTTTTCTGTTTTCTACTTTGTTTTGTTTTTTTGTTGTTTGATTGGGGTTTGTTTTTGTTAGTTTATTGTTTTTTGTTGTTTTGTTTGTTTTTCAGGGTAGGTATCGACTTCCATATATACAAGATGCATGTTTTGTTTGCAACAAATTGTTTGTAGTTTACAGTGGAATGATTTTTGTGTTTGCAACCTTTAAATTACAAAAACAACGTACCTATTTTGGCCTTTTAATTAAGAATAAAGAATAAAATATTACTGAAATCATCATCAGAAAATCATAAATGCACGATACATTTGGACATAAATTGTACATCTTTTCAACTCGGATAATTTTATTTTATTTTTGTCACTTGTCAATTGTTTTGTACTGATGTACTGATGTAAAGTAGCTTAAATAATTCAAAATTTCCGTAATTATATTTCTACAATGTTCGTCCTGTTCATTGGCATTGGTGCATTGCAGTTAAGTCACAAAGAATAGGAAATATTGCTTTAATTGAAGATGAAAGGAAATATTAATTTGCTGCTTGCTCTGTTAGTGCATTACGAGCATAGGTTTAATTAGTTTGTTATTTTGATTTCATCGACCATCATAATTGAAAACAATTGATACATATGACAAAGCCCTATGAATATTTGATTAATACGATGTCAGTTTATTACTCACATGTGTTGAAAAAAAGATAAAACAGCGATTAAAAAACAGAGTGAGTATATTTATACGAAACAAAATATCTATGACACGGTTTATAAAACATGTACTACTATTTAAAACATAAACCACGGCGCAGGAATGTTATAAAAATCTGAAAAAGGGAGACCCCTCGGAAGCATGTATCAGTACAAAAATACATTTAACTACAGACTCGGTTTGATTTAGGCTAAACAAAAGAGCAACATTCATAATGACCTCTAGCACCGGCTTGAGCGGTACTAAAATGTTCATTTAATAAAATTGTGTAATTTAAATTAAAATGTCGTCATTTGCATCAACTAATTCAAGCTTAGCGTAAAACCACGCTTATGTTATCGTTATGCGGTAAATGGGTGGCTGTTAACTAATACCTGCACTCCAGTTAACGCACTGTGCACGTATGGGTCTTGCACATTTTCAATAGAAAGGTTTCCTAACTAATATACAAATCGCGACTAATTAATAATCAAGCACCCTCATACCAATCGGAATGATCGGCTATTATTATGAACAACTATAAAAGGCTCGAGAAGTTCCTGTCGCCCTTTCACAAAATCTAATTTCATTACATAAAAGGCGCCGGGCTTCGGCGCGGACGCCAACAATTATAGTTGTAGTTTATATGGCAAGATAGTTCAAATGTTCCCGTCTTTATTTGTGCATGAGAAACAAATATGTAGTTAGAACAATTTGCTTAAAAATAACAGTGTAGACTTGAATACATCTCTCGTATTATTTAATTGGGACGGTCGGGGTGGCATTGTAGGGAAGGATCAAATGTCGATAAACGATAAACTTAATAAAAAATCAGCCCGTTTTATGCCAATATAGAGAAATTCTCACTTTGCTATCAAAATCAACAACAATTTTTGCGCTGCGGAATTATATTTGACATTTACTCTGAAAAATAAAACATATCCTAGATAACCATCTTTGCTTTTACTTTTTAATGTAGTTAACATCGTCTTATGCAATTATCTTTTAGAAATATTATTTCGGAACGATCGTACCAATTTCCCTCTGAAACTGTGAATATTTCTCTCATTTCGTGTTAGCTATAAAACATGATGCCCTCATAACTCGACATTTTACAAATTTTACTGCAAATCTCTTAAAACATAATATGTTCAAAGTGATTAATGTACCTGTTCTAAGGATATCAATCTTTGTTATGAAGTAAGTAGTGATAATATCGAGATAGCAGGTAAGATAAACAACCAAGCTAAAAAATGTAGCATCATCGTTGAGATTTTAAAGGCCAAGAGAAACAAATGAGGTTCATTGTCCTAGATATTATCGCATCTGTTGTTTTGTTTCAGTGCACATATAAGGTATATTATAGAAAGCCAATGACAATTAAGTCACATAATATGTTACATGTACAAGATAATTTGCTGAAGAAATAATCAGTGCAAAAGATACTGGTGAAATCTTACAGAAGATGAAACCTATGTAATACTGTTTCTTACTAGCCAACCAGTCGAATAGTGAAGAGATGAGAGCAAATACAAATATGAAATAAATGCACAAAATTCCATACTTAATCATATGATTAGGAATAAAGATATTTTATGATATGATTAGACATTCATGCGTCTATAGTATTCATAACTTTCGACAAATATTCCAATTAATCAAGAAGCAGTCTACGAAAACATGGCATTTATATATAATATTATCCAAAACAAAAAATGCCTTTTAAATACATTCATAATTATGTGTGATATTCATACTTAGGTCAGTTACCTTCAACAATATGATACATTATATTGTATTATTGAATTATTAAATAAGGGTTCATTTGTATTCCTCATATCATTTTGACAGTGAAAAAGGCTAGTAAGGTTCAGTGAATAAATTTTAAAGATGTTTTAAATTTACAATTTGTGCCCCTACTTTAGTGGCGGGCATTTAGATTTACCCTTGTCCGTCCGTCCGTTCACTTTTGTGTCGCACGTAACTCAAAAAGTATTTGACCTAGAGTCATGAAACTTTACAGGAATGTTGATCAGCATGTGTAGTTGTGCACCTGGGTATTTTCGTCTGGATATTTTTAGTATTTTTAAAGTTATTGCCCTTGACTTAGTAAAATTTTGCCATTTTCAACTTGTGTCGCATGTAACTCAAAAAGCATTTGACCTACACTCATGAAACTTTACAGGAATATTGATCAGCATGTGTAGTTATGCACCTGGGTATTTTTGTCTGGATATTTTTAGTATTTTTAGAGTTACTGCCCTTGACTTAGTAAAATTTTGCAATTTTCAACTTGTGTCGCATTTTACTCTAAAAGTATTTGACCTAGAGCCATGAAACTTTACAGGAATGTTGATCAGCATGTGTAGTTGTGCACCTGGGTATTTTCGTCTGGATATTTTTAGTATTATAAGAGTTAATGCCCTTGACTTAGTAAAATTTTGCAATTTTCAACTTGTGTTGCATGTAACTCAAAAAGGATTTGACATATAGTCATGAAACTTTACAGGAATATTGATCAGCATGTGTAGTTGTGCGCCTGGGTATTTTCGTCTGGATTTATTTAGTATTTTTAGAGTTATTGCCCTTGACTTAGAATTTTTTTGCAATTTTCAACTTGTGTCGCATGTAACTCAAAATGATTTGACATAGAGTCATTAAACCTTACGGGAAGGTTGCTCATCATATTTAGTTTTGCACCTGGGGTTTCGGTTGTGGATTTATCCAGTATTTGTAGAGTTATTGCCCTTGACTTAGTAAAAACTGGTTCATTATGTTGTTATTTGTTCCTTGAGTGCTTGAGTTAGAATCAACCAACTTTACAGGAATAATGATCAACATCACTAAAATGCAGGTATAATGATTCACATCACTGTGAAGCTATGCACCTGGAACTTTGCATGTGGATTTTTTTCAGTTTTGTTAGAGTTATTGCCCTTGACTTACAGTAGTATAAATTTGCAATTTTCAACTTGTTCATGCATAGCTCAAAAAGTATTTCACTTGTAGGCCTGAAAGTTTACAAGAATGTTAGTCAGCATGTGTACTTATGCACCTTGGGTTCAATTTGCTTGTGGATTTATTCAGTATTTATAAAGTTCTTGCCTTTTACTAGTAAAACATTTTTAGTTTTCAAAAAATATTTGACCTAAAGTCATAAGATTGACAGAACAGTGGCGCGGTGGGGGCATCCGTGTCCTATGGACACATTTATAGTTCATACTAAAAAGTACTTATTTAGTTACATTTCAAACGAGTTCTTTTATGCATTTAAATGCCATATCGTTTGTACAGTTCTACATTGTTGTATGCTTGTATCGTTAGTGATATATTCATACCTACCTCTGATTTTTACACTTCTTATCAATTCTTACCAGGTTTTATAGAATCTTTACTGTAATGATTTTAACATTTACATATGTTAGATGTATGCTCGATTAGTTACAATTTCGTGCTAGGTATCTCTCGGGAGCAAAACAAGATAATTACTTTCCCAATAAAATAATCTATGAATAATTCAAATAAATGTATAGAATCTAGCACAAAAAATGGAATTATAAAACCGAAAATGAAGAATTGATGCATGACCGCTGGTGATGGTTTAGTTGAAATAATAGATTACAAATTAAAATGTGGAACAACAAATTGTAGAAGCCCGCTCGTGCATGGAATGATGCACGGAGGGGCACGTTAGGTATTTCTCAACCAGAACAGTTGGAGAATATGGGTAATGTGATCATTTATCATTTTATTTGGTAAGAAGCATTGTTTATTTTATGGTGCACCAAACATGATACGGTAATAATTAAGAAATACATGTACGTTGTCAGTAGATTCAGTCTAAGTAATTACAAGCAATTGATATTTACAAACAGTTTATATTCACAAACAATTTATATAATGTATGGTCACGTTTTAAGCGGTTGAAATCATAATTACTTTTGTACATTTTCATAGTGTTTTTTTCTCAAGGATTATATCTGCATTCAAAAATAAGAGGGAATGGGTACATATGTATTATTATTCAGCTTTTAGCATTTTTGTCTCTTGAAATATTTTATTCTGACAATATATAAAAACCATTCCAGATATGCAACGCAATAAATATATTTCATCATATCCCAAAATAATTCATATCAATCTTTAGGGAACATATCCTAACAGTTCCTAAAAACTGATCAACTAAGTATTCTATACCCACATACCCCCATCATCTTTATTTAATTGTATATACATCTAGCAAGTTGGCTTTTAATATATATGTAATTCCCCAAGGGAAAGGTTGTTGTACATCACGTTTAATTACATTTTACTGTTGAAATGGCAGACAAGTCATCGTTTCCCGATATATCTTTTCAATTATTTGTGATTTTTCTCCGACATATTGTCATACATTCATGTTTTATAGCGAAATGTCAAAATACGTTTGTAAGGGAAGTATATTACTTTTTTTCGTGATTGTCCTATTATCAACCATTGATTTATGTGTCGTGGGAAATGACAATATAACAACCATATTTACAGTGTTATATCAAATTTCGGTAAAACAAATGAAACAATGTTTATGAATTTGTTCTTTATAACTACCTATGTGTTGTAAACGAGGTTATTTTGTCAGTTTCAAGAAACTCAATGTATAAACATTAGCTTATGTAACGATAGCCATATAACATGGACAAAGTCAGATAGAAAAGACCATAAAGATGGAAAGAACACTGGTAAGTCTTACATTCATAAATCAACCTGACAAGCGGGACATTGACAGACAATCGCAAATAGATCTTTTACTGTATCAATATGTTTAAAGACCTTTAATTTCCCTTGAGAATCCTGAAAATGTCCGAGATGTCAAAACCCGTCTCAATATGTTCACACCATCAGTTTCACAGTTAACGTTTTTCAATAGACCGGCACTTTGCATTGGACAAATGTTTATACAAGTTATTTTAAAGATAAGAAAACAAATTAAGTGTATAAAAGTTATATACTGACTAACTTAAGAGGTTAGAATCCCACTGAAAATAGCGGCATAATGTTTTGATTCGAAATATTAATTTTCTGTTTTCGTAAAATATGCATGTGTGTTGCATAACAGAGACATTTTTATGTTGCGACTCTTTCGTGAATCTACCATAAGATTATAGAAACAGCATTGTTTTAACGTAATAATATATAAATTTAATAAAAATATTTCATAAGATACAGCTTTAAACGCCATTTCATATTAGCTCTTCTAAAGTTAAAGGACTCATTTATTCGCAACAACATGATAGAGATATTTACAGACAGCGCCCTTTTGGCTAGCTTCATTTGGACTATAAATAGAATCGTTTACAGAAAGATAAATGAATTATTTAGAATTTATGTCGTTCTTAAAAGATATGTTTCTGTATCCCAATATAGAAGTGTTCTATGTGAGCATAACTCTTGAAGGAAATCTTAATGCTTATAATTGAATATACGAAACTATAAAGATGTACATCAGCTTATGAAATAAAGTGAATATAAAATCGGTGCTGATGTAGAAAGGGATGTATGCGCTTTTTTAGTATCCCTCATGTACAGACTTAATCAAACCGAGTCTGCAATCGTTGTAGTTAATGCGTCCGAGGGATCACCGTTTCTACAGATCTTTATTTTCAACAAACTAACGAATTGTTTTACTCGCAAGCATAACTATCTCAGTAACAATGTAAAGAGAAAAAATCTAATCGGATCATACTTTTTGTTATAACTATTACCGTGTCAATGTTTTCAAAACATACTATAGCTATGGTTTTTACGACAATTAGTTTTTATCGCTAATATTGAAGTATTATAACACAAATTGCAATACAGTTCAGAGGTTCAGAAATATAAGATAGAGAAAATGTATGCCCAAAACATTAAAATTAAACATGTCGCATGCGGGCCTATTATTATTTTCTTCGAATTCCTAATCAGTTACAAATTATTTATCATTTTATGATTAACCTGTCCGTGCTCTGTCTTTGCCCTGTCCTGTTTTTGTTTGGGGTCCGCCTGGGCTCCTTGCCATTGGTTCTTGTTGGGTTGCGTTCATTGAACGCCGCCTTTCCTTGTTGATCTTGTTTATCATATTTGATTCAACCTGTTAATGTAATGTTGAATATGTATGTCCATCGTTTTCTCCTTTTGTGCTCACGCATGTTTTACCTTTCGAACCATACTCTACACCGTTTTTCATTGAATGGCATTAATTTGTCATATTGAAGGTTCCATGAAAATCGTCATATGAGCACATCTGCGGATGTTTCTATACTCAGGATTTTCCCATTTCATGTTGCATGTTGGATTCTGCTAAAGCCAGTGATAGGCGGCGGGAACAGTAGCGTGAACTTTCCCGTATTTTTCTTTCATAAGCTTAATTGAAATGAGCCTGCAACAGTTTGAATTTCATTGTTTTCGGCATTCTTTAGGGATTCGTTTTTTCTCCCTCCTGTTACTTTGATATTTAATTTCCCTTGATATGTTCGGGATGTCGAAATAGTTACAATTAATCTCACAAGTTGATTTGGATTACTAGGCTAAACTAAAAACGGAAGTGGTAGGCTAAAACATTAACATATTATGCCTTTTTTAATCTACAGATGAATATATATTACAATCAAGATTAATGTAAATGAAATCGTATATTTTATGTTCAATAGAGAATCGTTATCACTTTTTCTAGCCGATTTTATTTCATGAATATGTAAATGATAGACACTTAATGTTACAACTTATATATTGTATAATCAATATAAAGAAAGTGATCGGTAAATAATATTCAAATCCAAAATAACTTGTAGACCCACAGTTAACCTAGAACTGAAAGTATGGATATTTCTGTTTCTTCTCATTCAATGAGTATGCCATTTTTTACATGGATTGATTTATTATTCTCCAATCTATAACAACCGAGCATAAATGTCTCAAAGACGATTGAAAGATATGAGCTAAACACGCAATATTGTCCAATGAGAATACACCGTGAAGAATAACATTACAAGATGTTCACAAAATACTCTATTCATTATTTCTTATTATTGAAAAACCGCAACTGTGAAATTTAATCATCAATTTATAACAACAATAGCTGGTATTCATCAACTTAACGTAATAATTTAATAATGGCATTTCACATTAAAATTAATCAGGAGACTAGATTTTGAAAGAAAGAGCAATGTATGCGCATGCTTTGTCATGTATTGGCATATTAAACCTTAATGCAGATGACAATTCTTTTGCAACAATGAATACAAACGTGGATTTGCGATTGAATTATTTCAGCCTCTTTTCATTTTAAAGGCCAATTAACATGTTCACTCAAAAAGTCGTATTAGCTTTTGGTTTTTCAATCTTCATTTTCTCCCCTACCGTAATATTGCAATCAAGTCCAACAGTCATAATTATTATACTTCTTATCAAACATTTTTTAAGAATCGTAATGCTTTCTGAATTTCTGGATGCATTACATGAACATGAAGCTTTACTGCCTAGTATATGGAAACGGTAGTATCAATTTATGTATGTTTTAGAGATAACATATTAAATTTAAATAACTTGTAAAACTCAGTGGAATGAAATTGTTTTATTGCTAAAATCATTTGCATCACCTGTCGATAATAGTTTAAGTATTTTGATTCATTAAATGTTTCACATGTAACTGCCAAGTTACAATATTGACAATTTGGGTTTCTCGTTAATATTTAGTAGTATATTCTTGTTAGTTTCAAAACTTTAATATCTGTTTGAGAATTGACAGTTTCCAGACATGGCATAATGATGAATTATTGACGATATTTGAATATTTAAGTAAGCGTTTATTTAGAATGACATAGCGATTGAATATCTCTAGATATTTACATACCTCGTAGAGTTTTAAAAACCAACACACCAGATGTAAAGAAACGTTGGCAGGGTACTGAGAGATGTAACTTAATGATAAATATCTCACTTGCCATCTTATGAAAGATATAGTAAGCGATAATTTTACATGCATTAAGCTGTAGACATGTATATTCTAATATAATATAATGATATATAATATCGGCCGGTTTCATAATGTTTTTCGCACATTCAATTTTCGGAACTTGTTCTTAAAACTATATGTAAGACAAAGCTATCCAAATCCGTGCGCATGTATAAGTGTGTATATGTTAGTATTGTTTTATCTTCTTTCTTTGTCATGGGAGGGGAAGAGAGAGAGAGAGAGAACAGTTTGTTCTAAATCGTCATTTTATTTATTGTTTACCTGATCAGACAACATAACATAGACACTCTGAAAGTTTCGATGCAGAAACGGTAACACCCAGTGTCCTAATGCAATGTAATTGCCAATTGCTAACACAAATAATACTATAAAAATAGTATTCTTGCCGTAAAATAACTCCTCATACGGTTTGTAGCTCGAATGTATTGATATGAAGCTTGTTTTGCCGATGTACATGAAATATTAAAAAAGCAATTCATATTAATGAATCCTGAATATCCTTAGGACATAACACCTAAACATGCCACAGGTCCCCTGTGAAACATTGTTAAACATTCTTAATTTGATGATAATCAGAAAATAGAAAAATCATTCTTTGTTATTTTGGAACTGTAATGTATTTCCTGCTTAATAATTGATTTGTAAGATCAATCTGAGAAAACCAACTAAAGCTAAAGAAACATGGTAATGTTGCACTGCTTTGGAATTGACTTATCGTTCATTTGTAGAATAATGTATACTGCCTAAAATGTTTTATAGATAAATAAGACATGTTAAGAGATAAATAATTTAAATTTATACTCGTTTGATTTAAGTACGTATAAGTGAATATTATTTAAATCTATAATCGTTTGATTTAAGTACGTATAAGTGAATTTCTTTTAAAGTGATAATTTGTGATCTTTGTCTTGCTGCATATTCAAATTTTGATTAAATCGTCACTGTTATGTTTGACGGAAATATCTTATATAATTGATTTGACGTTTTCTAAGATTGTTTACAATATTGTACTTTTAGTGTGAACTTTCTGTGCATTTAGATACAAAAAGATAAACAACACCCATCCTCAAACAAATGAAAACTATGTTTATACATGCATGTATCTACATAGTCTGGATCAATCGAATAATCTTGTAAATTTTTATTAATAGGTTCCTACAAAGTTTTATATGAAAGTTATGTTCTTTTAAATGTTTAAACTCATAATCTTTGATGAATTATTTTTATTTTATAAAACAAAATAAAAAAAATTCTTACTCTTATCTAATTATTAGAAATTTTGAAAAAAAATATGTTGTTACACATGATATGCGGAAGAGATATCCATCCGTTTCAAGATGTAATTCAATATATACAGAAAGTATAGTTCTGTTAACTTGCGTAGGAGCTATCCTTTGCTATATAGTAATGCGACATTTTTGCCCATTTTCGCCGTTGTTTCTTTGATTAGTTTCTAAGGTGAACACACCTTATACCATTATCAAGGTCAGGAGCCTGTTGGCACGAGAACCTGAACTCGTGTTAATCTTTGCTTATTGCATTACTGTTATTACTTTTACTGGATGGATCTATTTTAGATCAGGCTTTGAAGAGACATGTTGCTTTATTATGATACAATGAGTTATTACTTCCATGAATATTGGCTAAAAATCAGTGCAATTAAAAGGCTTTTAAGTATTCGCATACGTTTAATTGCATATTTTCATTGCAAATTCTAATTGAGGAGTTTAAAAATAAATAGTACACAAAACCGTGGTTCCTATTGATTGTTTGAAACTGATACATTGTCTTTGGGTGTAAACATAGCAAATCAATAGTTTTTTTACAGATCTTTGTAAAGTGTTGGTAAACATAAAAGGCTTTTGAAAGCGTGTAAATTAATGCCCCGGTCACATATTCACGGATAATGCCACGGAAGAGCTACGGTCTAATCGTTCATGGATTACTACGGAAATGTGAAATTCCGTAGTCCGCTACGGTTCCAGTACGGACACACAACGTTATGAGTACGGAGTCAGACGGATTTACCACCAAAAGCCCCCGGAGAGACACGGATTGTTACGGACCGACACGGTTTGATATGGAGCGACACGAATCAGGACGGACGCACTACGGATACACTACGGTCTGCTACGGTATAAGCACGGGTTAGTACGAATAAGTACGGTCTGACCCGGAGAAGAACGGATTGATGCGGAGAAGAACGAATTGCCACGGATCTATACGGACCTAATACATCCGTACACAAACTCTTGCTTGCTCATTTTCAAAATGCCTCACTATAAAAGAACTCCTTTAAAACGAATTGCAGAGTTCAATGATTTTGGCGGAGAGGATTCGGTCTAATCGCGTCCGACCCCCGAAACACATCATGTCCGATTAAAGTGAATTTCTTGAAAGACGCTGGATCCTCAACAAGCTCGGCCATGAGAGTCTCATACTTAACATAAAGCGGTCTTCGTAAAAGCCCATCTCTAGTCCACCATCTCGTCTGTCTTCTCTTACCTGATCAGATATGGACTCGTTATCATTAATGTAAAATGTTGATCAATACTGCTTCTCTTTTAATTTTAAAATGTGCTGTTCATTTTACAATTACATGAATAATCGTGAATGTTTATGGTTTAAAAATACATGTATGTAAAAAAGCTTGTTAATTAATCTTATTATCACTCAAGGGCCAGCGTTCGAGGCTTAATTATGAGACACTTCGTTTTATGTACATATTTACTCCAATTTCACGATCCAATTAATGTTTGTTAAATATATAACATTAAATGTTATTCTATTACTTATGAATTGTAGTACGATATTAATATATTTTTACCTCTATGCATATCATCAAGCAGCTCGACACTTGCCTTCCCATTCTGAGCCATTTCAATATAAAGTTGCAGCCAGTAAATGGCAATTATCATTTATTGAATGTTCCCGCAAATATGTCTGTTTTTAACAAGAAGATAGCATTTATACCCTTGAAAAACTACACAATACATTATTCATCCGTACTAAACAGTGGTGGACCGTACCATTCCGTACCGTTTCGTGTTGAAACGCAATAAACCGTATAAGACCGTGCTAATCCTTGCCTCTCCGTAGTACAACGTATTACGATCGTGGCTTTCCGTGACAATTCCGTATTAATCCGTATTAAAACTGTAGCTTATACGTAGGGTAACCGTACAAATACGTAGTTCTCCGTACCTAACCGTGGAAATCCTTTACAAGTTGGTGGACTACGAATCATTACGGACTAGTACAGTTTTCGTACGGACCAGTACGTATCAGTACGGTTTTATTACGGACTAGCAGGGATACGGTACGGTTGATTTTTCCGTAGCAAATTTTTGTGCATGTTCAAAAATGGTCAAGGATCGCTACGGATATACAAGGACTACTACGATTGATTACGGTTACAATACGGAGAGCTACTGACCAGTACGGGTAGCTACGGACAATGCCGGAATTAATCCGTGGCTCTTCCGTGGGCGTATTCCGTGAATATGTGACCGGGATATTATTAATTTCTGTACAATAGAGAAAAACAGAATCCCTAAAGAAGGCCCAACACGGCAAAATTGAAAAAGATGCAGGCTCGGTTTGATTGAGCCTGTTCATTGACGGTACTGTTAAGTGCAAACTACCGTCCAAGCCCGCCCCTAGCAGAATTCAACATTTAAACACCGCAGATGTGTTCATACGGCGGTTATCATACAAGACGTGCATTTTATTGCTCTGATTCTAATTTTTCTGCTCCAACTTTAGAATAATGAATGAAAAACACACGGACAAAAGTGATATATAATTCAGAAACATGTAGGGGCGTCCGTGGCCGAGTGGTTAAGGTCGTTGGCTTCAAACCACTTGCCCCTCACCGCTGTTGGTTCGAATCCCGACAGGGACTTTGGATTCTTTCATGTGAGGAAGCTATCCAGCTAGCTTACGGAACGTCGGTGCCCGTTCGTGCCTGAAATAATGCACGGAAGGGTACCTGAGGTCTTCCCCACACTAGTAAAGCTGGAACGTCGCCAAATGACCTATACTGTGTCGGTGCGACGTTAAACCCATACAAACAAACAAACAAACAAACAGAAACATGATTTAATGCACCATTGCCTATTTTCAAAACATATGCTTTATTTTACGGATATGAAATAAAGTCTGTTTATATTTATATCAGGAAATTTCGTACATGATGATAGTGCATGAGAGAAAATAAACGTTATATCAACCTGATCTAGTCCTTGCAAGTTCGTCATATGACATTATTTTGTTATGTAACATTAAAGTGGGGTGTATACGATATTTCAAAATACCTTTCTTTGGACCGTGATAAAATAGAGAACATAAGAATCCCTACAAAAAGTCCGAAACAACAATATTGAAAATGTGGCAGACTCGATTTGTTTGAGCCTGTTCATGGTGCAAACTACCGTCCGCGTCCCCTAGCATCGGCTTCATTAAAACATAAAAACATTTGTAATCAATTAACTCATATTCGTACATCAGTCGTACCGCCAATATTTTAAAAGTTAGTTTATATTAACGATTCAAATTATAGCTCATATAATATTTGAACTATTATTTAATTATAGCTTCTTTTAAGATAAAAAAATGTATTAAGTGTGCTTCTTTTAAATACGAACAAAAAAAATACATACAAATTACGAAACACTTTGAAATTATTTTCGTTTAAAATACAATAACGGGACCCCTATAGTTGTACAAAAATGGCATAAATTTATGTACTGAATCTATGTCTTATAAATGCAGAATGAGTTATCATTTCGATTTGTAAAATTTATTCTTGGCAGATATAATTATTAACAAACAAATATTTGTCGAATATTTTCTTTTTTTAAAAATTCTAAGTTCACCTTGATTTTACCACACCTGCAATATAAAAAAAGATGTTGTTCATTTTAAAAATTATTATCTCTCATGAACAGACTTAATAAAACTTAAATTTCCTTTGCAACTGTTTGTATTATTGCTGACAGAAAAAAATAAGATACAAAGTCAATGTGTTTCAAATCATCTTACGAATACAGAGGCGTGCAAGCTTTACCATTAAACTTCTCGAGACACATTTTATGTCTGTTGTCAATACTGCACAACATTTTAATGCTTAAAATACCAATCTAGTTTGAACAGCAATGTGTGTTCATACTGTACTTGATTATTACGGACGAAACAAATAAAAAGATGCAACTATGTGGACCTATGATGATTCCTAAAGAAATGATATCGCAAACAAAAAAGTTAATTCATATTGTGAAAAAATAAGTCAACGGAATAGATAAGTTCTTAATTTGGTATCTTTACCACTTATCACTAGGTAATATAATAGTGTGAAGAAATGTAGACAGCAAAATGAGCAAATTCGTACGTAAATGATCGGTGGTCTGACATTCAGACAGTAAAATGAAATTAAAGAATACAAAAGAAGGATTTGTAATATGTCTGTCTAAATTTGATTGTCTCTCGGGAAATTATATTATATTCCAATATATAGATTAACAACTGATACGTTAAATATGCTCGAAGGAAGTGATTTTACATATCATCTGCTATTTTGTTATTTATGTTAACAAATGTTTAGATAAAATATGCAAAGGAGATTAAAATTATTTTGTTTGATAAAAAATGATAATTTCTGCTGCATATTTAAAAATTTAAAAATTACATATCAAAATGTAAATAATGATCACAGTTCAATTAGCAATAAATGAAATACATAC
The DNA here is from genome assembly GCF_026571515.1 of Ruditapes philippinarum. Lineage (NCBI taxonomy): Eukaryota > Metazoa > Mollusca > Bivalvia > Venerida > Veneridae > Ruditapes > Ruditapes philippinarum. The sequence continues at coordinate 334,854 of NW_026852181.1, forward strand.
AAATATGTAAGTCAGTATTATTTTACTTGCAAGCGGGTTGCTTGATTGTTAAAACAACAAAATATTGTTTGTTTGCTTGTTATCAAGCCAAAATACAATTGATTTGAACAACGAATGGAAATAAATGACAATGGCTTTGTAAACTTTTTTATAACAGGATTATGTTTAAGAGTCATTATGTCCAGCCAAGGGTATAAATGGGTAAACAGGTGAAATTCAAAATAAAGTTTCATTTTGCCATTTCATTCCTTTTAATATATAAATTTATTTCACATTTACAATAAACAACGCATGGATCAAAACGATTTTTTCGTAACTGTCCATTAGAATTTATCCGAATGTTCAGACTACCCTACTCTTATTATAATTTAGGCATATTTAAATTCCTTTTTAAACATTTTCCAATATGAACTGTTGGTCAATCACCATTTTAACAGCCAAACTTCTGAAAAATATAGTCAGTTCAGCTCAACTTGACTATGAAAATATGAGCATAATGTCACTTTAAGTAATGAAAAGAAAATACAGTCGGAAGCAATTCTTATGGGAAATGACGTTAGCTTGACATGTCAAAAAGTCAGCCCAATCTGTTCTTCTAATATGTCGGTTTGTCTGAAAAAACATTAACTGCCGACGAGATTGTTCTGTTGTTGTTGTTGTTTGGTCTATTTTTGACAAATGACCCTTTGAAATATCATACGGTTTGATATATATCCATTGCCCAACCTAACAATTAAACTTAAATGAATTAATAAGACTAAGAAACAATTTACAATAAGTTTAAAGAATCATTCTGGATATTATATGACAGGGATGATATTTGAAGCTTAAGGTAAATCATTTCAATTTGTTGTGCAGTGTATATCCAATCAAAGTATATTAAATGTTTTTCATAACTAAATTTAATGGTTATGACTACTATTTCAAGTAATGATTGCACACTGTCTAAACTGGTGCTTTGGGCTCCAGAAATGTAGCACTTAGTATGAATTCTCACAAAGAGACATTATCAAACAGGATCTTCAAGTATCCCATATTTATATCAGATGTCATTGGTCTACATGGTCAACACTACAGAGCTTTCATGATCTCTGGAGAATATTTTTACTTACTCTATATTTACTGCAAATTCTAAAAACATCATGATTTGTAAAAACAATTGAATTAAAGCAACGTATACTCAATTTCAAATTTTATCATATTTTGAATGATCTTGATGACTGAAAGACTTTTTAAATGCTTTCCAGTAGGTAGTGAAATTGTTATTCATACATAATTTCACTGTACATAGCCGAAGTAAATTAAAATGACGATGAATAAAATATGTCATAAATTATAGAGATTTCGTAAGACGCCATCTCCGTATTCTGGAAAGTTTACATGTTTGCAGGAAACACACTAATGTTTCCATAAATTGTGTCACATTTTTAAACTATTTGAAAAATTTTACGGAATTATTTTTCATCTTGAATATTTTGACGTCATAATTGGATGGCGTTATGAATGGAAAAAATAGAACATATATCCGTGTTGCATGTCAGATAGCCGCAATGCGTTTGACAAATGTCAGTTAAGATGGGTATTGAGATTAAAAAAAACAATGTTGGTGATCTTCAGTGTGTCGTTTATATAGCTTCATCTAAATTGAGAACATTGTTGTCGTTTTCTTTCAATGATTCCTTTTAATATAAACAGAGAAATGTTGTTTAAAGATATACTATGCTCATTTTTGAGTAAAATATTTTAATCGAAGAAATTTATTAACACCTATGACATTCATACTGAATATGTCTAATTTGAATAAAAAAATGAATAAAACTATGCATCTGATGTCACGTTCTCTATAATAGGACAAATAAAGTTGGTAAACTGCAAGGTTTTTAACGACACTATATATTCATATTGTGACGACCTATAGTGTGTAGAGTTTATATCATGACATATCAACTTTGTGTGAAGTCAAAACATGTTTATTTCATATTTAAAAAGAGACTGTATAGCAATTATAATATTTTCTGATATCAAATTTGAGCATAGTATATCTTTAATTTGTCGTTTAAAGTAAAAGCCGTTTCTCGAACAGCAGTTATGAATATACTTTTCTTTTGCTCATTTGACATGAGGAAAGTATGGTCTGTTTTAAACCCAACATAACATTTTATTATGGAAGCCTTGGAGGGTCACTTTTGAGTTTCGACTTATAGCTTTATTTTACTATTTTCTTATTTATTGACGTTTTCCAGACCTTATGACAGAAATATAATAGACTTTACAGCCATTGGCATATTTGCATGTGATTATATGTAGATATAAACTATCGTGAGGTATAGGCAGTCTGTAGCAAGTTATACTTTCAGCTATGGTCTTACGTATTCTGTACCCACATACCCACACCATCTTTGTTGAATTGTACATACATTCGGCGATTTGGCTTTTAATATAGATAATTCCCCAATCGATAGACACATTTCTGTACATCTCGTTTAATTACATTTTACTGTTAAAATGGCATACAAGTCATCGTTTCCCGATATATTTTTTCAATTATATGTGATTTTTCTCCGACGTATGGTCATACATTATGTATTATAGCGAAACCTCAAGACCCGTTTGTAAGGGAAGTATATGTCCTAATTGCAAACCTTAGGACATAAATAGTGATTTATATGTCGTAGGATATGACAATATAACAACCATATTTACACTGTTATATCAAATTTATGTATAGGAAATGAAACAATGTTTATGAATTTGTTCTGTATCACTAGCTAGTTGTTGTAAACGAGGTTTTTGGTAATTTTCAATTAACTTAATGCATAAACATTAGCTTATGTAACGCTGTTTTAATAACGATAACAATATAACATTGACAAAGTCAGATAGAAAAGACCATAAAGACGGACAGAAAAGAAGACTAGTAGAGTCTTACATTCATATATCAACCTGACAAGCGGGACATTGACAGACAATCGCAAAAAGATCTTATACTGTATCAATATGTTTAAAGACCTTTAATTTCCCTTGAGACATCCTGAAAATGTCTGAGATGTCAAAACCCGTCTCAATATGTTCACACCACCAGGTTCACAGTTAACGTATTTCAATAGACTTGCACTTTGCATTGAACAAATGTTTATAGAAGTTAGTTTATAGATAAGAAAACAAATAAATGCATAAAAGTTATACATTTACTAACCTAAGAGGTTAAAATCACACTGTAAATAGCGGCATACTATTTTGATTCGAAATTTCAATTTTCTGTTTTCGTAAAATATGCATGTGTGTTACATAACAGAGACATGTTTATGTTACGACTCTTTTGTGAACCTACCATAAGAGTATGGAAACAACATTTTTAATGTAAAAATATATAAATTTAATTTAAATATTTCATTTAATACAGCTTTAAATACCATTTTATATTAGGCCTTCTAGAATTCAGCGACATTGAGACATTTAAAGACAGATCCGTTTTGGCCTATAAATATAAGTGTTTATATTTTTACCATTTAGGAAGATAAATGCTTTATTTAGAATTGATGTTGTTCTTAAAAGATATTTTTCTTGCAAATACTGTGCACCGTTTTTCAATGAATGGCATTAATTTTCAATGAAAGGCATTAATTTGTATTGAATATTCCCTGAAAATCGTCAGATCTGCCGATGATTCTATACTAAGTTTTCCAATTTCTTGTTACATGTTGGATTCTGTTTTAGCCAGTGATTGGCGGCGCGTGAACGGTACCTTGAACATTCCCGTATTTTTCTTTTATAGGCGTTCATTGAACACCACCATTCCTTGTTGATCTTGTTTATCATATTTTAATTGAAATAAGCCTGCAACAGTTTGAATTTCATTGTTTTGGACATTCTTTAGGGCTCTCTCTCTCTCTCTCTTTAGTTAGCTTTCTGTCTTAGGCAATTCAAATTATGCTGCTTGTATTTTAATCAGCCTGAAAGCCTGAACTGACGATTCCTAATCTTTTGGTTATTGTATTATTTTGTTACTTTGCTATATAATTTCCCGTGAGATATCTTCGGGATGTCAAAATAGCTACAATAAATCTTAATTTCTTTTTCACAAGTTGATTTGGCTTAGGTATACCGCATTTACAGAAAAGATAGGCTAAAACTTTAATGTAGGGTGCCCTCTTTAACCTTCAGATGCATATGTATTACAATCAAGATTAATCAAAATGAAATCGTATACTTTGTGTTCTATAGAAAATCTTTATAACGTTTTATATGAATACATTCAAATATTTATTTTAGCCGAATTTATTTCATGAATATGTGAAAGATAGTCACCTAATGTACATGTGGCAGCTTATGATGTATTGTATATTCAATAAATCAAGAAATTGAATGATCAATGATATTCAAATTCAAAATGACTTTTGACACACAGTTAACCTAGAACTGAATGTATGGATATTTCTGTTTCTTCTCATTTATTGAGTATGCCATGTTTTACATGGAATGATTTATTATTCTCCAATCTATAACAACCGAACATAAATGTCTCAAAGACGACTGAAAGATATGAGCTAAACACGCAATATTGTCGCAATGAGAATACACCGTTAAGAATAACATTACAAGATGTTCACAAAAAACTCTATTCAATTATTTCTTATTATTGAAAAACCGAAACTGTGAAATTTAATCATAAATTTATAACAACAATAGCTGGTATTCATCAACGTAACGTAATAATTTAATAATGGCATTTCACATTAAAATTAATCAGGAGACTAGATTTTGAAAGAAAGAGCAATGTATGCGCATGCTTTGTATTGTATTGGCATATTAAACCTTAATGCAGATGACAATTCTTTTGCAACAATGAATACAAACGTGGATTTGCGATTGAATTATTTCAGCCTCTTTTCATTTTAAAGGCCAATTAACATGTTCACTCAAAATGTCGTATTAGCTTTTGGTTTCAATCTTCATTTTCTCCCCTACCGTAATATTGCAGTCAAGTCCAACAGTCATAATTATTATACTTCATTTTTTAAGAATCGTAATGCTTTCTGAATTTCTGGATACATTACATGAACATGAAGCTTTACTGCCTAGTATATGGAAACGGTAGTATCAGTTTATGTATGTTTTAGAGATAACATATGAAATTTAAATAACTTGTAAAACTCAATGAAATGAAATTGTTTTATTGCTAAAATCATTTGTATCACCTGTCGATTATAGTTTAAGTATTTTGATTCATTAAATGTTTCTCATGTAACTGCCAAGTTACAATATTGACAATTTGGGTTTCTCGTTAATATTTAGTAATATATTCTTGTTAGTTTCAAAACTTTAATATCTGTTTGAGAATTGACAGTGTACAGACATGGCATAATGGTGAATTATTGACGATATTTGAATATTTAAATAAGCGTTTATTTAGTTTGACATAGCGATTGAATATCTCTAGATATTTACATACCTCGTAGAGTTTTAAAAACCAACACACCAGATGTAAAGAAACGTTGGCAGGGTACTGAGAGATGTAACTTAATGATAAATATCTCGCTTGCCATCTTATGAAAGATATAGTAAGCGATAATTTTACATGCATTAAGCTGTAAACATGTTTATTCTAATTTAATATAATGCTATATAATATCGGCCGGTTTCATAATGTTTTTCGCACATTCAATTTTCGGAAATTTTTCTTAAAACTATATGTAAGACAAAGCTATCCAAATCCGTGCGCATGTATAAGTGTGTATATGTTAGTATTGTTTTATCTTCTTTGTTTGTCTTGGGAGGGGAAGAGAGAGAGAACAGTTTGTTCTAAATCGTCATTTTAATATATTTATTGTTTACCTGATCAGACAACATAAAATAGACACTCTGAAAGTTTCGATACAGAAACGGTAACACCCAGTGCCCCAATGCAGTGTAATGGCCAAATGCTTACACAAATAATACTAGTATTCTTGCCGTAAAATAACTCCTGATACGTTTTGTAGCACACGAATGTATTGATCTGAAGCTTGTTTTGCCAATGTACATGAAATATTAAAAAAGCAATTCATATTAATGAATCCTGAATATCCTTAGGACATAACACCTAAACATGCCACAGGTCCCCTGTGAAAACATTGTTTAACATTCTTTAGGTGATAATCAGAAAATAGAACACTCATTCTTTGTTATTTTGGAACTGTAATGTATTTCCTGCTTAATAATTAATTTGTAAGATCAATCTGAGAAAACCAACTAAAGCTAAAGAAACATGTTAATGTTGCACTGCTTTGGAATTGACTTACCGTTCATTTGTAGAATAATGTATACTGCCTAAAATGCTTTATAGATAAATAAAACATGTTTAGAGATAAATAATTTAAATCTATATTCGTTTGATTTAAGTACGTGTAAGTGAATTTCTTTTAAAGTGACAATTTGTGATCCTTGTCTTGGTGCATATTCAAATTGTGATTAATACGTCACTGTTATGTTTGACGGAAATATCTTATACAACTGATATGACGTTTTCTAAGATTGTTTACAATATTGTTCTTTCAGTGTGAACTTTTCTGTGCATTTAGATACAAAAGATAAATAACAACCCTTTCCTCATTCCCTCAGCGCAAACAAATCAAAACTATGTTTATGCATGTATGTGTCTACACAGTCAGGATCAATCGAATAATCTTGTAAATTTTTATTAAATGTTTACTACAAAGTTTAATGAAAGTTATGTTCTTTTCAATGTTTAAACTCATAATCTTTGATGAAATACTTTTATTTTATAAAACAAAATAAAAAACAAACCTTTTACTCTTATCTAATTATTAGAAATTTTGAAAGAAAAATATGTTGTTACAAATGATATGCTGAAGAGATTTACCTATCCATCCGTTTCAAGATGTAATTTAATCTATACAGAAAGTTGTATAGTTCTGTTCACTTGCGCAGGAGCTATCCTTTGCTATATAGTAATGCGACATTTATTGCACATTTTCGCCGTTGTTTCTTTGATTAGTTTCTAAGTTGAACACTCCTTATACCAGTATCAAGGTCAGGAGCTTGTTGGCACGAGAACCTGAACTCGTGTTATTCATTGCTTATTGCATTATTGTTATTACTCTTACTGGATGGATCTATTTAAGATCAGGCTTTGAAGAGACATGTTGCTTTATTATGTTACAATGAGTTATTACTTCCATGAACATCGGCTAAAAATCAGTGCAATTAAAAGGCTTTTAAGTGTTCGCATAAGTTTAATTGCATATTTTCATTGCAAATGCTAATTGAGGAAAGGAAAGAACACATTTGAAAATACATAGTACACAACACCGTGGTCCCTATTGATTGTTTGAAACTTAGACATTGTCTTTGGGTGTAAACATAGCAAATCAATATTTTCTTACAGATCTTTGTAAAGTGTTGGTAAACATAAAAAGGCTTTTGAAAGACAATCAAAGCTTGTAAATTAGTTACTTTCTGTACAAGACGTGCATGTTATTGCTCTGATTCTATTTTTTTCTGCTCCCATTTTAGAATAATGAATGAAAAACACACGGACACAACTGATATATCATTCTTAAACATGTATTAATGCAGCATTGCCAATTTTCAAAACATATCCTTTATTTTAGGGATATAAAATGAATTCTATTGGTATTTATATCAGGAAATAACATACACGTGTGATAGTGCATGAGTGATAAGCAACATTAGGTACAGGCTGATTTAGTCCCAAGTTCGTCAGATGACTGTATTTTGTTATGTAACATCAACGTTGGTTGTACACGATATCTTTGGACCGTTATAAAATAAAGAACATACGAATTCCTGTAAATTGCAAACTATTGTCTACGCCCCCTAGCACCGGCTTAAGTGGAATTTAACATTTAAACATGAACCTCATTTATAAATCAATTAACTCATAGTCGTACACCAGTCGTGCCGCCAATATTTTATATAGCTTTTTAGATAAGAAAATGTATGAAGTAAGTACCTTTGAAATATTAACAGATAATAAATTACATACAAAGTACGTAACACTTTGAAATTATATTCGTCTAAGATGCAATAACGAGACCCCTATACATTTAGATGTATACAAATGACATAAATTTATGTACTGAAATTACGTCTTATAAACACATGATAAATGCAGATTGGGTTATCATTTCGATTTGTAAAATATATTCTGGGCAGATATTTTAACCAAATAATATGCGTCGAATATTTTCTCTTTTTTTTTAAATTCTAAGTTCACCTTGATTTTACCACATGTTGTTCATTATAAAAAAGTATTATCTCTGATGAACAGACTAAATAAAACTATTACTTCATTTGCAACTGTTTGTATTGACTTTATTGCTTTTGATGGGTTTACACCATTCTCAAAATTTTAAAATATGCAACCAGAGTTTTTTTTATCAAAGAATATAATTTGAATCTCCTTTGCATATTAAATCTAAAAATTACGAAACAAAATAGCAGCTCTTATGTAATACCTCTTCCTTACAGCATTTTTAACGTATCAGTTGTTAATCTATATATTGGAATATAATAAAATTTCCCAAAATGAAGAAGTTATCTCTTCTGTTGACTTAATTTTTCACAATATCAATTTACCTTCTTTTATTTGGGATAAAAGAATAATCGTAGGTCCTAATAGTTGCATCTTGCTTTTTTTTACTGTTTTTTGTTTAGTCCGTAAATAACAAAATATAAATGTTGTGGGAGAATTCAAAAAACAAACATAAAAAGTGTTCGAGGAAAAGTTTTTTGCTAAAAACATTTTTAGCGTTTTGTATTGTAAAATTTTATTTGAAAAAACCGCTGATTAATTTTCTTATTATTTTCTGTCAGCATAATAGAAAAAAAAAATTTACATATCAAAAAGGGATTTTAAAAATGTACACAATTCCACAGTTTTTTTAGCTTGAATACATTTAAAAGTAAAATCAGGGATAAATTTTTTTTTGGGAAGCGGGGTTTCTTGATTGTTAAAAAAATTTGTTTGTTTTTTTTGTTTACTTTCTTGTTAATTTAAACCCAAAAATTTAATTGTTTTAAACAACACTGGAAAGGAAAAAGCCGATGGCCCTTTTTAGACTTTTTTTGTTATAATTTTTATTTTAAGTAAAGAAAGGGGAAAAAACAGTAATTCCCATGGGAAATAGTTAGGGTTGAATGTCCAAAAAATCAGCCCAATCTTTTCCCTTAATGTCCCGGTTTTTTTCCCGAAAAAAATTTGCTTCCGATGGGGTTGTTCTGTTTTTTTTTTAAAATTTTTTTAATCATAAATGGGGAAAAAATTGGGAAAAATCATAAAGGTTTGGGTATTAAACCTTTTTCAAAACCCCAAAATTAACCCTTTGGTACGGGTTTAATTTAATTCCCAATTCTTAGAAACCAAAAGGAATTCCCTTACGAAAAAAAATTGACAGGGGGTAATTTTTGCTTAAAGTAAAAAATTTCAATTTTTTGACATCGTTTTATCCCAAGAAAGGGAAATTTTTAAAACTAATTTAAATTTGTTTTGACTATTTTGCAAAACTGCCTAAAATGTTTTCTTTGGGGTCCAAAAGATGTTTTCACTTTGTATAAATTCTCATAAAAGTTTGTCACATCGGGGTTTAAAAAGTTTTACCCCTAAATTGGGTATTAGAATTTTTTTTTGGGGCTTCATGGAACCCCTACTCCCAAAAGCTTCCATGGGGTGTTAGGGAAAAATTCTTATTATTTTTACTTCAGAAAAAATTTTTTGAAAAGAAAAAAAAATTTTTTGTAAAAGAAATAAATTTAATTAAAGCATGGGGGATCTTCAAATTTTAAAATGTACAATTTTGAAAATTTTTATTAATGAAAGAAAGGCTTTTAAATGCCCTTTTCCCGTAAGATTTGTGAAAATTGTTTTTTTCATACAAAAAATGTATGGGAGCGGAAGTAAATTTAAATGAAAGATGAATTTAAAATTTTATTATTATTGAAAATTTAAAAAAAAGTTTCAATCTCATTGGGGCCAAAATGGGAGTTTAACAGGGAAATTTTTTAAAAATGATTTTTCAATGGGGGTTTGTATTTATATTAACTGGCTAAATTTGGGGTTTTTCCAAGGGCTAAAAATAAAATTCAGATCCAAAATTTTAATGACCAATTTACCCGGGGGTATGGGTTTAAAAAGGGTTTGTTTTTTAAAAAAACTAGTTGCGACTCGCTTTTGGTTTAATTTTTTTTAAGGGGGTTTTAAAAGTAAAAAAAACAGTTCTGTTAGGGTGAAAAGACTTTTAGCGAACATAAAAATTAAAAAATTTAAATCCAAAAACTTGGGGCCCGGGGCCCCATGGCCCGTGTATATAATTAGGCAGTTTAAATTTTTTAAAAAAAAATTTTGTTAATTTTTTAGTAGAATAAATTCAAAACTGGAATTCGGGCCAGTAAATTCAAAATCTTAAACTCATTGACTGAAAGTGACATATTAAAGTTCTCTCAGTTTAACCAAGATGAGTATGAGTATATATGAAGGTGCATGTAAACAGATTGAATGAAGAACCTATGTCTATGCACATTTACTATATGGCCTGTTGACCTTGGCCACAAAATGTTAGATAGGTAGATTTCATAAAGATGTCTCTTTATACAAAATTAAGTTGTAATACATGTATGTTATTTAGTATTGGAATGAGAGGCACAAGTCCTAAAGTAAACACAAGTTGTCAATCAATTCAGCCAGAAAAGCCGGGATCCTATTAAAAAATATAGGGATCCGGAAATTGACCAGTCTAAGAAGATGTTTTTCAGATAAGCCGGGATCCTATTAAAACATATAGGGATCCGGGAATTGACCAGTTCAAGAATATAGTTTTCAGAAAAGCCGGGATCGTATTAAAATGTAAATAGATCTCACGGATTGGCCAGTTCAGTGTATAGTTTTCAGAAAAGCTGGGATCGTTTTAAAACATATTGGGATCCCGGGATTGACCAATTCAGAAAATAGTCATTGATTTTTCCAATTAATTAGGCATATAATTATAAGTATTGGGATTTCCGCATTTTAAGTTTGTTAATAAATAGCTCTAAATATATCTATATTCTAAGTTAAATTAATTTAACGTTCATTATATACAATAAAAAAAAACAACGTTTAATGGCCTTTCATTACGACAACAATCAACACAAATATAGTTCATTAGGTTTTTCCTCCATATCTTATAAGATCCCAGATCCCGGGCGTCCCGGATCCCGGCCAGTAAATACATACACTAAATACCGGAAAAGGATAAAATGACCGGAAAAAGGGAAAAATAAAAAATGCACAGAACCAGATGTACACTTATGTTAATTAACCAAACGAAAACTTACTACAGAGAAAACAGGTGAAATCGCTAAATCAGAAGTCAGTGTAAATATGATTTATTGAAAAGAATTCATAAAGACAAACATTTTAATCATCATTATATCTTTGCGCTCAAAACAATACTTGCTGATTTTTAAAAATGGCGTGAAAATTAAAGGTTTTTTGACGCTATGTAAGATTAAATTTGATTGGCTAAATGATTTTGGATCCTAGCCCTGATAGATAACTTTTGAAGAAAGCTGGAAGCCAAGCTTCGATTAAATTTTTGGATAGCTTCGGAGTTTTAGGTTGTTTCTCAGTAAAATCCTACCGTAATACCGGCTCGCCGTGGCGAGCCGGCAAAAAAGTGTTTTCTAATTTAAAAAAAAATTGTTGGGTTTTGTTTTTTAAAGGCATTTTCTCGTTGAAAAATTTTACTTCCTTTTTATTACTTAAAGGGTAAAAACCCCATCGATGAATTTTTAAACTTGAAATTTTCTTTCGTATGCACGCGTTGGGGTATTTGTTGCACGCCTAAAAAGTTTCGTTTTTTTTCCCCCCTTCAACGAGGCAAAATTTTTTAATTTTATATAAAGGGTTTTTTTTTTTTCGTGATTTTTTTTTTTTTAAATTCTGAAGGGGCCTTTTTCTAAATAAAAAAAATTTTTGACTTGTGAGCCAATTTTAATATTGTGATTTTTCACCCCGGGGAGAAAGTCAATTGACCCCGGGTATCGCCCTTTGGTCAATATTTTATCTTTCCCCGGGGAATATACATCATATTTCAATGGCTACTATCAATAAATTTTATATTATAAAAAAATATATTTTCGGGAAGACGCCCAATTTTCCCTAAATTTTTGGAAAAGAAAATTTTTTTGCTTTGGGAGGAAACCCCACCCAATGTTTTCCCTAAATTGTGTCACATTTTTAAACTATTTTAGGGAAAATTTTTTTTTAGAATTTTTTTCATTTGATTTTTTGGGCGTCATAATTTTGATGGGTTAAAGAAAGAAAAAAAAGAACATACATCCCTGTTGCATGTAGATACCGCAATGCGTTTTAAAAAAGTCAGTTTTTAAAATGGGTTTTGAGATTAAAAAAAAAACCCAAAGTGGTTGGGTCTTTAGTGTGTCGTTTATATAGTTCAATTAAATTGGAAAAACATTGTTGTCGTTTTTTTTAATGACTTTTTTTTTTTTAAACAGAGAAAAAGTTGTTTAAAATATTTTATGCTCATTTTTTGGGGGAAAAAATTTTAAACGAAGAAAATTTTTTAACACCCATAAATTCATACTGAATATGTTTTAATTTGAAAAAAAAAAAGAATAAAAAATATGATCTGATGTACGTTTTTTAAAAATAAAACGTAAAGTTGGTGGGTTTTTTTAAAAAAAAAATGGCATTTTTTTTAAAGACACTATATATTCATATTGTTGGGCGACCATGGTGTAGAGTTTTTTTAAAATGAATATCAACTTTTTGTTGGGTGTAAAAAATTGGGGTTTTTTTCCCAAAATTTTAAAAAATATATTTTTAAATTTTTCGTTTTTAAAATAAAAAACCTTTTCTTGAACAGCGTTTTGAATATCTTTTTTTTTAACCCCCTTGACATTTAGGAAAAAATAAAGATTTTGTTTTAAACCCAAAATAACATTTTATTTTGGGGTTTTGTCAGACCAAAGCAAAATATTTAAAAGAAATTTTTTTCAAAATTGGAATTTGCATGTTTATTCGCTGTAAGGGAAAAAAATATCGTAAGGTATAGGCAGTCTGTAACAAGTTGTACTTTCAGCTATGGTCTTACGTATTCTGTACCTACATACACACCATCTTTGTTGAATTGTACATACATTCGGCAATTTGGCTTTTAATATAAATAATTCCCCAATCGACAGACACATTTCTGTACATCTCGTTTTTTTACAACTTACTGTTGAAATGGCATACAAGTCATCGTTTCCCGATATATTTTTTCAATTATATGTGATTTTTCTCCGACGTATGGTCATACATTATGTATTATAGCGAAATCTCAAGACCCGTTTGTAAGGGAAGTATATGTTCTAATTGCAAACCTTAGGACATAAATAGTGATTTATATGTCGTAGGATATGACAATATAACAACCATATTTACACTGTTATATCAAATTTCTGTATAGGAAATGAAACAATGTTTATGAATTTGTTCTGTATCACTACCTAGTTGTTGTAAACGAGTTTTTTTGTCATTTTCAATTAACTTAATGCATAAACATGAGCTTATGTAACGCTGTTTTAATAAAGATAACAATATAACATTGACAAAGTCAGATAGAAAAGACCATAAAGACGGACAGAAAAGACTAGTAGAGTCTTACATTCATATATCAACCTGACAAGCGGGACATTGACAGACAATCGCAATAAGATCTTATACTGTATCAATATGTTAAAAGACCTTTAATTTCCCTTGAGACATCCTGAAAATGTCTGAGATGTCAAAACCCGTCTCAATATGTTCACACCATCAGTTTCACAGTTAACGTATTTCAATAGACTGGCACTTTGCATTGAATAAATGTTTATACAAGTTAGTTTATAGATAAAAAAACAAATAAATGCATAAAAGTTACATGTATATATTTGCTAACCTTAGAGGTTAAAATCCCACTGTAAATAGCGTCATACTGTTTTGATTCGAAATATTAATTTTCTGTTTTCGTAAAATATGCATGTGTGTTACATAACAGAGACATTTTTATGTTACGACTCTTTTGTGAACCTACCGTAAGAGTATGGAAACAACATTTTAATGTAAAACTATATAAATTTGATTTAAATATTTCATTTAATACAGCTTTAAATACCATTTAATATAAGGCCTTCTAGAATTCAGCGACATTGAGGCATTTAAAGACAGCTTCCTTTTGGCCTATAAATATAAGTGTTTACATTTTTACCATTTAGGAAGATAAATGTATTATTTAGATTTTATGTTGTTCTTAAAAGATATTTTTCTTGCAAATACTGTGCACCGTTTTTCAATGAATCGAATTAATTTGTATTGAATATTCCATGAAAATCGTCAGATCTGCCGATGATTCTATACTCAAGAATTTTCCAATTTCTTGTTACATGTTGGATTCTGTTTTAGCCAGTGATAGGCGGCGTGAACGGTACCTTGAAACATTCCCGTATTTTTCTTTTATAGGCGTTCATTGAACACCGCCATTCCTTGTTGATCTTGTTTATCATATTTTAATTGAAATAAGCCTGCAACAGTTTGAATTTCATTGTTTTGGGCATTCTTTAGGGGTTCGTTTTTCTCTCTCTCTGTCTCTCTCCTGTCTTAGGCAATTCAAATTATGCTGCTTGTATTTTAATCAGCCTGAAAGCCTGAACTGACGATTCTTAATCTTTTGGTTATTGTATTATTTTGTTACTTTGCTATATAATTTCCCGTGAGATATCTTCGGGATGTCAAAATAGCTACAATAAATCTTAATTTCTTTTTCACAAGTTGATTTGGCTTAGGTATACCGCATTTACGGAAAAGATAGGCTAAAACTTTAATGTAGGGTGCCCTCTTTAACCTTCAGATGAATATGTATTACAATCAAGATTAATCAAAATGAAATCGTATACTTTGTGTTCTATAGAGAATCTTTATAACGTTTTATATGAATACATTCAAATATTTTAGCCGAATTTATTTCATGAATATGTGAAAGATAGTCACCTAATGTACATGTGGCAGCTTATGATGTATTGTATATTCAATAAATCAAGAAATTGAATGATCAATGATATTCAAATTCAAAATGACTTTTGACACACAGTTAACCTAGAACTGAATGTATGGATATTTCTGTTTCTTCTCATTTATTGAGTATGCCATGTTTTACATGGAATGATTTATTATTCTCCAATCTATAACAACCGAACATAAATGTCTCAAAGACGACTGAAAGATATGAGCTTAACACGCAATATTGTCCAATGAGAATACACCGTGAAGAATAACGTTGCAAGATGTTCACAAAATACTCAATTCATTATTTCGTATTATTGAAAAACCAGAACTGTGAAATTTTATCATCAATTTTTGACAACAATAGCTGGTATTCATTGAACGTAACGCAATAATTAAATAATGACATTTCACATTAAAATAAATCCGGAGACTAGATATAGAAAAAAGAGCAATGTATGCGAATGCGTTGTCATGTATTGGCAAATTAAACCTTTATGAAGCTGAAAATTATTTTGCAGAACTTATTTTAAAGGTGGACTTGCGATTTTATATTTTCCGCGTGTCTACATTGTAAAGGCCAATGAACATGTCCACGAAAAATGGTCGTATTAACTTTGCAAATAGGTTTCAGTCTTCATTTTCTCCCTTCCGTTAATATTGCAATTCGGTCCAACAGTTAGTATTATACTGTTTCTGTATTATTTTAAAAGAACGCGTCGGACTAGTAATCTAGAGATTGCTAAACGCGTGGGTTCAAACCCTGTCAGGGGGCAAGCCGTTGTTTCCTTGAGCAATAAACTTAACATCCATTGCTTAGTACTGGTTTGTTCCAGAAAAGGATTCGAGACTGTTTCAATAACCTTATGGCTTCCAACACAATCGAACTAAAATAAATTTGTATAAACTAAATTTAACTAAAAGAATCGTAATGCCTTATCTGAATTTCTGGATGCATTGCATGAACATGAAGATAAATGCCTAGTATATGGACACAGTAGTATCCATTGATGTATATATTTAGAGATAAGACATGAATTAAACATAATTAATAAAACTCAATGAAATGAAAAATGTTTAATGCTAAAAGCATTAATATTTTGTATCATCTGTCGATAATAATGTATGCATTGTGAATTTTTAAATGTATCTCATGTAAATGCCAAGTAACAGTATTGACAATTTTGATTTCCCATTAATATTTAGTAATAAATTCTTGTTAGTTTCAAAACTTTAATATCTGTTTTAGAATTGACGTTTGCCAGACATGGCATAATGGTGAATTATTGACGATATTTGAATATTTAAATAAGTGTTTATCTAGATTGACATAGCGATTGAATATTTCTAGATACTCACATATCTCGTGGAGTTTTTAAAGACAACACACTAGATCTAATGAAACGTTGACAGGTTACTGACATATGTGTAACTTGATGATAAATATCTCATGTGCCGTCTTATGTAAGATATAATTAGTGATATTATTTGATTTTACCCATGAAATATGGTGCTATATCAGTCAAATATATTTCATTTTTTTTTAAAAATAAATATGAAATATAAATATGAAAGTGGGCGGAGTCAAAACTCATATTTATTTTAAAGGACTGCTAAATATCTCGTGCAAAACAAGACAATAATTATATTACTGCGCGCTGTACAATTGCAGTTGCGTAGCAAGCAAGGGGGTTCGTAACTATTTTTTCTTTGATAATGAAATTAAATAAAAAGGTTAGTTTTTCGTTTTTCGTGAAATATGGTATATATTTTCACGAAATATGATAAAATCATCATTTCCATATTTCACGAAAAACGAAAGAATATCCACTTAATATTACATGCATTTAGCTATAGACATGTGTATTCTTATATAATTTAAAAAATATATAATATCGGCCGGTTTCATGATGTTTTTTCGCACACACAATTTTCGGAACTTGTTCTTAAAAATATTTCCAAGACAAAGTTATCCGAATCCGTGCGCGTGTGTGTCTGCATCAGTATTGTTTTATCTTCCTTTTGTTTTAGAAGGGGGAGAACAACATGTTCTAAATCGCCATGTAAATATATTTATTGCTTACTTGATCAAAAAGCAATAACACCCAGCGCTATAATGCAATGTTATGGCGAATTGCTAAAACAAAAGTTACTAGTATTCTGGCCCTTATATAACTTCTAATACGTTTTGTAGCTACAACTTGATGTTCTGAAGCTTGTTTTGCCGATGTACATCAAATATTAAAAAAGCAATTCATATTTAATTTAATGAATCCAATATATCCTTAGGACATCACACCTAGACAAGTCCCCTGTGAAAACATTGTTTAACATTCTTTAGGTAATTATCAGAAAATAGCAAAATCATTCTTTGTTATTTTGGAACTGTAATGTATTTCCTGCTTAATAATTAATTTATAAAATCAATCTGAAGAACAAACTAAAGCTAAAGAAACATGGTAACATTGTACTGCTTTGGAAATTGCTTACAGTGTATTTGTAGGATAATGCATATACTGTTTAAATGCTTTATAGATAAATAAGAAATATTTAGAGAAAAATACTTTAAATCTATATTTGTTTTATTGAATGTATCTACAAAGTATTGGACAATCAAATAAAACTGTTAATTATTATTGATAGTTTAATACTACGTGTAATGAAAGCTATATTCTTTGAAATGTTAAAACTCATTATCTTAGATAAATTACTTTATCTTTTATTTACCTATCCCTGCGTTTTAAGAATTAATTAATTCGGCGCAGAAAGTTGAATAATTATGTTCACTTGCGTAAGAGCTCTCATTTTATAAAGTATTGTGAAATTTATTGTCCATTTTCGCCGTTGTTTCGGTGATAAGTTTCTGAAGATGAACACTCCTTATACCAGTATCAAGGTCAGGAGCTTGTTGGCACGAGAAACTGAACTGGTGTTATTCATTGCTTATTGCAGTATTGTTAATACTCTTACTGGAGATCTATTTTAGATCAGACTTTGAAGAGACATGTTGCTTTATTATGTTACAATGAGTTATTACTTCCAAGAACATCGGCTTCAACGTCAGTTCAGTGCAATTAAAAGGCTTTAAAGTATTCGCATAAGTTTTATTGTATGTTTTCATTGCAAATGCTAATTGAGAAAAGAAAAGAACACGTTTAAAAATAAGTAGTACACAAAACCGTGGTCGCTATTGATTGTTTAAAACTGAGGCATTGTCTTTAGACGTAAACATAGCAAATTAATAGTTTTTTAACAGATGTTTGACATAAGAAGGCGTTTGAAAGACAATTAAAGCGTGTAATTTAATTTAGTTATGTACCTGACGTGCATGGTATTGCTCTGATGAGAAAACGAACGTTAAATAAAAGCCGATTTAGTCTTTGCAATTTCGTCAGAAGACAGTATTTCGTTATTTAACATTAACGGGGGTTGTATACGATATTTCAACATACCGTTCTCTGAACCGTTATAAAATAGAGAAAATAAGAATCCCAACAACACAATTGTAAATGTTGCAGACTCGATTTGAATGAGCCTTTCATGGACTGCACAGTCAAGTGCAAAAAATCGTCCACGCTCCCAACCCTAGCAACGGCGTAAGTATAATTTCAACATTTAAACATCAAAACTATTAATAAATCAATTTACTCAAATTCGTACATCAGTCGTACCGCCAATATTTTAAATAACTTTTTTAAATAAAGAAATGTACGAAGTTTGCACCCTTGAAATAATAACAGATTAAATAAATACAAAGTACGTATCACTTTGAAAGTATATTCTTCTAAGATGCCATAACAGGAACCCTATAGATGTAAAAAAATAAATTCCATTTATATACTGAAATCACGTCTTATAAATGCAGAATTACTTATCATTTCGATTTACAAAATTTATTCTGGGCAGATATATTAACCCAATAATATTTTCCGAATATGTTTTCTTTTTTTAAGTTCCCCTTGATTTTACCGCACCTGCAATATCAAGGTAAAAGATGTTGCTCATTATAAAATTTATTATCTCACATGAAACAAAAACGTCATTTGCAACTTTTTGTATTAATTTCATTGCTTTTGATGGGTTTTCAACTTTCTCAAAATTTTGAAATATGCAACCAGAAATTACTTTTTTATCAAAGAACATAATTTCAATCTCCTTAGCATATTTTATCTATACATTATTTAACATAAGAAACAAAATAGCAGCTGATATTTAAAATCTCTCCCTTACAGCATCTTTAACGTATCAGTTGTTAATCTATATATTGGAATATAATATGATTTCCCGAGAGACAATCAGATTTAGACAGACATATTAAAAATCTTTCGTATGTATTCTTTAATTTCTTTTTTACTGTCTGAATGTCAGACCTGCCATCATTTACGGACGAATTTGCTCATTTGTTGTCTAAATTTCTTCACACTATAATATTACCTAGTGATTAATGGTAAAGATATAAAATTAAGAACTTATCTATTTCGTTGACTTATTGTTTCACAATATGGATTTACTTTTTGTTGGCGATATAATTTCTCTAGGAATCATCATAGGTCCACATAGTTGCATCTTTTTATTTGTTTCGTCCGTAATAATCAAGTACAGTATGAACACACATTGCTGTTCAAACTAGATTGGTATTTTAAGCATTAAAATGTTGTGCAGTATTGACAACAGATATAAAATGCGTCTCGAGAAAAATGCTAGTGGTAAAGCCTGCACGCCTAGTTATTGGTATTCGTAAAATGATTTGAAACACATTGACTTATTATCTTATTATTTTCTGTCAACAATAATAGGATTTATAAGTACATATTTAAAAGCTTGTAAAATGCAAATCTTGATCACAGGTGATTTCACTATAAATAAATTCCATACCAATATTTTTTGTTCTAATATTATGTTAAGTAATGAAAGGAAAATACAGTCGGAAGTAATTCCTATGGGAAATCACGTAAACTTGACATGTCAAAAAGTCAGCCCAATCTATCCGTGAATTCTTCTAATATGTCGGTTTGTCTGAAAAAAATAAAAAAACATTAGCTTCCGATGTGATTGTTCTGATTTTGTCTATACATTTATAAATGACTCTTTGATATATCATACGGTTAGGTATATATTCATTGCTTAATCTTACAATTAAACTTAAGTGCGACCTAAGGAATTAAAAAAGGCTAAGAAAAAATTACAATAAATTATACATGTATCTATGATTATGGAAATGATATGGCATGATGATATTTGTAGCTAAAGGTTAGGATATTTAAGTATATGTATATCGTACGTGAACAAAAAGTTTGTCAACATTTAAATGCTTTTTATAACTAATTATAAAGTTATGACTATAAAGAATAAACTTATGATTGAACACCGACTACTCTGGTGCCCTGGGCTCCAGAGATGTTTCATTTTTCATAAGTTCTCACGAAGAGGCATTGCAAGGATCACATATTTATATTAGATGTTATTGGTCTTCATGGGCAAAATTACTCCGGAACTTCCATGATCTTAGGAGAATATTATTTTTTTTTCCGGCCCCGAAGGTGACCCCATTTATTGCCTCCGTCGCATGACTATTTAAGGGTCGGAGGTCATCCCTTAACAGTCTTACAATAATGTGTTAAAACATGAAAAGTTAACATAGTATTAACATAAAGTAATTTACGGCAAAACTTTTTTTTGAAAAATTGAATATGTAAAGGAGGTTATAAGTTCAAGACAGAAAAATATTACTAAATCTACATTCTGCCTTAAACAAAAACATAATTACTTTTTTCTATATTTATGAGTAATACACAAACTAATGATACTAATGGGGTTAGCTAGGAGGCTTGACGATAGAATAAATAGACATACGAAAAAGGATGATTATTTACAAAAGAAAAACAAGAGTATATCACAACAAAAACATCCAAGACAAATACTTTGCGGCCAGGGCAAGTTCAAAAATACTACAAACATGAATATATTCTTCCATGTATGCTCAAACAAAGCTAGGTATGAAAACTGAAAAGACAAAGGTCGCTCCTAACATCAACATACGAACAAGTATTTTGATGATTCATATTAATCATAATCAGATTGGAACAAAACATTTGGATAGGTCTCTATTATATTATGATTAATGACATATATTTAAAATAGTATGCCAGTCTTTTTTAAATTGGTCAAGATTTCCACATTGGATAGCTTTTTCTTCATTTACCTTTAAAACATATGAAATATACTTTATAGCACCAGCAAAAGATAGCATTGTTTTATTAGTTTTACATTTAAAAATATACATTTTGACATATAAAAGAACTAAATTGTTTACAATATTTATTGTATTGTTTCCTTTAGTGTAACCAAAAAGCATAGTTTCTTTATTCAAGTTTGGCATGTTTAGTTTATCTATACAAATTTCGTGTATTAATTTATTGCTGTGAATGCATTCCCAAAAGATATGTTCTATAGTTTCATCATGAAGATTACAAAGGCTACATAAGGGACTGTTAATATATTTCATTTTGAACAAAAGATTATTTGTACCCAAAATCCTATGGATAAGTCTTACTTGGAACCATTGTAAATAAGTATCTTTTGTCAATTTGAATGGTAAATTATATATATTCTTCCAGTATTCATCATCATTTGGGAGGCATAGTTTTTGTGACCATTTGACCTGACAAACGGGCTTGCTGAAATTGACATTAAGCGAATCATACATATATTTTGAGCCTTTTTGGTCTTTAATAATCCCTTTAATGTGTATTGGAATTGTTGGCAATTTTTCTCTGTTAAAAGTTAAAGGGTTGAAGCCGACATTTTGAAAAAAGTTTGTAACTGCTTTTTTAATTCCTAAATATAAAAGATGATTGATATTTATATTGTAGATCTTGCCTAATTCTTCTGGTGTATAAAACTAGCCATTGTCTTGTAAGATATCATAAATACAACGAATTTTCTTATCATACCAAGATTTCCAGATTGTAAAATAAAAGTAAGTTACAAAACTTAATGTCTTCTTTATCAAATTTCTGATGCTCAATAAACATTGAAAATGCATTTAAAGTGTCTTTCCAGAATTCATTTTAATAGATTTTGACATTTTCTCGACATAATGCTTTTCACACGTGACTAATTTTTGTACATCAATACCCTGTGTTAAAATGCTTATCCAACAACCATCACTTGAAATAATTCTTCTTATCCATGTAAGTTTTAACGCATTTATAAAAGCATTTATATTTTCCATTCTTAAACGCCCTTCCATGTAATCTTTAACTAACACATTTTTATTAATTTTTGAAGTTCCATTCCAAATTAAAGCATATAATTTATCATTAATTTATTGTATATATTTATCCGAAGGATTCGGCAACATTATAAATAGATGGTTTAGTTGTGAGATAAGTATTGTTTTTATTACTGTTATTTTACCGATTGGAGTCAAAGCTCTTCTTTTCCATTGTTTAATCATTTTTTCTATATTGGATATTTTTTCTTTAAAGTTAAGATCTACCATTTTTTCAAGATCCACATGGAATGTTATACCAAGCATTTTGAAACTAGTTTCGTTCCAATTCAGTTTCCATCTAGTTTTTATGCTATCACTGCTGTACTTTTTAATGCCTATCCAAGGAGAATATTTTTATGTCTTTATACTTACAGCAGAAAATTCTAAAAATCAACATGTTTTATAAAAAGAAAATTAATTGAAATAAAGCATCGTATACTCAATTTCAAATGTTATCAAATTTTGAATGATCTTGATGAATAAAAGACTTTTTAAATGTTTTCCAGTAGATAGTAAAGTTGTTACCCATACATAATTTCACAGTACTGTAGCCGAAGTAAATTTAAATGATGATGAATAAAATATATTAAAAATAATATATATTTCGTACGACGCCAATCCGTATTCTGGAAATTTTACATGCTTACATGAAACACATTTTTTTCCATAAATCGTTTCACATTTTTAAAATTTTTGAGAAATTTTACGGAATTATTTTTCATCGTGAATATTTTGACGTCATAATTTGATGGCGTCATGAATAAAAAAAAATAGAACATATATCCGTGTTGCATGTTATATAGCCGCAATATGTCTGACAAATGTCAGTTGAGATGGGTATTAAGATTAAAAAGCAATGTTGGTGAGCTTAAGTAAGTCGTTTATATAGTTTCATCCAAATTGAGACCATTGTTGTCATTTTATTTCAATGATTTCTGTTAATTGAATAAGAGAAATGTTGTTTAATTTGTCTTTTGACGTCATAATTTGATGGCGTCATGAATGAAAAAAATAGAACATATATCCGTGTTGCATGTTATATAGCCGCAATATGTCTGACAAATGTCAGTTGAGAAGGGTATTAAGATTAAAAAGCAATGTTGGTGAGCTTCAGTAAGTCGTTTATATAGTTTCATCTAAATTAAGACCATTGCTGTCATTTTATTTCAATGATTTCTTTTAATTGAATAAGAGAAATGTTGTTTAATTTGTCTTTTAAAGTAAAAGCAGTTTATTGAACATCAGTTATGAATATACTTTTATTTTACCCATTTGACATGAGGAAAGTATGATCTGTTTTAAACCTAAAATAACATTTTATTGACGTTTACCAGACATAATGACAGAAATATAATAGACTTTACAGACATTGGCATACTTGCACGTGGTTCTATGTAGATATAAACTATCGTGAGATATAGAGAGTCTGTAACAAGTTGTACCTTCAGCTAATGAGATATAGGCTAGGGTCTTACAGATAGATGTTGTTGAAATAAATATCTGACACGCGATTATTGTATGAATATAATATAAAAAGCGAAGTGCTAACACAAGTTACATGTCTAGACACACACGAACAATTTGAATTTATTTTTGAGTCTTTTGCACATAATAAATATAACGTTGTCATGAATTGAACGATTAATTACATTTTCTTCAAATGCGGTTTTTACGTATTCATACAAAATATACTGAAAGTTTGAATATAATAATTACATTTTTAAATTGAATTTGGAGTTGATTACTATATTCAAACTTACATTATTACTACTACATAAAATTCTCTAGCATCCTCCAGAATGGAAACTAAGGACTTATTGACAAAAAAGATAGAAAACAATTCTACATTTTAATTTTTTTTTTTAATAAAAAATATATTTTCTATTTTTTGCTTATGACTTAATACTAATTTCATGTCAATATGTAGTTTATGCTGGTTTTGTAATTTACATTGCTTTTTTACAAAAATATACAGAATACATAAAAACATTTTATTTACACAATACTCATATTTCTTAAACAAAGCCTGACCTATTATATTGGAAAATGTAAAAATAGAATAAGGTAATTTCACCTACTTATCGGTAAGATGACAAAACGTAAAATTGCAAACATATGCACAAGCAAATAGTATGTGTAAGAAAGAGATAAATAGTTGCAAAGGTTGTAGTTATTTATCTCATTTTACAGTTATTTCTAGACGTTGATATAAATACATAAGATTATTCAAGGGTTTGATTTTTAAATTATTTTATTCACAAGGGTTTTCAATGGCGTTATACATTTTGTTTAAAAGCAAAAAAGTATGGGCAAAAATAAATTAAAAAAATTCCCAAAAGTAAGGAAACCCTTTCAAGGAAATACTATAGAAATAAAATGTTTAAACCCTTTAATTTTATTATTTTTTTGTGGGTTGATAAAAAGAAGAAGGGGTGATTACGTTTTGATTTTAGCTCATCGCTGATAAATTAAAATTTTATTGTTTCTATTTTTTTTACTAAAAAATGTAAAAGGGCATTTTTTGATTTTTTTTTAAAATTTAAAAAATGTGAAATAAGAGATTTCAATAAAAAAGATACAATTTTGTATGACATCTCTTTAAAAAGTACGTTTCGGTTAAAAGAAAAAAAGCAAAAAATAAAGGTATATTTTCCCCGAAAGTAAAAGTCACCCCCCTTTTTTTGTTGTTCGTTGTCTTTGTCTATATTGTTGTTTTTTCTTGTTGGTTGTAAATTGTGATAATTAAAAGGGTTTTTAGTGATTTATTACGTAAAAAAACCCAAACAGGTTTAGTTTTATTTAAAATTTTTGTAAAAAAATTTTTGCATTTTTTTTATGAAAATTTTTAAAGGAAAATAAAAATAGGGGTAATTAATATTAACACAAAATTTGGGAATGGGCAAAACAATTTACATTTCATTGGTAGAAAATATTTAATGATTAAAATTAAAGTGATAAAATTTTTAAAACTATTTTTTGTATTTTGTTAAACTATTTATTTTTTAAACCAAATATAAAACAGTTATTAAACTGTATCTTTACAAGAGTTTTTTTGGGCTTGTGACCACAGTTAACCTAGAATGAATGTATGGATTTTTCTGTTTGTTCTCATTTTGAGTTGCCCTGTTTTAATGGATTAAAATTTTATTCTCCAATATAAAACGAGCATAAATGTTCAAAAAAACTAAAAAAGGCTAAAAAAGCAAGTGTAAAGAAACAAAATATTTATTATTTTTATTATTGAAAAAAAGGGAATGTGAAATTTTTGCGGTTGGCTGCTGTGTTATTTTAAAAAATAATGTTAATTTTTATTTTCTATCCCTGTGTTTAAAATTAAAAAATTAAAAATTTTGGCCGGGGTTATATTTTTTTTTGCATTTAGTTTTGGAACTTGTTCTTTAAAATTTGGAAAAATTTTCATCGGGGTTAAATTTTTTGTGTTTTGGTTTTTTTTTTTTGGGAGGTGGTAAGGGGGTTTTTCAAAACCCCCCCTGCCATCAAAATAATGGCCAAAAGCTAAAAAAAAACTATGATACTACATTTTTTAAAATAATCTATGTTTTGTGACAATTGATTAGACGAATGTATTGATCGATCTGAAGCTTGTTGTGCCCATGTACATGAAATATTAAAAAAGCAATTCATATTAATGAATCCAGAATATCCTTAGGACATCACACCTTAACATGCCACAAGTCCCCTGCGAAAACATTGTTAAACATTCTTTAGAAAATAGAAAAATCATTATTTGTTATTTTGAAACTGTAATGTATTTCCTGCTTAATGATTAATTTTAAGATCAATCTGAGAAAACCAACTAAAGCTGAAGAAACATGGTGCCGTTGCACTGCATAAGCTTACATTATATTTGTAGAATAATGTATACTGCTCCAAATGCTGTATAGATAAATAAAAAATATGTTTAGTGATAAATAATTTAAATCGTTTTATTTAAGAACTAATTGAGGAAAGAAAAGAATGAACACGTTTGAAAATAAATAGTACAACCATGTTCGCTATTGGTTGATTGAAATTGAGACATTGTCTTTGAGCGTAAACATATCAAATTAATAGTGTTCTACAGATCTTTGTAAAGTGTTGGTAAACATAAAAAGGCTTTTGAAAGACAATCAAAGCGTGTAAATCAATAAGGTTCTGTACCAGACGTGCATTTTATTGCTCTGATTCTAGTTTTTCTGCTTCCACTTTAGAATAATGATATTATTTTTTTATTAAATAACATGATTTCAATCTCCTTTGCATATTATATCTAAACATTAGTTAACATAAGAAACAAAATAGCAAATGATATGTAAAATGTGTCCCTTACAGGATTTTTAACGTATCAGTTGTTAATATATATATTGGAATATAATATAATTTCCCGAGAGACAATCAGATTTAGACAGACATATTACAAATCCTTCGTATGTATTCTTTAATGTCTTTTTACTGTCTAAATGTCAGACCAGCGATCATTTACGGACGAAGTTGCTCATTTTGCTGTCTAAATTTCTTCACAGTATTATATTACGTAGTGATAAATGGTAAAGATACAAAGTTAAGAACTTATCTCTTC
Source organism: Ruditapes philippinarum (assembly GCF_026571515.1). Lineage (NCBI taxonomy): Eukaryota > Metazoa > Mollusca > Bivalvia > Venerida > Veneridae > Ruditapes > Ruditapes philippinarum. The sequence continues at coordinate 361,752 of NW_026852181.1, forward strand.
TGTTCACTTAATTTTTCACAAAATTAATTTACCTTCTTTTGTGGGAGATCAAGGAATCATCATAGATCCACATAGTTGCATCTTGTTGTTGTTTTTTTACAGATTTTTGTTTCGTCCGTAAAAAAAGAAATACAGTAGGAACACGCTTTTTGCTGTTCCAACTACCGTGATATTTTAAGCATTGAAATGCTGTGCATAATTCCAGTCTCGAGAAATGTTTATGGTAAAGCGTGCACGCCTTTTAGTCGTAAATTGATTTGAAACACATTGACTTATTATTTTATTATTTTCTGTCAGCGCAATTATAGGACTAAGAAATTACATCGAAAAGCATATAACATGTACATAATGACCACAGTTCATTCAGCTCTAGTCAGTATTATTTTACTTGCACGCTGGTTGCTCTTGGTTGGTAAAACATAAAAATACTGTTTTTTAACTGTTTCTTTGCTTGTTATCAAACCCAAATGCAATTGATTAGAGCAACGAATGGAAAGAAATACCGATGGCTTTGTAGACTTTTGTTACAATATTATGTTAAATAATGAAAGCAAAATACAGTCGGAAGTAATTCCTATGGGAAATCACGTTAGCTTGACCTGTCAAAAAGTCAGCCCATTCTATCCGTTGATGCTTCTAATACGTCGGTTTGTCTGAAAAACCACTAGCTTTCGATGAGATTGTTCTGTTTTCTGTCTATATATTTATAAATGACCCTTTGAAATATCATACGGTTTGGTATATATGCATTGCTTTACCTACCAATTAACCTTAAGTGCGCCTGAATTAAAAATGCTAAGAAACAAATTACAATAAGTTCCAAGAATCATAAGGACATTATATGACAGGGATGATATTTGTAGCTTAAGGTAAATGATTTCATTTTGTTTTATGAACGCAAAAACAAATTTTATAAAACAATGTATATCGTACATTTGAGAGAAAGTTGTCATCATAGTAAAATGCTTTAAATAACTAATAGTTATGACTTCTAATTCAAGTTATGTTTGAGCACTGCTTTATCTGGTGCTTTTGTCTCCAGAGATCGAAGATGCACTTTTAAATGCTTTTCTCAAAGAGACACTGTCACACCGGATTTTCAAGTATCACATATTAATATAAGATATTATTGGTCTTCATGGACAAAACCGGAACTTCCATGATCTTAAGAGGCATTTTTTTACTCTTTACTTACACAAAATTCTAAAAACAACATATTTTGTAGCAAAAAAATAAATAAATGATCCGGTAACACAATTTTTTATTGTTTTAAATCATAAATATGATTCTCAAGATTAATCAATATTGTAGGTTTCAAAAAATATAATATTATTTATAAAGATATTACCGAATTTAACATTTCATGTAAATAAAGGGAGGTAATAAAAAGATTATTTTCTATAGAGTTTAAGTCAACTTTTACAATATGAAATGAATGCATATAGTTTAATGATTACATAAAATATGAACAAATATTTGCAGTACATGTTTTTTAAATTCTTCGATGTTTAAAAAATGCTTTATCTGCATAATTATGAACATATATATAATTTCACTTAGTGTGGCTTACAACTTTGATTACAACATACAGGATTAAAGCATCGTATACATAATTTCGAATTGTATCATATTTTAAATTATCATGATGACTGAAAGACTTTTTAAATGCTTTCCAGAAGAAAGTAAAGTTGTTATTCTTACACAATTTCACTGTAGCCGAAGTAAATTGAAATGTCGATGAATAAAGTATGTTATAAATTATTGAGATTCCGTAAGACCCCAACTCCGTATTCTGGAAATTTTACATGCTTACAGGAAACACATTAATGTTATCATGAATCGTGTGACATTTTTAGATTATTTGGGAAATTATGGCTACTTATCTCATGCTACAGTTATTTTAAGACGTTGATATAATTGCATAGGCCTATTCATAGATTCTGAAATATAAGTAGACCTTTTTACTAAATGGTAATGTATTTATATCACAAGTCATTGCATACTGTTGATAATGTTTTGAGCTATATATTGTTATATATTGTTACAAGCAAATGAGTATGGTTGAACTATGTAAATACCTTCATAGAATTGTTAGCGAAAATCTTACAAATCGAAATACTCATAGAATATACAAAAAGATTTAAAACCGTCACTATGTACGATTTCTGACGATAAGACTTTATAACAACAACAACAAATGCTTTAATTTACAATCAGGCCACATTAATGCAATGACATGATCAATTGTATAAGATATAGTTGTTTAAGGTGCTCTTTAACTGTTGTCAGACAGCCTTTCATCTATCTACTGTACGTTAACATGCAATTTTAAATGCAAATCAATCAACCATTATGTTTGTACAAAACATGATTGTTGAACATTAATTAAGTCGATAAATGTATCATTGTTTATTTGAGAACAATAAAACACTATCTGTTTACTTATTTACTTGTAGGATTGACGAAGACAGATAGCAAAAGGGATGATTACGTTCTTGATTTCAGCTTATCTATACTTGGTTCTAAATGTGTTTCCACGTAAATGATGTAAAAAAGGGCAATCGAAGTTACCGATTTTGATCAATGTGAGATGATATAAGATATTCAAATAAGATAGATACATGTTTTGGTAAATCTGTACATTTCGGTTAAATGATGAATAACGAGTCACAGACAATACATGGTATATTCCCGAAGGTGAAATATCAAATCCCACCTTTTGATTGTTTTCCGCGGCGTCGTACTATTGTTTATTCTTGTTTGGTTGTTGATTTGTGATGGATGCATTAATGGATTTTCAGATGATTTATAACGTAACAAAAACCAAAAAGGTTCAATTGTAGTCAGATCAATGTAAAAGATTTGTGCATTTCTTATCGGAACAGATGAAAAGTTATAATGAGAAAAATAAAACATGAGGGATCTTACGTCATCTAAACATGTCGTGTAGTAAATATACAAAACAATTATTAATTGCAACTGGAAAGGAAGATATTGGGTTAATGATAAACTTGCATATTTTTCAAATCACGGTTCATCGGATTTCTATTTAACCTTTATTTCACTTTTTAAGACACATATGTTAACACTGTCATTATAGACAGCTATTCTTTTGGCTAGAGCTTCTCTATTTTCTCTTCATAGTTAAAACATAATGTCGAAACATAGCATTGTACGAGAAATAAAAACTATTGTAATTTCAAAGTACATATTGACAGGCATGTTGTTGGATAATTAAACCCTGCAACATACATGATCTAGAACTGCATTTACATTTGTACATTTAAATTATTTTTCTTATTTGTTTATTTTCTTGTTAATTATTGTGGACAAATACACACAAACGGGCATATAATGCGATATTTTATCATAACTTGTTTAAGGAAATCAGTATCAGTATTTATCAATCAATAAATGTCATACAATATGGCTTGTTTTCAAGGAAAGGAGCAAACAGTGTAGCTTAGAAAAATATTTTAATGCAAAAAATTTGCATTTCACGATAGCAACGTTAATTTTTATCTTTATTTTTAGTATTTTATTTCATTTTGTTTTATGTATTTCTTTTTATTTTACTTCGCTTTTTGGAATAAGTTTATTGTGTGTTGAAAGTTATTGTGAAGTTTTATATGTGTTTTTTTGTTTGTTTGTTTTTGTGTGATCTTTTTAGTAAGTTATATGAAAAATATTTTCTCATTGTAAATTTCTGATGTCAAACTGGAGACATTGTCGCTATCTATTATTTGATTTAAAAGTGAAAAGCTTTTAGCAAAAATAATCCAGACTTTTGTATTTCAAAACCTTTTAAGAATACATATTGTTAGTTTAACATTTTAGGCAATTTTATTTTAACTTTATTTTAATTTATCAATGCCCTTTTAAGAAACAGTGCATGACTAGACATTCAACATTTGTTTTGTTCTGAAAGGACATAAATGGATCATGTAAAACATACGCTTAAAATGTACAATATTTAGGAGTCACAGAACCTATAATTCAAAATGTCGAGTTTGTGAAATGACTTACCATCTCGTTTGTGCTGAAAATAATATTAGCTTTTGCATATTATGTGTAATTCAGAAGAAAAAAAATGACAGCAGCAATATTAGAAATCAGCATGCGTCTTATGCACGTGTTGGTATAAGTTATTTATACAAATGTCTTTTGGTTCGAACCCTAATTTACGATGTATGAGAAATGTCTGATAATGTCTTGAATTGTAAATTATTTGCCAAATTTACAATCGACTAAACTTGCGGAATCATCAATTGTGAATGATACAGAAATACATGTTTAAAAAGAAGGGATTGAAAAGATTGAAAGTATTTTACATTTCGTTATAACATTTAATAATGTATCACGTTCTCGGTCACATTTACCTAAAGTTAGATATTTGTTTTGTGCTGACTTCGGTAAGTACCGTAATAAGTTACTTTAGCTGACTGCTTAAATAAATCTGAAACGGAAATTAGAAATTCTGGTCATGAAGGAAATACTTTGCAATGTTAACTTTTTAATCAGAATTGTTTTCCAATAATATATTTTAGATTTGTCTACATCAACCCAATAAAGACTTCAAACTTTCAATATAGACTTTACATATGGTTAGAAAATATCTGAGCTTTCGATAATTTTAGACATCACGTACCCTTCAAGGTTAGTATGTTTTATTTCATGTAAACCTTAAGTGCTATAAAGTTTAATATTGGAGTTTGTTTTCTTCTTATCTACTGCAATTTCGTTTCAAACCAAGGAATGAAATTCATTTACGCGAGATCAATTTTTGTGGTTCTGTTTTGCTATCAAAACATCTTTTCATTCAAATGTTTATTAAAAGGACAATTAAAGCTTTTTATGATGAATGATTACTACCGTCAAGTCACTTTCATTTATAATATTGTATATTTAAGCGGATATTGAATGGCATGCTTTTTAAGCTGGAACTTGGTTACATTCTGTTTAAATAGTTGATATTGGAATATAAACTGTTTTCAATGTGTAACACATGCCGTGATACTTCCGTTCATGCTTCTTCAATCTCATCAATTGGGGGTTCCATTTGATTAGATTTTGCAAAAATGAAAAACTAATGAGGGTAATTTAAAAGAACATTCCGTACATCAGGGAATCTGTACGATTGCAAATGTTGTGTTATTTAAATGTTCCGTTACGTACTGAAATATTCGTTACATCTAATTTTAGAAACCATAACACGTTTGTACATGAATGTTCTTAAATACATTGTGTTGAATTGAGACATGTATCTTTTTAATCACTTGCTAACGTTTGCAAACCTTGATCATCACCGACAATGCCGTTCGTGCCTGAAATAATGCACGGAAGGGCACCTGAGGTCTTTCTCCACCAGTAAAGTTGGAATGTCGCAAAATGACCTATACTGTGTCTATGATTTCCCCTTGGACATCTTAATTCCGATAGAAATATTTTCAATTGCCCGTATGTGTCCTTTAATTCCTTGAAGTGTCTAAGAGTCAGATAATTTATCATATACCGACCAAAAGGTTCATACTTACGGGCTTACGTTTCATTCTTTTATATTCTATAATTATTGCTTTTGAAAAGAAAAAAAAGATACAGACTACTATATTAAATAAACCCATGATTTGTCTAATTAATATTTTCTTCAAAACGCCATTTGTTCCTATTTCTCTGAAAAGAAATATATATGTAAAATATTTTCATTATGATCCTCATTCATAGACAGTATGCAGGAATCGGCTTAAATCGGCGTAAATCTTATAATTACAAAATGATTTATATGACCTCTAAAAATATGTGTCCTTGGTGTTGTTGTCTCGCAAACAATGACATTTATTAACGCACATTTTGTTCTTGCATCAGCATGATTTGCCAATTTTTTTATATTTTTTCATTAATTAAGTCTTGTAGATCTGAACTTCTGTCTTTATGATGAATCATGGTGCTCAAAGATTGAATGAATGTTTAAATCTTATATATCAAACTAATTAATTATATCTAAGGGGTTGTTCAGCTTAGTTTAAAATGTGGTGTAACACGTCTTTATCAACCTATCCGGGGGACATTGACAGATTATTAGATCATCTAATGAAATTATTAAGAACTTTTACTTTTAGATAACAGTATTCAACTTGAGAGACAATCATACGTCCGATAAATCAAGACCACATGCATTGTCTTTGTCTGCAACTTAAAACATAGTTATATTCAAACCGTGAGAGAAAATATTTCTAATGCTCTGCATTCCATGACTTTGCATTTTTATTCAGGATGATTAATTATTCTACATTCGAACATTAATGCCTCAAAGAAGACAAACAGATATGGGTTTAGCACGCAAGTCTGTCCGATGAGAATATGCTGTGAAGAATTACTCTACAAGATAATCCCATTCATTGTTCCCTATCGTTAAAAAACAGGAATATGAAATTTGATCATTCGTTAATTGCCATTGTTCGACCAAGATTATTTGAGTGCTACGAGCACAACATGAAAATTAGATGTTAATGTTCATTAAAAAAGAATATGTTGACTCAGTAAAATGTAAGAAAAATTGGCAAAGTTCGATAACGGTTTTACTTTTTGAATTAATAGACATATTAGTAGGTAATGGATTTCAACAGAATGACCAATCACGATAATATTTGTAACAAAAAGACAAAAAAGTATTTTGTTTTGTGAAAGCATGACTGTCTTACTTCTAAGCTTATTTATACAAATTAAGATGTTATGGCAAAGGCAAGTTAAGGAAAATCATTTTACAAAACATTTATACGGAATGCGTGAAAAAAGTAAATGAATGCACCCAGTTCCATGTTTTCATTCTAATCCATATTCATGTAATTTTCTCAATTTACATAAAAGGAATTTTGACACTATTACTAAATACTACAATAAACTGATATATCGGTCGATATCAACATGATCTGACAGAAAATGTATATATAACGACGTTTATATATATCATAAAGATAAATAATCGTAGCTCAAACAAACATTATTTTATATTTTTGTATATTGTATTTTCATTTTGTAAGTTTGGCAAACATAATAGATTGGAATGCGTGTGAGTGTTCGTTTTATTGTTGCTATAACAATGTTTTATGATTTTGATTTTGATAATAATTTTTATAACAATACTTTACAACTTCGATAGTCTGTTTATTAAGATGTAGATGTATTTAATACAGTATTATGTGAAATTGCGTATTGTACTTGCCTTATTATATTCCATGGTTAATTTTGATAAAATAACGTGATAGTTTGTTATCGCAGGAATTCTCCAGTTCTTGTAATTTTATCAGTTCGTTAAATGTGAAGTTGGTGATGTTTTCAAAACATATAAAACGCTTTGATGTTAATCTCTCCAACCAGCAGTTGCAATATTCATCTTTGTTTCTATACACAGTCATGGAAATAAGTTAAGCACACCTCGAAAATTTAAAATTGGTTAAAATTGAAAGCACTGTCATGAGATGACAACTTAATTGAGCTAAGAAAAAGTGTTTTGATAATTGGCGATACCAATTTAGTAATCATTGACCAGTTTATTTTATTCTTAACAAAATTATTGAAACATAAGCAAATGTCTTGTTTTTTACCAAATAAATGTACCTTTATTTCTTTTTATGCATCATTTTATAATTAGTGATTAGCCTGTCCGTGCTCTGCCTTGTGTCCTGCCCTGTTTTGTTTTGAGCCCTCCTGGGCTCCTTGACAATTGGTTCGTGTTGCTTGGTCGCGTTGGAATTGCGTTCCTTGTTGATCTTGTTAATCATATTTCATAAGTATGGGTTTGGAGCGTTTACCAAACATATTTTTGGTAGATAGTTTTGGTTTATGTTGTTGACGATTACGTTACATAAAATGACATTATGTAGCCAAATTTTGATAATGTGTGTAACCGCAATGTGGCTGAATGATAGCCTCAGCAATTCTCCTCCTGCGATTTTGAGGTACATTTTGACTTTCTTGGTGCAGAGCATGTGCCAGTTGTTGCAGGTTGACTGTAGCTGGTTCCTACCATTGCCCAAATAAAAATTCAAAAAATACAATTGTGGTCATGTCAAAACTGAGGTAAAATGCCGGATGTGCTTACTTATTTCCAGGTGTATATTTTCCCCTTTGCACCATAAACATTAGGCGGCTTTTAAACTTAGATAAACATTTTAATAACATTTGCCAGACGTGTTGATTGGTAAATAATAGAATATACCGACATTTGCATATTTGCATGTGGTTCAATGTTGACCTATATTTGTAGCAGAGAGCAACTTCACTTAATACAATGTTGGCATTGAATTAAGATATTATTACGTCTTGAATAAAAACTGTCTGAGAAGCTAGAATTGCATAAATACCTCGCGAAAGGAAATTGTAGGTATAAATAAGATGACTAGACTAATACCTCAACAGTGTCATATACAATATAATACATGTTCAAAGTTCTAATTCGTTTTGACATATTTATATAAATAATAACATGCAATATGCTATATAGTTATACTAGGTCGTCAATGGCAGACTTAATGAAAGATGCTTATCACCAGAAGAAAGTAGCGATGGCTGTGAAACTATTTGTCATCAAAGTAGAAAAATATAAATAAAAAAAAAATTGTATTTTGACTTCCTAGCAAAATACTGAATCACTATAACCGTTATAATCAACTGGTACTAAAAGCAAAATATCCTTAAGGTAATTGATTAATGCCATCTAGTAACGTTTTGGAAACTATAACAGGAACACAAAAATAAAAACAAAAGCATTTCTCTGTCATGACGGGCCTTAAAATTTATTCTAGTAGTCAAAATACAAAACAAAATGCTGTAACTTATCTTTATTCAGCAAAGCGCATACAAATCTAAAAATGTAAAAAACACCCTGTCGCCTTTGTTTTGTTTATGTCAAAAAGACTCGGTAAGTTCTCGGTCCTTCCAATGCAATTTATGGACAATTGTCAAGGTATTCGTAAGAGTCATAAAACAGTGAATAGAAATTAACAAGAGACACATAAAAACGATCTATGTAAAATGAAAACTAAACAGAAGAAACACCGTTAACCCAGCCCTTGTTTTTTCACCCTAAAAACGATGTGGTCGGTCGGTCGGTCCAGCGGTCCGTTACATTTTCCTTGTCCGGAGCATAACTTGAAGACTAATGGTTGGAATTCAATATACCTTCATACAATGGTCAAGCACATTCAGAGAAAGTGCAGTGCACAAGAACTATAACTCCATCTTGACTAATTACAGAGTTATTGCCCTTTGTTACTTTTCCTTGTCCGGAGCATAACTTGAAAACTACTGGTTGGAATTCAAAACATTTTCATACAATTGTCAAGCACAATAAGGGAAAGTGTAGTGCACAAGAACCATAACTCTATCTAAAGTAATTACAGAGTAATTGCCCTTTGTTATTTTTCCATTGCTTTCTTTTGTCCGGACTAAAACTTGAAGACTGCTAGTTGTAATTCAATATAACTTCTTACAATGGTCAAGCACATTAAGAGGAAGTGCAGTGCACAAGAACCATAACTCCACACTGACTAATTACATAGCTACTGCCCTTTGTTACTTTTCCTTGTACGGAGCATTACTTGAAAACTTCTTGTTGGAATTCAAAACAACTTCATACAATGGTCAAGCACAATAAAGGGGAAGTGTCATGCACAAAAACCATAACTCCATCTTGACTAATTACAGAGTTATTGCCCTTTGTTACTTTTCCATTGCTTTTTTTGTCCGGAGCATAACTTGAAGACTAATTGTTGGAATTCAATATAACTTCATACAATGGTCCAGCACATTGAGAGGAAGTGCTGTGCATGAGAACCATAAGTCTATCTTGACTAATGACAGAGTTGTTGCCCTTTTATTTTCCTTGTCTGGAGCATAACTTGAAAACTACCGGTTGGAATTCAGTACAACTTCATGCAGTTGTCAAGCACATTAAAAGGAAATGCAGTGCACTAGAATTATACCTCCATTTTGACAAATTACAGAGTTATTGCCCTTTGATACTTTTCCTTGTCCGGTGCATAACTTAAAACATACTGGTTGTAATTCAAAACAACTTCATACAATGGTCAAGCGAAATAAGAGGAAGTGCAGTGCACAAAACTATAACTCTGTCCAGTGTAATTATAGAGTTATTGCCCTTTGTTAATTTTCCATTGCTTTTTACTTGTCCAGAGCATAACTTAAAAACTACTAGTTGAAATTCAAAACTATTTCATACAATGGTCAAGTATATTGAGAGGAAGTGCAGTGCACAGAAACCATAACTCTTTCTTGACTTATTTTAAAGTTATTGCCTTTTGTTACTTTTTATTGTCCAGTGCATAACTTGAAAATTAATGGTTGGAATTCAATGAAACATTATACAATGGTCAAGGGCAGTGAGATGAAGTGCAGTGCACAAGAACACTAACTCTATTTGGACTGATTACAGTTATTATACCCCCACAAACGAAGTTTAGGGGGGGTATATAGGAGTCAGCTTGTCGGTCGGTCGGTTGGTCGGTCGGTCCGTCCGTCGGTCGGTCCACATCATGGTTTCCGGACGATAACTAGAGTTTGGAATGAGGTATTGTAATCAAACTTGGTATATAGCAACCTTATGTGGAAACTCCGGTTGGTATTGCATTTGGACCCCCTGGGGTCAAGGTCAAGGTCACCGTTACTAAAAATAGAAAAATGGTTTCCGGACAATAACTAGAGTTAGGAATGAGATATTGTTATCAAACTTTGCGTATAGCAAGCTTATATGAAGACCTGGATTGGTATTGCATTTAGGCCCCCTGGGGTCAAGGTCAAGGTCATGGTTACTAAAAATAGAAAAATGGTTTCCGGACAATAACTTGAGTTACGAATGAGATATTGTAATCAAACTTGGTGTATAGCAAGCTTATATGAAGACCTGGATTGTTATTGTATTTGGACCCCCTGGGGTCAAGGTCAAGGTCACCATTACTAAAAATAGAAAAATGGTTTCCGGACAATAACTAGAGTTAGGAATGAGATATTGTTATCAAACTTGGTGTATAGCAAGCTTATATGAAGACCTGGGTTGGTATTGCATTTTGACCTCCTGGGGTCAAGGTCAAGGTCACCGTTACTAAAAATAGAAAAATGGTTTCCGGACAATAACTTGAGTTAGGAATGAGATATTGTAATCAAACTTGGTGTATAGCAAGCTTATATGAAGACCTGGGTTTGTATTGTTTTTGGACCCCCTGGGATCAAGGTCAACGTCACCGTTACTAAAAATAGAAAAATGGTTTCCGGACAATAACTAGAGTTAGGAATGAGATATTGTTATCAAACTTGGTGTATAGCAAGCTTATATGAAGACCTGGGTTGGTAATGCATTTGGACCCCCTGGGGTCAAGGTCAAGGTCACCATTCCTAAATATAGAAAAATGGTTTCCGGACAATAACTAGAGTTAGGAATGAGAGATTGTAATCAAACTTTGTGAAAAGCAAGCTTATTTGGAGACCCCAGTTGGGATTACAATTAATTTAAATATTTCTTTGTACACAGTTGATAGTTTGTGTTGAAATTTTTCTTCAGACTACTTATTTTTCAAAAAGTTGCTGGTGGGGGTATTAATCACCTTCAGTGATAGGTCTAGTTGCCTTTGTTACTTTTTTGTTGTCCAGTGCATAACTTGAAAACTATTAGTTGGAATTCAATACAACTTCATACAATGGTCAAGCGCAATGAGAGGAAGTGCAGTGTAAAATAACCATAACTCAATATTCAGTATTTATAGAGTTATTGCCCTTTGTTCCTTTTCCTTGTCTTTCTGGATTCATTCTTCCGTTAAGCTGTTTCCCATGAAATATTTAACAGCAATTCATTTTAATTATCTCCTTGTGAAGATAATGTTAACTTTTTTTGGAGGGTATTATCCGAAGAATAGCAAATTTATTCTTTTTATTGGATAACCGTAACGTTGTACGTCTTAAATAATTTATATGCAACATGAAGAAGTAAAGCATGGTATTTTTCTTTCGACTTCAGTTTAGTTTTCAGCTTATTTTAGTTTTTTTTATGTAAAACGTGAAAAAAATCGTTCTGTGCAATACGAGTTTATATTTTGAATTAATGTTCTTTTTTTCCCTTTAACTATTGCAAATTTGATTTAAAGGTATACATTGTGATTAGGCCAATGATTCTTCAAAAATGTTTTTATTTTTATTTCTCAAAAGATTTTTTAGTTTTTTGTGTCTCTTTATTTATAGTTCCGAAATTTTTTCGACCGAATACCTAATTCAAACTTTGTTGCTGTTGCCTTTTGTTAACTAGTATAATAACGGTGATTTTGTATGTTAAATGGAAGTCAAACTAATTCTTTTCACATTTTGCTACTTTTATGACACATATGACATATACTTTCACAATCGGTGCTACTTTCTTCAGATGTTAAAACTATATTATACACTTTAAAATTACTTATACGTTATGAAAAACAACAACATGTTTGGCCTTTATTAAACAAATGAACAAAGGTTAGATTCTAAGGCATAATGTGCCTTTAAACTATTTCTCAGCCTTATTCTATTTTAGATATATTTTGACATGCCTTGAAAAATCAACGTGTCTGAGACAAATGTGATTATAGCTAAGTTATTAGTGCATGTAATTTTTCATCAAAAGAACAGTTTTCAGAGTCATTCTGATTAATCTACAACAATTTTTTATTTCATACTAATCTTTGAATATTAAATCGGGAGAGTTCAGCGACTGTGTCAGTTGTTGACATGTGCACAGCTATTTCAAGAAATTTATAAAGCGAAAAGCACTAATACAAACCAATTATTGTGATTAGTTGCTTTTTGCCTTTCTAATTTGTAAATAACACAGTAGTCTTCCTTCTACAGTAAATTAACTATTACAGTAAAGTAATTTCTTATTTACTCATTTGGGAAATCAAACGTCTTTGTTTAATCAACTATGTTCGTTTTATTGTCACCTTAAGCTACAAATGTCAATTTTTCGTAATTAGTTTTTGTAACAGGAAATCCTTTTAAAGTAGTCCATGTAGTCACATGTTGAGAACAGTATATGCATGTATATGAACGTATACATAGGAAAACGCGAAGTAACAACACCCCAGGTGCTATTAGTGTATATGCCCGATTATTGTGTGTCTGAGATAATGACTTTGAAAACACATTCAAAAGAGACTTATCACCAACATATGTGTTACAGGGGCGTCCGTAGACGAGTCGAGATACAAATTCGTATTCCGCGGAATATTTGGATTATTTCATGTGAGGAACCCACCCAGCTAACTTACAGAACGTCGATGGTGTTCAATTCAGATACATGTTCGAATCGAAATAATGAAAAAAGCACCATAGATCTTCCTCAACAAAAAATAAATAAAACACAACAGACAGTTGCAATATGACCCTTTACAGTGTTTGTGCAGATTAAATTTACTACAAACATATAGATCTGTTATTTTGAAATAAATCAAATCGGCGTACACAAGAAAAACTATACTAAAGAATATAAAATTCGAAATTAAAATTATTTTTTAGAGTTAAAAGAATTTATTTAAACAATGCTAGGCAATGTTAATACAAATTTTGTCGATCTCAAAGTATTTGTTGGTTATAAACACTTCAACAATATGTCTAACATTCGTATCTTTTTTGTTATAATAACATATTTGTTTCAATTTGATTGGCATGACCCATTTGTAAACTGGTATCTGCTTTTTGTCTAATCGAGTTTTTACATTTTATAAAGTAATTTCAATGATCAACTATAAAGCTTCATTTTATTGTATAAGAATCTTAACTTTGGCAGAAAGTGTCTGGTAATACGTCTGTTAGCAAAACAGATAAGATGAAGTAAGGTAAGATGTTCAATCGCTTTAAGATACTGTACACCGGTATATCCCGGAAAAGACGTGCTTAAATTTCGCATTTTTCTCCCAACAGAATGAACTTTAAAAAGTCTAATTGATCTCTTCACACCAATTTACTTATATACGATAGTCAATGAAAGATGTAAAAAATGGGGAAAAACGATACTTTTCTACTTTGTGATCATGATTTCTGGAACATGCCTCTAGGTACAGCTCCAGCACCCATTATCAATAAAAGGAATTCAAATATTATACGAATTTGAGTATCAGCAAAAGGGAATTTGTGTGGTGCAGCACAGATAGTTTAAACAGCATCCAATTTTCAACACTTCATGTATTAGAATCAATGATCCCACAGAAAAGGCTTTCACGGGGAAACGCAATAAAAAATTATTACTGATTGTTACTCGGAAAATAATGAAAAAACTCATTGCAATTGGAATTAAACTATAATGAAAATAATTATTAATTACCGAGCCAAAATTAAGCGTAATTACTTTAAGGATTAAATGCATTAACCTTTTTAATTGAAATTTAATTGCCACGCACGTATGATCTCGTCAAACATCAGTTATTTTTCTTCTAATTCTTAATTTTCTTTTATTTGTCCAATTTAGCGTTTTTACTAGACGGGTGGTTCCAGTATTCCTCACTTAAACACTGTTTAATCAACCTTAGGATATCCTCTGATCCTATTTCAGAATTCCATTCTATTTACTTTCGCCAAACTTGAGACAGTAAGGTAACTGAAGTGCATGTATTCATTAAATGCACAGTACTGTGAAGGGTATATTATTTATCTTAACACATTTCCAGTGCTTTACCAAAAATATATAGACAAGGTTAACGCCAAAACACCAGTTATTAGAAGGTAGATGATTTTTCCTTCATCATTAATAAATGAAGAATTGTCGTTCACGTTTTTGTGCCCCCACTTTAGGGGGGGGGGGGCATTTAGATTTACCCTTGTCCGTCTGTACATCTGTCCTTCCGTCCGTCCGTTCTCTTTTGTGTCCACGTAACTAAAAAAATATTTGACCTAGAGTCATAAAACTTAACAGAAATGTTGATCAGCATATGCAGTTGTGCACCTAAGTTTTTCGTGTGCATTTATTCAGTTATTTTAGAGTTAATGTCCTTGACTTGGTATAAAATTGGCAATTTTCAACTAGTGTCGCACGTCACTCAAAAAGTATTTGACATATGGTCATGAAACTTTACAGGAATGTTTATCAGCATGTATATTTGTGCACCTGGTATTTCGCTCGGATTTATTCAGTATTTTCAGAGTTATTGCCCTTGACTTAGTAAAAATTTGCAATTTTTAACTTGTGTCGCATGTAACTCAAACAGGATTTGACCTAGAGTAATGAAATTTTACAGGAATGTTGACCAGCATGTGAAGTTGTGCACCTGGGTATTTTCGTGTGGATTTATTTAATATTTTTAGAGTTATTGCCCTTGACATAGATTTTTTTTGCAATTTGTCAACCTGTGTCGCATGTAACTCAAAAAAGGATTTGACATAGAGTCACGAAACATTACGGGAATGTTGCATATGTACTTATGCACCTTTGGTTTCGCTTGTGGATTTATCCAGTATTTGTAGAGTTATTATTGCCCTTTACTTAGTAAAAACTAGTTCATTATGTTGTGTTATTTGTTCCTTGAGTGCTCGAGTTGGAATCAACCAACTTTTCAGGAATAATGATCAACATCACTAAATTACAGTAATGATGATCAACATCACGGTGAAGCTATGCATCTGGGACTTTGCATGTGGATGTTTTCAGTTTTGTTAGAGTTATTGCCCTTGACTTACAGAAGTATATAATTGCAATTTTCAAATTGTTCATGCATAGCACAAAACGTAATTGCTTTTAGACCTGAAAGTGTACTAATGCACCTTGGGTTTTGCTAGTGGATTTGTTCAGTATTTGTAAAGTTCTTGCCCTTTACTTAGTAAAAGATGTTTAGTGTTCAACTTAACTTATGGCACATGTAATCAAAACAAACATTTGACATAGAGTAATAAGATTGACAGGACAGTCACGTGTGTGGGGCACCGTGTCCTATGGACACATTCTAGTTATACTTAAGTAGCATTCCCTATTTTATTTCCCTGAACATCAATTTGGTAAGTGAGTTTCATTTTATTCACTTGCATAACTGGAAGATTTCGGATATCTCTAGTGTAAAAAAAAGATATTGTGTATATAAATGCAATGTTTGCAATGTGTTTCAACGATCAAACCGTCATCTCACTACTGTTTTATCTTAGTTCTTACAGCATGAGTGACTTCAGAATAGGAAATAACAAGAATGGTAAGCACCAATCAAATCAATGTTTTACATAGAAAATAAAAGAATAATCACATTTATATAAATTATATTCCATTAATATAAACTATTATGGGTACGAAGATAAGAGCAATACATCAAGTTTGTGAGTATCTTTTTGTTAAACACTAATCAGGTCAACTGATCGAAAAATTGCGGAGGCGGGCATATTTCTCTCTGAGTTAGGATCCAAGTGTAACACCAGATTACATTTATATTCTATTCACGATTTGATTTGCATAATTTCAGTGTCGAATTCACCATAAGTGACCAATAATGTGTATTAAGTTATTTAGGTAACTGAATTTAGGTAATTCAGATATGAATAAAAGTAATTTATAGGGACTTATCAAATCTTGCTCTAAATGATTGTTTCGACGAGTGTAATTTCGTGTCATCAATAATTCGTGTAACGAACACTTTGTACGAACTAATGAACAAACGTATATTTTCATGTAGGAAAAAGAAATAATATAGACTGTTATTTGAGATGAAATGGATACAAACATATTGAAATGTTATGATAAAACGACAAAGATAAAACTTTAGACATCATATTTATTTCCAACATATATACTAACAGTACACATAGCATTATGTATAAGTTTAACGGACATTTCTAGTTAATTTTAACCAATATTGACTAGGACTCCAGTATCTAACCGCACAAAGACCACAATGGGCACACTGGTTAAGGAAGGACTAATGTAACACTTTTTCTATCCAATAAAAGAAATCATAGGAACTCCTGTCTTTGCAAATAAGCATGACTTGTGACATGCATGACTGTTACATTAATAACTGATTAGGAGTTAACACCTGACAGATTCAAACGTGAAATGTGTAAAGTAATTAGAAGAATAATCACATGTACCAGTTTGTTATCGGAAATCTATATAAAGAAGAATGTAGAAGACGTATCAGTCTAATTGATACTGAATGGCTGACTCACAATTAGCTTTATTTGTAACTAAATGATGTCATAAATTATAGATTTAATTGTTTTTGTATGATATATCTGTATTAACGTATTTTTTCTCTGTAAAGTCTCTTTGCCTCTTGACTCAAATGGATGCATATAGGCTTAGCATCTGAAGAGTTGTATGTCCTCTAAGACATATCCAGAATGTAAAAAGAAGGACATCTTATTCTTCAAAGTAGCATCATTGGCAATTTCTGCTAATGTAAGTATCAATCTTTGTTCATGTATAACTAATGATAATGACATGTTAGTGACTTTATATCATTCAACCGTGAGCGGACAATAACATTCTTAGAGCAACACTTTGGAAGATAACTGTCTTTTTAGGACTTGAGACGATTTCTTAGATTATAAAGACTGAATATACATATTATGCTTTTGTGGGTGTTTTAATTGACTATTTATAACCAATAGAAATAAACTAAAATATCAAAACACGTTATTCTCACCATGCTTATTATATGTTGTGATAACAACCATGTAATATAAGCTCCTTGTTACGGCTTTATATGAATGTACTTATAACAGAAGCTTATTAAAATATCCTGTTTATCTCATTTGAAGAAAATAAAGCTGATACAGAAATGTTTGTTACAATACAGCAATATTTGTTACAAAGATTACAATATGTTAATAAGGTAGCAGTTTGACTTCCAAAATACAAAATACTTAATAACCTTACTTTTACTAATTGTCAAAAAATAAAATGGCCAATGTGTATTTTTTTTTGAAAATTATAACAGGTCATAAAAGATAATACGTTTTTAAAAAAATGAATGCCTTCCTGAGGCGAACATAAGTAACACGGTCTGGACAGACACGAACAATTTGAAATACTTTTTGTGTCTTTTTCATCTAATGAATATAATGTTGTCATGAAGTGATCGATTAATTGCATTTTTGTTTCTTCAAATGCGGTTTTTACGTATTCATAGAAAAATATACCGAATACATTAAACACATTGCATACATACAATACTCATTATTTCTAAAACTAGACCGTTTTTTATATTGAAAAATGTAAAAAAATGAATGAGGTAATTTACTTTATTATCGTTATTTCTCCTACTTATAGGTAAAATGACAAAACGATAAATTGCAAATATACACACAAGCAAATAGTATATGTAAGAAAGAGATAAATGGGTGGAAAGATTGTAGCTATTTATCTCATTTTACAGTTATTACAAGATGTTGATATAATTGCATAGGCCTATTCATAGATTCTGAATTATAAGTGGACCTTTTTACTAAATGGTAAGGTATTTATATCACAAGTCATTGCATACTGTTGATAATGTTTTGAGCTATATATTGTTACAAGCAAATAAGTATGGTTGAATAATATAGTGTAAATACCTTCATAGAATTGTAAACGAAAATCTTACAAATCGAAATACTCATAGAATATACAATAGGTTTTAACCGTCACTATCTACGATTTCTGTCAATAACTTTACTCTAAGACTATATAACAACAACAACAAATATTTTAATTTACAATCAGGTCACATAAATGCAATGACATGATCAATTGTATAGTATACAGTTGTTTAGATGCTCTTTAACTTTATCAGATTGCCTTTTATTTATCTACTGTACGTTTTACATGAAATTTAAAAAAAACACATGCATATTAATCAGCCATTGTTTTTGTAAAAAAACATGATTGTTTAACATAAATTAAGTCGATAAAGGTATCATCGTTTATGTGAAAACAGTTAAACACTATCTGTTTACTTATTTACTTGTACAGATAGCAAAAGGGATGATTACGTTCTTGATTTTATCTCATCGCTGATAAATTAATTATACTTTGTTATAAATGTGTTTCCACGTGAATGATGTAAAAGGGGGCATTCAAAGTTTTCGATTTTCATCATTGTGAGATAATATAAGATATTCAATTAAAATAAATAAATGTTTTAGAAGTGACACCTCTTTTCAAATCGTTACATTTCGGTTAAATGATGAATAACGAGCCAAATGCAATACATGGTATATTCTCGAAGATTGTTTGTCCGATTGTCTTAGTCGTACTATTGTTTATTCTTGTTGGTTGTTGGTTGTAGCTTTGTAATGCATTAATGGATTTTCAGATGATTTATTACAGAAAAAAATCAAGCAGGTTGAATTGTATTCATGCTAATTTAAGAATTGTGCATTTCTTATCGGAACTGATGACAAGTTCAAATGAGAAAAATCAAACATTTGGGATATTACGACATGTGGTAAATGGGCAAAACAATTATTAAATGCAATTGGAAAAGAAGTTATTGGGTTAATGATAAACTTGCAAGTTTTTCAAATCATTGTTTATCGAATTTCTATTTAACCGTCATTTCACTTTTTCAGACACAAATGTTAACACCGTCATTATAGACAGCCATTATTTTGGCTAGAGCTTTTCTATTTTCTCTTCATAGTCAAAAGATTATGTCGAAATATAACATTGTACAAGAACATACGAGAAATAAAAGCTATTGTAATAGCAAATTACATATTGGCAGTCATGTAGTTGGATTCTTAGACACTTCAACATACATGATGTACATGTAGAACTGCATTTATATTTGTACATTTAAATTATTTTTCTTTTTTTTATTCTCTTGTTAATTATTGTGGGCAAATACACACATAAAAACGGGCATATAATGCAATATTTAATCATAACTTGTTTAAGGAAATCAGAATAAGCATTTATGAATAAATACGTAATTGTCATAATATATGGCTTGTTTTCGAGGAAAGGAGCAAACAGTGTAGCTTTGCAAAATATTTTAATGCAGACAAAGATAGACAAAGATCGCAAAATGTTAGCATTTCACGACACCAACGTTAACTTTTATCTTTATTTTTGTGTCGCCTTGAAAAGGTGACATATAGGGGTTACTTTTGTCGGCGGTGTCGGCGGCGGCGTCTGTGTCGTTGTCGGCGTCGTTGTCGGCGTCGTTGTCGGCGTCCCCTAAAGCTTGTCCGGAGCATAAGTCAGTCACTATAAGTCTGATTGACATCAAACTTGGTATGCATGCTTCTTTCAATAACCCGAAGTGCAGTGCACAAGGACCGGTACTCTGCAGTTCTTATTTTTTGAGTTATTGCCCTTTGTTTATTTTCATACTTTAATTTTGTCCGTGCCATTTCTCTTCAACTAAAAAAGCTATGGACTTGAAACTTCATAGGATGATAGATCTCATTATTAAGAAGTGCAGTGCACAAGAACCAGTACTCTGCACTTCCTAATTTTTTGAGTTATTGCTCTTTGTTAATTTTCATACTTTATTTTTGTCCGGGCCATTTCTCCTAATGTATAAAAGCCACGGACTTGAAACTTCATAGGATGATAGGTCTCATTATTAAAGAAGTGCAGTGCACAAGAACCAGTACTCTGCACTTCCTAATTTTTTGAGTTATTGCCCTTTGTTAATTTTCATACTTTATTTTTGTCCGGGCCATTTCTCCTAATGTATAAAAGCCATGGACTTGAAACTTCATAGGATGATAGATCTCATTAAGAAGAAGTGCAGTGCAAAGGAACTGGTACTCTGCATTTCTTAATTTTTGAGTTATTGCCCTTTGTTTATTTTCATACTTTAATTTTGTCCGGGCCATTTCTCCGAAAGTATAAAAGCTATGGACTTGAAACTTCATAGGATGATAGATCTCATTATTAAGAAGTGCAGTGCACAAGAATCGGTACTCTGCATTTCTAAATTTTTGAGTTATTGCCCTTTGTTAATTTTCATACTTAATTTTTGTCCAGGCCATTTCTCCGAAAGTATAAAAGTTATGAACTTGAAACTTCATAGGATGATAGATCTCATTAAAAAGAAGTGCAGTGCATAAGAACTGATACTCTGCATTTCTTATTTTTGAGTTATTGCTCTTTGTTGATTTACTTACTTTATTTTTGTCCTGGTCATTTCTCCTCAAGTATGAAAGCTATGGACTTGAAACATCATAGAATGATAGATCTTATTGATAAGAAGTGCAGTGTACAGAAACTGCTGCTCTGCACTTATTATTTTTTTAGTTATTGCCCTTTGTTATTTTTCATATTTCATTTTTGTCCTGGCCATTTCCCCTAAACTACATTGTTCACAAGGCGACACATCCGACTCGCGGAGTTCTAGTTTGTATTTTATTTCATTTTGTTTTTACAAAGTTATGTTGTTTTTTATTTTGCTTCGCTTTTGAATTTAGTTTAATGTTGTGTTTAAAGTTATTATGATGCTTTTGTACTGTGTTTTTTTGTTTATTTTTGTGTTATTTTTTTGTAAGTAAAATTAAAAAATATTTTCTCATTGTAAATTTCTGATGTCAAACTGGAGACAGTGTCGCTATCTATTATTTGATTTAAAATTGAAAAGCTTTTAGCAAAAAAAAAAATCTGACTTTCGTATTTCAAAACCTTTTAAGAATAAATATTGTCAATTTAACATTTTAAGCAATTTTATTTTAACTTTATTGCAATTAATCAATGCCCTTTTAAGAAATAGAGCTGGACTAGACATACACAATTTGTTTAATGTTTGAAAGAACATAAAAATGAACCAAGTTAAACGTATGCTTTAAATGTAAAATATTTAGGAGTCACAGAACCTATAATTCAAAATGTCGAGTTTACGAATCTCTGTGAATCGACGAACCATCTCGTTTGTGCTGAAAATTATGTTCGTTTTTGCATATAATGTATAATTCAGATTTTGACAGTAACAATATTAGAAATCAGCATGCGTGTTGTACACGTGTTGGTATAAGTTATTTATACAAATGTTTTTTGGTTCAAACTCTAATTTACGATGTATGAGAAATGTCTGATAATGTCTTGATTTGTGAATTATTTGCCAAATTTACAATCGACTAAACTTGCAGAAGCATCAATTGTGAATGATACAGAAATAAATATTTAAAGAGAAAGGATTGGAAAGATTGAAAGTATTTTACATTTCGTTATAACAAATAATAATGAATCATGTTCTTGTAGTATTCTATCATGTTTACCTCAGGTTAGATATGTTTGTGCTTACTTCGATACACGTTGTGGGTAATTTTAGCTGACTGCTTCAAAAACTTGAAACGGAAATGAGAAAATCTTGGTCATGAAGGAAATACTTTGCAATGTTCACTTTTTTGTCAGGAAGTCTTCCAATAATATCTTTTAGATTTGTCTACATCAACTCAATAAAGACACCAAAATTTCAATATAGACTTTACATATGGTTAAATAATGTCTAAGCTTTCGATAATTTTATACATCACGTACCCTTCAAGGTTAGTATGTTTTATTTCATGTAAACCTTAAGTGCTATAAAGTTTAATATTGGAGTTTGTTTTCTTCTTTTCTACTGCAATTTCATTTTAAACCAAGAAATTAAATTCTTTTACGCGAGATCATTTTTTGTGGTTCTGTTTTGCGATCAAAACATCTGTTCAATCAAATGTTTAATAAAAGAACAATTAAAGCTTTTTATGATGAATGATTTCTACTGTCAAGCCACTACCATTTATAATAGTATATATTTAAGCGGATATTGAATGACATGCTGTTTCAGCTGGAACTTTGTTACATTCTGTTATAATAGTTGGTATTGGAATATAAACTGTTTTCAATTTGTAACACATGCCGTGATACTTCCGTTTATGCTTCTTTAATCTCATCAATTGGAGGTTCCATTTGATTACATTTTGCACTTGGAAAAAACTAATGAGGGTAATTTAAACGAACATTCCGTACATCAGGGCATCTGTACGATTGCAAATGTTGTTTTTAATTAAATGTTCCGTTACGTATTGAACTATTCGTTATATCTAATTTTAGAAACCATAACACGTTTGTACATGAATGTTCTTAAATAAATTGTTTTGAATTGAGACATGCATCTAATTAATTATTTGCTAAAGTTTGGAAACCTTGATCTTCACCGACGATGCCGTTCGTGCATGAAATAATGCCCGGAAGGGCACCTGAGGTCTTCCTCCACCAGTAAAGTTGGAACGTCGCGAAATGACCTATACTGTGTCGATGATTTCCCCTTGGACATCTTAATTCAGATAGAAATATTTTCAATCGCCCGTATGTGTCCTTTAATTCCTTGAAGTGTCTAAATGTCAGACAATTTATCATTTGCCGACCAAAAGGTTCATACTTACGGGCTACGTTTCATCCTTTTATATTCTATAATTATTGCTTTTTGGAAAGAAAAAAAGAAACAGACTACTTTATTAAATAAACTCATGCTTTGTCTAATTTATATTTTTTCAACACGCCTCTTGTTCCTGTTTCTCTGATAAGAAATATATATGTAAAATGTTTCATTATGCTCCCTATTCATAGACAGTATGCAGGAATCGGCTTAAATCGGCGTTAATTTTTTTAATTATTATATCTTACAAAAGGATTTATATGACCTCTAAAAAATATGTGTCCTTGGTGTTGTTGTCTCGTAAACAGTGACATTTATCAAGGCGACAGTTTGTTCTTGCATTAGCATGATGTAGTGCCGAATTTTTTATGTTGTTTCGTTAATTAAGTCGAAAAGATATGAACTTCTGCCTTTATGATGAAACATGCTGCTGAAAGATTGAATGAATGTTTAAATCTCATATATCAAACTAATTAATTATAGCCGATGGGTTGTTCAGCTTTGTTTAAAATGTGTTATAACACGTCTTTACCAACCTATCCGGGGGTCATTGACAGGTTATTAGATCATCGAATGAAATTATCAAGAACAGTTACTTTCAACTTGAGAGACAATCAAACGTCTGATAAATTAAGACTACATGCATTGTCTTTGTCTGCAACTTAAAACATGGTTATATTCAAACCGTGAGAGAAAATATTTCTAATGCTCTGCATTTCATGACTCTGCATTTTTATTCAGGATGATTAATTATTCTGCATTCGAACATTAATGCCTCAAAGAAGACAAACAGATATGGGTTAAGCACGCAAGTCTGTCCGATGAGAATATGCTGTGAAGAATTACCCTACAAGATGATCCCATTCATTGTTCCCTATCGTTAAAAAACACGAATATGAAATTTGATCATTCGTTAATTGCCATTGTTCGACCAAGATTATTAGAGTGCTACGAGCACAACATGAAAATTAGATGTTAAGGCTCAATAAAAATAAGAATGTTGACTCAGTAAAATGTAAGAAAGATTGGTAACGTTCGTAAAAAGGCATGAGACATGTTATTAGGTAAAAGATTTCAATAGAATGACCGATCATGATAATATTTGTAACAAAAAGACAACAAGTGTTTTGCTTTGTGAAAGCCTGTCTTACTTTTACTATACCAGAAAATATATCAGATGAACTCTAAGCTTATTTATACAAAATAACATGTTATGGCATACGCAAATCAAGCAAAATCATTTTACATAACATAAATACGGAATGCGTAAAAAGGTGAATAAAAGCACACATTTCCATATTTTCGTTCTTATCCAAATAAATGTAAAGACATCAATTAATATAAAAGGAATGTTGACACTATTACTAAATGCTACAATAAACTGTTATATTGGTTGATACCAACATGATCTGACAGAAAATGTATATATAACGACGTTTATATATATCATAATCTTCGTAGCTCAAACAAACATGATTTCATATTTTAATATTGTATTTTCATTTTGTAAGTATAGCAAACATAATAGATTGGAATGCGTGTGAGTGTTCGTTTTATTGTTGCTATAACAATGTTTTATGATTTTGATTTGGTTAATAATTCCATCAAAATTCGATATAATTTTTTATAACGGTATTTTACAACTTCGATAGTTTATGGTTATTAAGATGTATGTAATACAGTATTTTTTGATATTGCGTATTGTACTTGCCTTATTAGATTCCATGGTTAATTTTGATTTAATAACATGATAGTTTGTTATCGCAGGAATTCCTCAGTTCTCGTAATTTTATCAGTCAAAACACATTGAAACGCTTTGAGGTTAATCTTTCCAACAAGCAGTTGCAATATTCATCTTTGTTTCTATACACAGTCCTGGAAATAAGTTAAGCACACCTCAGAAATTTAAAATTGGTTGTTATTGAAAGCACTGTCATTAGATGACGACTAAATTGAGCTAAGAAATAGTAATTTGATTAAATGATCATAAACCAGTTTACTTTATTCTTAGCCAACTTTTTGAAACATAAGCAAATGTGTTGTTTTATTTTACAGAAAATATGTACTTTTATTTCATTTTATTTATCAGATTAGCCTGTCCGTGCTCTGCATTGCGCCCTGTCCTGTTTTTGTTTTGGGTCCTCCTGGGCCCCTTGCCAATGGTTTGTGTTGTTGGGTCTTGTTGTGATAGCGTTCATTGAACGCAGCATTCCTTATTGATCTTGTTAATCATATATTTATAAGTATGGTATCTGAGCATTTACAAAACATTTACTAATGGATATCTTTTGTTTATGTTGACGATTCGTTATATACAATGACATAATATAGCCAAATGTTTGATAACGTGTGTAACCGCCAAGTGCCCGGATGATAGCCTCTACCACTTCTACTCTGGCGATTTTGAGGTACATTATACCATTCTTGGTGCAGAGATTGTTCCAGTTGTTGCAGGTTGACTACAGCTGGTTCGTACCATTGCCCAAATAAAATTTAAAAATGTCAATTGTGCTCATGTCAAATTGAGGCAAAATGCCGGGTGTGCTTTACTTATTTCCGGGTGTATATTTTCCCCTATGCACGATACACATAAGGCGGCTTTTAAAACTTAGATAAACATTGTAATAACATTTGCCAGACGTGAAGATTGGTAAATAATAGAATATACCGATATTTGCATATTTGCATGTGGTTCAATGTAGATATAATCCCTACAGATTTTTATAGACCTATATTTGTAGCAGAGAGCAACTTCACTTAATACAATGTTGGCATTAAATTGAGATATCAATACGTCTTGAATAAAAACTGTCTGAGAAGCAAGAATTGCATAAATACCTCGTAAAAGAAAAGTGTAGGTATAAATAAGATGACTAGACTAATACCGCAACAATGTCATATACAATATTATACAAGTTCAAAGTTCTAATTCGTTTTGACATATTTTTATAAATTATAACATGCAATATGCTATATAGTTATACTAGAACGTCAATAGCAGACTGGGGCTTTAGCTTGCCTGGATATAGACTACATTTGAATATTTAAAAGTACAGAAAACAAATATAAAAAAATATTTATCAATGTAATTTTCAGTGTATGTATTGAAAACGTACATTTTATAACGTTTAAATAATTGGTTTTAGAGCATGTAAGATGCTTATCACCAGAAGAAAGTAGCGATGGATGTGAACTTATTTATCATCAGCGTAGCAAAATATAAATAAAAACATTGTTGTTTTGACTTCCATGCAAAATACTAAATCACTTTAACCGTACTCATTACTAACAGGCAATAAAAGCAAAAGATAGTTCAGTTAATTGGCCACTAAGTAACTTTTATTTAAACTGAAACAGAACAACAAAAATAAAACAATTTTGAGATTTTTTTTTTAAAAATCGGCATGTTTGGCCTTTTTTCTTGTTGTAAATGCTTTTACTTTTCTATTTTTTAGACAATCGCATCCAAATGTAAAAAATGACGTAATTGTTTCGTTTATGAGACAATTATCGTTTGTCAATAAGACTATGTTTCCAAAGAACTGCAACTTCTCGGTCCTTCCGATATAACTTATTGATAATCGGCAACGTTTTCCTAAGTACGATAAAACAGTGCATGGAGACAAATGAAGTATGTAATTTAAAAAATTAAAAGAAAAAATGAAAAGAATAACGCTCTTAACATAGTCCTTGATTTTCAAGTTAATTGTTGTCTGACCTCCTCGTTCATAGGCTTTGCCTAATTTCACATTATTTAATATAACTAATAAAGAATATAGTCCTATACTGAAATAGATACTTGAATAGTAAAATATAAATGTCGATATCAATTACTTTTACGTCATTATATATTCAGCTGCTACTTAATGTAAGAAATTTGTTTTATATAATACTATCATAAAATCTAAGAAACATATTTTCAAATACTCTGTTAAGGCTGTCTAAGACCCTAGTAAAAGGCGTTGTTACTTTCTTCTGGCGCTCGTAAAGAGAGTGTTAAATGACCAATGAAAATAACACAGTTATACAGTTCGACTCTGTGTATTAGCTAAAAACAGATACCTTCCGGCTAAGTGACGATGCACTGAGCAACATTTTGGCATTTAGTTTTAACACTATTCGATAAAGCCTTGGAGTCATTCTTCCGTTTAGCTGTTT
Source organism: Ruditapes philippinarum (assembly GCF_026571515.1). Lineage (NCBI taxonomy): Eukaryota > Metazoa > Mollusca > Bivalvia > Venerida > Veneridae > Ruditapes > Ruditapes philippinarum. The sequence continues at coordinate 389,261 of NW_026852181.1, forward strand.
TCCATGAAATATTTAACAGCAATTCATTTTAATTACCTCTATGTGAAGATAATGTTAACTTTTTGGAGGGTATTATCCGAAAAATAGCAAATTTATTCTCGTCATTGGATAACCGTAACGTTGTACGTCTTAAATAATATACATGCGACATAAAGAAGTAAAACAGGATATTTTTCTTTTGTCTTGAGTTTAGTTTTTAGCTTGTTTTAGTTTTTTTTTATGTAAAAAGTTTTAAAATTCGTTTTGTAAAATACAAGTATACATTTTAAATTAGTGTTCTTATTTTCCCTTTAAATACTGCAAAATTGATTAAAAGGTACACATTGGGATTAGGCAAATTATTCTTTAAAAATGATCTTAATTTATTTCGCAAAAGATTTTTAGTTGTTTTTTGTGTGTCTCTTTATTTATTTGTTTCGAAAATGTTGATACCGACCGAATACCTAATTCAATTTTGTTATTGTTGCCTTTTGGCAATTAGTACAATAATTGTGATTAAGTATTTTATATGAAAGTCAAACTATTTGTTTTTCACATTTTGCTACTTATATGACACATACTCACTGTCACAATCTGGGCTACTTTCTTCAGATGTTAAAACTATACCATACACTTAAAAATTATTTTAACGTTATGAAAACAACAGCATGTTTAGCTTGTGCTAAAGAATGATTAAAAGTTGGATTCTGTCGCATTATGTGCCTTTAAACTATTTCTCAGCCTTATTCTATTTTAGATATATTTTGACATGCCTTGACAAAATCAACGTGACTGAGACAAATATGATTATATGTAGTTGTTCATGTAATTTTTCATCAAAATAATAGCTACTTTAGAGTCATTATGATCAATCTACAACAATTTTTATTTTATACAGTTTTTTGAATATTTTATCGAGAGAGTTCAGCTACTGTGTCAGTTGTTGACAACACCCCAGGTGCTATTAGTGTATCTGCTCGATTAGTGTTGGTATGAGATAATGACTTTGAAAGCACATTCAAAAGAGACTTATCAACAACATATGTGTTACAGGGGTGTCCGTAGACGAGTCGAGTTGCAAATTCGTATTCCGCGGAATATTTGGATTCTTTCATGTGAGGAACCCACCCAACTAACTTACAGAACGTCGATGGTGTTCAATTCAGATAACCGTTCGAATAGAAATAATGAACGAAGCACCATAGATTTTTCTCAACAAAAACAATAATAAAACACACAGAAACTTGCAATATGATCCTTTACAGTGTTTGTGCAGATTAAATTTACTACAGACATATAGATCCGTTATTTTGAAATAAATCAAATCGACGTGCACTAGCTAAACTATACTGAAGAATATAAAATTTGAAATTAAAATTAATTTTCTAGACTAAAAAGAATTTATTTAAACAATGCCAGGCAATGTTTCTACAAATATTTTCGATCTCAAAGTATTTGTAGGTTATAAACACTTCAACAATATGTCTAACATTCGTATCTTTTTTTGTTATAATAACATATTTGTTTCAATTTGATTGGCATGACCCATTTGTAAATTGATATCAGAACATCTGACAGAGTATCTGCTTTTTGTCTAATCGAGTTTTTACATTTTATAAAATTATTTCAATGATGAACTATCAAGCTTCATTTTATTGTATAAGAATCTTAACTTTGACAGAAAGTGTCTGGTTATACGTCTGTTAGCAAAACAGATAAAGATGAAGTGAGTTTTTCAATCACTTTAAGATACTGTGGATTTTAAATATATAATTACAAACCTTTGCACGCTGGATATGTCGAGATTTTTTTTTTTTTGCTTTTCTGTCTGACTGTATGTAAGTTAATCCCATTATCAATAAATGGAATTCAAATTAACGAAGCTTTAAATCCATACATATAATATGATACGAATTTTAGAATTGGCAAAAGGGAATTTGTGTAGTGCAGCAAAGATGGTTTAAACAGTACCCAATTTTCAACACTTCATGTATTAGAATCAGTGATCCTGCAGAAAAGGCAGGTTTCACGGGGAAACACAATTACTCATTGTTACTCGGAAAATAAGGAAAAAACTCATTGCAATTGGAATTGAACTAGAATGAAATTAATTATTAATTACCGAGCCAAAATTAAGCGTAATTGCTTTTAGGATTAAACTCGTTAACTTTTTTAATTGAAATTTAATTTCCATGCACGTATGATCTCGTCAAACATCAGTTATTTTTCTTTTAACTCTTTATTGTGTTTTATTTTGTCCAATTATGTTTTTTTACTAGGCGAGTGGTTCCAGTATTCCTGACTTAAACACTGTTTAATCAACCTTAGAATATGTTGCCTGCTTTTTAATTCGTCTTTTGACAGCTTATCTGTGATATACAGGCTTCATATCCTCTGATCCTATTTCAAAATTCAATTTTATTTAGTTTCGCTAATCTATAGACAGAAAGGTAACTTAAGTGCATGTATTTAGAAACACTTGATACAAACACTCTTCAGTTAATGCACGGAAGTGTGATGGATATACTATTTATTTAAACACATTTCCAGTGCTTTAACAATAACTTATAGACAAGGTTAACGCCCAACCCCCAGTAATTAGAAGGTAGATTTGTTCGTACGTCATTAATAACCGAAGGTTTGTCGTTCACGTTTTTATACTTAGGTAGCATTTTCTATCTTATTTCCCTAAACATCAATTTCGTAAATTAGTTTAATTTTTTTCACTAGCATAACTGGAAGAATTCGGATATCTCTTTTGTAATGATCTTGTGTATATAAATGCAATGTTTGCAATGTGTTTCAACGATCAAACCGACATCACACTACTGTTTTATCTTAGTTCTTACAGCAAGAGTGACACTTCAGAATAGGAAATAACAAGAATGGTAAGCACAAATCAAATCAATGTTTTTACATAAAAAATAAAAGAATAATCACATGTATTTAATATAAACTATCATGCGTACAAAGATAAGAGCAATACATCAAGTTTGTTAGTATCTTCCGTGTACTTTTTCGTTAAAACACTAATCAGGTCAACTGATCGAAAAATTGCGGAGGCGTGCATATTTCTCTCTGAGTTGGGATCCAAGTGTAACACCAGATTACATTTATATTCTATTCACGATTTGATTTGCATAATTCCAGTGTCGAATTCACCATAAGTGACCAATAATGTGTATTAAGTAATTTAGGTAACTGAATTTAGGTTATTCAGATATGAATAAAAGTAATTTATAGGGACTTATCAAATCTTGCTCTAAATGATTATTTCGACAAGTGTAATTTCGTATCATCAATAATTCGTGTAACGAACGCTTTTTACGAATTAATGAACATACGTATATTTTCATGTGGGAAAAAGAAATAATATAGACTGTTGTTTGAGGTGAAATGGATACAAAAATATTGAATTGTTATGATAAAATGATAAAGATAAAACTTTAGACATCATATTTATTTCCATCATATAAAATATCAGTACCCATAGCATTATGTATAACTTTATTCCTGACGGACATTTATGGTTTATCTGAACCAATATTGACAAGGACTCCAGTAGCTCACCGCACAAAGACCACAATGGGCACAGTAGTCTAAGAAGGACGGATGTAACAAACTGACTATTCAATAAACGAAATCATAGGAAATCCTCTCTTTGCAAATAAGCATATAAAAATCATGTATGACATGCATGACTGTTACATTAATAGCTGATCAGAAGTTAACACCTGACAGATTCAAACGTGGAGTTTGTAAAGTAATTAGTAGAATAATCACATGTACCAGTTTGTTATCGGAAATCTATATAACATGTATAAAGAAGAATGTAGAAGACGTATCAGTCTAGTTCTAGCTGAATAGCTGACTCACCAGAAGCTTTCTTTGTAACTAAATGATGTCATAAATTGTAGATTTAGTTGTCTTTTGTTGTTGTTGTTTTTTCCCCAATTTCTTTATGATTAACGTAATTTTTCTCTGTACAGTTCCTTGACCTCTTGATTCAAATGAATGCATATAGGCTAGACTTAGCTGCTGTAAAGTGGTACATGTATGTCCTCTAAGACATATCTACAATGTAAAAAGAAGGACATCTTATTCTTCAAAGTAGCATCATTGGCAATTTCTGCTAATGTAAGTATCAATCTTTGTTCATGTATAACTAATGATAATGACATGTTAGTGACTTTATATCATTCAACCGTGAGCGGACAATGACTTTCTTAGAACAGCATAGGAAAATAACTGTTTCTGTAGGATTTGAGGTGATTTTTAAGATTATAAAGACTGAATATGAGTATACTATCTTTTTTGTGGGTCTTTTAATTAACTATTTATAACCAATAGAAATAAACTAAAATATCAAAATACGTTATTCTCACCTTGCTTATGATATGTTGTGATAACAACAATGTAATATTAGCTCCTTGTTTTGGCTTCATATGAATGCACTTATAACAGAAGCTTATTAATATCCTGTTTATCTTAGCTGAAGAAAATAGCGCTGATACAGAAATGGTTGTTACAATACAGAAATATTTGTAACAAAGATTCCAATATGTTAACAAAGCGGTAGTTTGACTTCCATACAAAATACTTAATTACCTTACTTGTACTAATTGTCAGAAAGGCAAATGAAGGCAAATGACCATGTATGTCTTTTTGAAAACAGGACATAAAAATTAAAACGATTTTGAAAAATGAAAATGAATGCATTCCTGAGGCTTAATGGGTCTTTAATACTTGGATTAGCTATTTATTTCATTGCGAGGGAAACATACGTAAACCATGAGAATTGAAAAATTACTACGTACATGTTTTAAATAAATCACGTGAGATAGATATCTTATTTATTACTTCGTGAATTACATGCTTCGACAAATTATATCAAAATGAAAGAGTAAGGCGATTGTGTATTTCTGCCTCAAATCCTTTCAAAATGTATAAACAGTTTCTATTTTGAGAAAATCCGGAATCTGTCTTCTTTTTTTCTGCCGAAATAGAAAAATCATTACTTTTAAATTGCATTATAACTTTCGAATTAAATGTGCATTTATAAATCCAAATTTGGTATTTTAAGCTTAAATCTTAATTACATTTTATAGTGCATAATAAGTCCTTTACATATTTGTACGTGGTTTGTTTTATGAAGGATAAACTAACTGTTTCAAAATTTAAATAAACATTGAAATAACACTTTGGAGACATGATGACGGGATAATAATGGAATTTATAAACATTTGCATATTCGCATGTAATTCTGTGTAGATGTTATAGAGAAAATTGATAGCAGGCATGTTTTTGTGAGAAACTACTGTTTATGAACTGCAGTATGGAAAGTGAATATAACTAAGTTTCTTAAAAGTCTGTTTTAGAAAACGTTGGAATAGTATATTGCAAAGTATATTATGTACTTTGTATAAATAACTTAAATACACAGACACTAGTATGTTTCAAATTGTTGTTATTGTTGTTAAACGGAAATATATCTAAAGAATAATAATTTTAGCGTTACCTGTTGCTTATTTACTTGCAATGTACAGCATATGGTTGGGAAAATGATATGTGCAACTAACAGTATTTCGTAAGTCTGAGAATTTGATATTTCCTCATTTGAATATGAAACAAATTGTATTTTATACAAGCAAAGTAGCATCTTTGTTTTACAAATAAAAATCAGAAAATCAATTGATATCTATGATATATTCAAAAGCGATTTTATTTTGAAAAATATATTTTTATTCATATATATGTTTATTATTTTTTTTTATATTTTTGTGAATTAATATTTTTCATTATTAGAATATTTTTTATCTATCTACTTTTCATTCATTCGTTCATTCATTCGTTCGTTCGTTCGTTCATTCGTTCATTCATTCATTCATTCATTCATTCATTCATTCATTCATTCATTCATTCATTCATTCATTCATTAATGCAAAATGGAATGTCTTATACTGTTTTCTAATGGTTATGTTTCCTTTATAATGCGGAATGTTGAGTACAATTTTATTTTTAGTTGACTAATTAAATATTCAAGCCAACATCATATCAAATATAATCACAAAAACATCGCATATTGCTTGTCATATTTCAAGCCTTCAAATTAATTTTATGTGCATAATTCTTGGTGATACTTTTAGAACGATCTCTTAAACGACAACTTTATTAGACATGGTGTTGGATTTATTGCTCTATTCAACCGTTTCACATGAAATATTTAAACAGCAGTTCATTGTCGTCACTCGTAAAAACAGCGTATCATGAAAACTGATCTGAGTTTCTCATGCTACAAGTTCCTTATACAAGTGGTGTAAATAGCAATGCAGCACTCTATTTTTCACTAAAATGAGAATAATGAAGTAGAGTTCTCATCATTATTTACTTTGAAAATGAACAATAGCAAATGAAAGGCAGTTATGTTTTTTTAAGATCAAAAGTGATTGTACTTTGGTAGGAAAGATGTTTCTTTAATACATTCTCTTTAAACTCTTACAAAAGTCTTCACAAGTGTGTTTCATCACTAAAGGCCTAATATATCATCATTCATTACAAGTACCGAGCAATTGATTTAGTGAAATAAACTTAACGTGTGTTCTATTTCTTTGTTTACTGTGTTTAACAAATTCGCTTGCTTATACAAGGAGCTTTTAATTACACGATTCGGCTACTGTTTGAAACAATTCTTCTTATATAACTTGATTTGTTAAGTACGAGTAAACACTCTTCAACATTATTTTCAATATTTACTAATCATCTTAAGCAACATATGCATCATTTGTACGTAATAGCTTACAGCTGAGGTTACCATTCGTTTAAGTCAATGCCTTGTAAATGCCCATTTAACATCATAACGAAAAAAGAAGTAAATTATCGACAAATGGCTAGTTCAGTCAATACAACTTAAACAACTTAAATTACATTACCTCTACTTGCGACATGTCTAGGTTTTATCCAAAGCCTTACTCGTAATGAATTTAGTGAATGGAGCATTGTAACACCGCACTTTGGGGTCAAACGCACTTAAGGGTCGAACCCCAAAGTGCGTTACGCACTTTGGGGTTGGACCCCATAGTGCGTTACGCACTTTGGGGTCCAATTTCGACCCCAAAGTGCGTTAAACAGGTACATATGCATTTTTCAACATCAGGCAAACGACCGCACTTTGGGGTCAGAGAAAATTTATGTTCATAATGTTTTAAATAATATAGTGTAGTCAAAGCCAATGGTAAACAAAAATCAAGGTATTAAATAGACACAAAACATGTGCCCTGAATCAATAGGGATTTAAATGGTCTTGATTAGTAAGTGAAGAACTTTCACAAAATAAATCACCAAAAAAAGAATTTGTATCAATGCAGCACGCCTCCAGATTCACGCTAATTTTCATGAAAATTTTGAAAATTTATTTGAATGTATAATATTGTGGAATAACCAAAAGGAAGCAATTTGCACATTATCAATGGCACTTTTAACTTACGTAAATTACCAAAAAGTTGTCAAAATATGCATAAATAGCCCTTAATGCGTTAGTAACGCAGTAGGAATATAGTTGTAAATATTGAAAACTAAGTCATTGACCGCACATAACATGTAAAATATTACTTGAATCTTGAATCATTTTACATTTCCTATAATCGTAGTACATATTTCTCAAGTTTGATTTTATTAAAATATTTTGACTCATCTGGAGGCATGCAGCTTTAAGCTTAAAATATGTTTTTCTAAAAGTTTCCATTTATTTTAAAAGAATGTACACCTTTCATTAACTCCATTGTTTTTAGCTAAATGCATCATTTTCCCGTTTGTTATTTACACATTTTACAGAAATATGATAGTCTTTGCATAGACAAAGGTATAAATTCTGGGTAATCTTAGTAAGACATTTCAGTAAAAAATTTGCCTGATAATATGTTAAAATAGCCATTCATTTAGCTAAATGTGACACATTAGAAACTTGACTAGGTGAAGATGCGGCTTTAAGTAGTAGTCCGTACAGGCAGTCAAAAAATATCAACTATTTAAGTAGTCGCACATTAAGAACGAGCTTCAGAATAATGTAAAATTCTCACTGGGGGTATAGAGGGGATTGTGTGATATCGGTCTCCCCGAGGTTTAAAAATAACATTTTACAGGCCCATTATGCTTTTATTTGTTTTTCTTCAGCTTTTTTATTTTGATGTTCTTTTATATTATCAAAAAACAAAACAAAACACATTGGCCAATTACCTGAACCATCTTTTTCATCTGTTGCTTTTTGACAATGATGAGTACAGTACTGTTATAGTGATAAGTAGTTTACATGTTTTATATGGAAGTCAAATACTACATTGTTTTGACTACTTTTATGACAAATAATTTCACATTTATCGCTACTTTATTCAGGTAACAAGCATCTTACATTTCTCTGATACCATTATTTTAACATTATAAAATTCATCTTTCTAAAGAAGTATGTAAGATTTCCCATTAAAAAAGCATCTGGCGAACGGTTGTTACGGAGGGGGAAAAATATTAACTGCATGTTATTTCATTCCTTACATATTTAAAATGGAGCTCAACATGGCACCAAAAGTTATCAAGTAAATGACTGACAGAACGGGATATTTTTCGCAGCATCTTCAAACTTTAGGAATACACGATTTATGTACTAAAATATTTTGAACGGTGGCAAAAAAGTGTCATTTGCAACTTTTTTTTTGTTTTTGATACCTTTTTTTTTTCGTACATATTTTTTGTTGTTTTTTTTAGCTCACCTGAGCTTGCTCAGGGTGAGCTTTTAGGATCGATGAATGTCCGTCGTCCGTCGTCCGTCCGGCCGTCCACAATTGCTTGTGAACACTCTAGCGGTCGCATTTTTGCCTCAATCATCATCAAACTTGGTCAGGATGCTTATCTAGTTGAAAGCTCGGATGAGTTCGAACATGGGTCATCTCAGATGAAAAACTAGGTCACAAGAGCTAAAAATAGAAAAACCTTGTGAACACTCTAGAGGTCACATTTTTGACCCAATCTTCATCAAACTTGGTCAGGATGTTTGTCTAGGTGATAGCTCGGATGAGTTCGAACATGGGTCATCTCGGATGAAAAACTAGGTCACAGGAGCTAAAAATAGAAAAACCTTGTGACCACTCTAGTGGTCACATTTTTGACCCAATCATCATCAAACTTTGTCAGGATGCTTGTTTAGATAATAGCTCGGATGAGTTCGAATATGGGTCATCTCGGATGAAAACCTAGGTCACCGGAGCTATAAATAGAAAAACCTTGTTAACACTCTAGCGGTCACATTTTTCCATCAATCATCATCAAACTTGGTCAGGATGCTTATCTAGTTGATAGCTTGGATGAGTTCGAACATGGGTCATCTCGGATGAAAAAGAAGGTCACCGGAGCTAAAAATAGAAAAACCTTGTTAACACTTTAGCGGTCACATTTTTGCATCAATCATCATCAAACTTGATCAAGATGCTTGTCTAGGTAATAACTCGGATGAGTTCGAACATGGGTCATCTCGGATGAAAAACTAGGTCACAGGAGCTAAAAATAGAAAAACCTTGTTAACACTCTAGTGGTCACAATTTTGACTCAATTGTCATCAAACTTGGTCAGGAAACTTGTCTAGGTCATTGCTGGGAATAAATCGAACATGGGACATCTCGGATGAAAAACTAGGTCACAGGAGCTAAAAATAGAAAAATCTTGTTAACACTCTAGTGGCTACTGTTGTGATCCAAATATTCTGTTAATTGGTCTGAAAGTTTGTTTTGATGATTTCTAAGTCAAGATCGAACATGGGTCATCTTGGATGAAAAACTAGGTCACACCGCCCAAATATGGAAAAACCTTGTAAACATTCTAGTGGTCACATTTTCAACTCCATTATCATCAAACTTGGTCAGAATGCTTGTCTAGGTAATTGCTTGGATGAGTTCGAAATCGCATGTGAAACTAGGTCACCGGAGCTAAAAATAGAAAAATCTTGTTAACACTCTAGTTGCTACTGTTTTGATCCAAGTATCCTGGAAATTGGTCTGAAAGTTTGTTTTGATGATTTCTAGGTCAAGTTTGAATATGTGTCACCTGGGTAAAAAACTAGGTCGCACTGCTCAAATATGGATAATCCTTGTTAACACTGTAGTGGTCACATTTTTGACTCACCTGTCATGAGACTTGGTCAGAATGCTTGTCTAGGTAATTGTTTGGATGAGTTTGATAATTCAGGTGAGCGATCTAGGGCCATCATGGCCCTCTTGTTTTGTTTGTCATACATTTTTTTTTTAGTTTTGAATACATCCTTTTTTTTTAAGTTTTGCATACATATTCTTTTTAAGTTTTGCATACATATTCTTTTCAAGTTTTGCATACATATTTTATTTTAGTTTTGCATACATATTTTATTTGAGTTTTTGGTACATATTTTATTTTTGTTTTGTTTTTTACTTTTTTTCGTACATAATTTTACATGACGCCATTTGCAAAGTAGAGGTTTGGATAATTACGCCATTTGTAAAACACCATTTTCAAACACTTCGCCATCTGTAAATTACAGTACCCCATTTGCAAACGCCATTTGCAAATACCAACATTTTCATTTTTGGAGGTATCAAAAAGATAATAACACTTTTTAGTATATATATATATATATATATATATATATATATATATATATATATATATATATATATATATATATATATATATATATATATATATATACAGAGACATAGATATAATCTATGTCTCTGATATATACATGTACATGTATATACATGTATATATATATATTTTTTTTCTAAATCAGTGGAATATAAAGACCAATTTAGATCTTTTATTGGGCATTATTGTAATACACCAGTCATTTGTAACCACCTCCCTTGACCCAGGGGGAGTGCGGGTTAAAAAAGAATCGTTTGATGTCTGCGCTTTCCGGGGCATAAGGCAGGAATGTTATTATCTGAATATCCCCCGCAGGGCGAAGATTTTACCAGTGGTCGGCTTGGTTTAAAGTCAATGCCCCTCCCCCCGCTATACTCAGGGGGTGGGGTTGAGTGGTGCATATTCATTCACCAATCAACAGCCCTTTCCAAATAGACACTAATATAATAGTAGATAATAATTTTAAAAAAATACACTAGTTATATTAAATACATATGATTTAAAAAATGGGCCGAAAAAGGTCGGCCGAAACCAGACTTGCGCGGCCAAAAACGACTGGGCCGATTCCAAAAAATGGGCCGAAATGTGACCAAACTACTGTGCTAGTTTTATACTCAACTATGGGCTGTTATGAGATGTGAAGGCTGTTTTGATTGGCTAAAATATGTACGAAAAACCAAAATAAAAAATGTACGAAAAACTTTAATAAAATATGAATGCAAAGCTCAAAAAAAAAAATATGAATGCAAAACTGAAAAAAAATATGTATGCAAAACTTAAATAAAAATAAATGCAAATGTCACTTTTATGCCACCGTAATTTTGTTATATGAACAAATTATTATTATTATTGGATATTTTAAGTGGTAAAATTAATGAAACTTTTATCACTTAAGCATCATCAAAGTATTGACCGCCATCTTGAACTCCACCTCAAATATTTCAATGTCGAAGATCGAAAATAAGTCAGTTCTCAGTATTTAAGCAGAACTCAGATTACACCTTTAGACGTCTGGAACCCAAAGTGCGTTGATATGTAGCATATTAACGAACTTTGGGGTCAAATTCTCGATTTTGACCCCAAAGTGCGTTTGACCCCAAAGTGCGGTGTTACAGAGCATAATAACATCAATCTGTTAATAAGGGTACATGTGTATGAGGCTCGCCCTGTATTTCAATAAGGCATGAAAATACATTTAAATTGTTTCAGTTTTAAGCTGTTAAGTAAATAGAAACAAACAGTAGCCCTAAAGAAAGCTCAATACGGTAAAATTGAAATTGTTACAGGCTCGGTTTAATTGTGCCTGTTCATCGACGGTAGTGGTAATTGCAAGGTATCGTCCACGCCCTTCTAGCATCGAGCTAAGCAGAATTCGACATTTAACATGAACTGATTATTTTGAAACATCCTCAGAGCAGTTGTGTTTAAATGGCGGTTCTCATGGAATCTTCAATATCACACGTTATTGCCATTCCATGACAAGCTGTATATTGTCTCCATGGAAGAAATGCGTGCCCCTTAACGAGAAAACAATAGGCAAAACTAAATAAAATGGAATTTTGACAAGGGTCAGAGGTTATAAAGACGATGTATGGCACCAAATTGTTGGACAAATAACATTTGATTCTATATTTAGTGATGTATAAACAACATAAATGTTATGTTTTTAAACAGTAATTATTTTATATTGTATGAAATAAATGTTCCAGTATCCTGAAGATAAAACAATTAAGCAATAACTATGCTTCATTACCATTGTGTAAATACAGCGTAATTTGCTAAATGGCCTGGAATAATTATTTTATTTCCTCTTGTTATTTTCATTCTTTACATACTTTAAGATTAATGTGCTGTCAGAAAACATGGAGCAGAAAGTTGAACATTTACAACAATTATCGTATAATTAACTCAAACCAACTTTATAAGGGACAACTTACATTTTTCAATCAATGTCATTTGAAATAACATATGATACAACATGAAAATATGGTAACACCATTATTATGATATTACTATTATTTTACGTTTATACAACATGTTTTACAATGATTTATATACTTTAAAAACCCATTCAGCAACTGTTGTACTACTAGTATATCTGTTCTTTTAAATATAATGACTAACAGGGGGTATCTTCGTTCAGGGTATCTTCTTTCACACTCGCCGATAACTGTAATATTTGTTGCTTAACCCCTTAAATTTCCTTACAGATCTTAGTTGATGAACATTCATATCTTTCCTATTATAAATAACAACACCTCCATACATGTAACGTATAGGAAAATGGGAACAACAATATTATCAAAAAGTGCCAGTTTCATTTTTAAATCTAAATTAGCATCATTGAAAAAGGTGTTTAGATCTGATCTAGTTGCTGCTTTTAATGCTTATTCTGATAAAAAAAATAAGCATTGACTTAAACTTTATTTTGAAAATTTAACAATAAATTTATTCAACAGTTTAGCTATTTAAGCACTATTTACTTGTTCCCAACAAGTACTTTTACAATTCCATCATGTTGACATAACATCTACAATATTATATCCATTTACGACATAATCACAGGATATATTTTTATAGTGCTTCTCATATTCCAGTCAAACCAGCGTTAAAGACCACATCCAAATAAGATAGCTTTAAATAAAGGTCATTCAACCACAACCCTCTATTAATTTAATAGAACAAAATAACTTCCAAATGAAGATCACTTGTCTCTAAAAGTCAAGTATAGTCTCTCACTTTGGAGACCTTTTATTCACAGGTTTTAATGTGTTGTTCACAGATGGACATCACAATGCCATTATGCTGTTGGGTAAACTAATAATAATCTGTGACTGGGCAGTAATTTGTGTTTGTGGTTATTTCAGATTCTTATATTTTGAGAAGCTCTAACTTCCGACTTCTGATATTCATGCTTCTTTCCCTCTGATCCCATGTATTTAATCCGTTGTGTTATGATCCTCCTACTGTTTACATCGTCTAGAGCAAGCGCGCAAGCGCACTCTTTTACTTGTCAACCATATGCTATTTTTATTGAATGTCAAAATATGTCACATTGAAGTCACATCCTTGAACTGTCCCGTATGTGTATGTTTCTAAATTCCAATTTACATCATTGTCATGTATAAAAGTGGTTGAAAGGCCGTGGTAGGCGCGTAGGCGGTAACTTGCATTGATCACAAATAAAAAGCTTTTACCCAACATCCCTTTTAGAGATTTATATCAGGCCTTCATGCGCAAGCGCAAGTGTCATTGAAAGGCAATTAAATCGTACAAACAAATCACATTTTGTACCAGACAGGAGTTTATTTGCATTTATTCAAGTGTCTATTTCACCATAAAAGACCAATAAAACGTAAGTAACATAAGTAATTAAATTTACATATTCAGACAGCATTGTAAATATTGAGAGAAATAATATTTTCTTAACGAAATATAATCAAACATGGAAACGAACTATCTTTGACAGAGCCACGATTGAATGTTGATAAACATTCATCAAATGTGATGATTACCTTGTTTTTTTTCTATCACGTTAGGAAATTTCAAACTAATATCGTATTTATGGATATTGTATATTCATTGTGAGGGAAACGTCCAATTATTACTACAGTTTAAACAAAACTTGTATGTCATAATCTATGTGAACACGTCGCACTATAACTGGAATATATATAGAGGTTAAAAAAAACATCATCAACACGATTTAACTGTATTTGTGAAAAGAAGACCTTGTTTGCTTACTATGCTTGAACAATTTTAGTCGACTTTTAATTTAATACAGTATCAGTAAATATCAAAGTGAAACAAAAATGCTGTACAAAATCTAAATTTTTGCTCAGGTATTACCAAATACACTACAGTTGTATAAGCTGCTATAATCACAAAGATTGTGTGGGCGTGGAATCGTCTCTCAAAATGGTGGTTACTTATGTGTGTAGATAACAGTATTTTCTAGACAGTAGTTAATTTGCATTATTCCGGTGTCAGATTCTCCATAAGAGACCATTAATGTGTATTAAGTAATCTACGTAATAGAATTTACATAATTGGGATATCAATAGAAATCAATTGTTGTATTATGTTAGCCTTACTAGACATAGAGGATATATTACAACAAGTAAAATTGATTATTAACTAATGCAGTAGCCGATTTTACCACTTTAGTATTATCAAAGAAATAAGTAGAACAGATGTTCGGATAATTTGCTCTAAGTTCTTCTTGTATTTTAATTATGCAAAATTATTATGCACATTTAAGTTGAAATAGCCATAGTATCAATTTTTTCATTTGTTTGTATGGCACACAGCATACTTATTTATTACAGTTTATACAGTTTATTTGGCTAAATCGGTATGTCTTAAATGCCTTTTGCCGTAATAATAAAGTTGTTATTATCAGACAAATCGAATAGCGATAATAGACAAAAAATGTAATAAAATGAGTTATGTTTGTAATCTAGCTAATGTCATTACCAATCCAGGTTGCCTGAAATAATGCACGGAAGGGCACCTGAGGTCTTCCTCCACCAGTAAAGCTGGAACGTCGCGATATGACCTATTCTGTGTCGATGTGACGTAAAACCCAAAACAAACAAACAAACAAACAAACCAATCCAGGTATAATTAATGACAAACACTTAAAAATGACATGATATCATTCAACTCTTGGACAACGACTTTCTTAAAGAAACACGTGGGAAATCACCTGTCTTATGTTGTTTTGAGGTAATCAATTTCTACTAATACCAATGTCTGAATTGTATAACAGATAAAACGAAGAATTGACGCACTATTTAAAATGTTATTATCTAACGTCTGTAGTGATAGGCTATTCTAAATGATTTCTTTAAATGTTATTATTGACATCATTACAGAACACAAAAACTTTATTGTCGGTGTGGATTACGGACACCTTATACATAAGTAAACAAGGTTCATCAATTAAGTACAAACGTATGAATTAGGGAAATTAGCTTACCTAATATACATATATATTAATTACTATAAGGGACAAATCTGATGGCGTTGGACAATGCACATCCGCCGACATGTGGCATTTGAAGAGTTCACATAAATCACACAGTAGAAAAGACTTCATTTTACATTAATTCAAGAGTACGTTTCAACCGGAAGAAGCATTATTGAAACACGCTCAAGTGATTTGATTTGCATATCCAGGCAAATTACTAATTAGAACAAAACAACAACATGAAGTAACATCTTTCCCCAGAAATGCATAAAAGCAAAAGAGGATTAAACAATAAATAATGGTTTAAAAGATGTTTATCACATGAAGAAAGTTGCAAAAAGTAAACAATGTACATTATAGTATATTGACTTCCAATTCATGTACCAGTTCATGTTAAATGTTGAGTTCTGCTTAAGCCGGTGCTAGGGTGCGTGGACGGTAATTTGCACTTGACAG
Organism: Ruditapes philippinarum; assembly: GCF_026571515.1. NCBI lineage: Eukaryota > Metazoa > Mollusca > Bivalvia > Venerida > Veneridae > Ruditapes > Ruditapes philippinarum. The sequence continues at coordinate 405,330 of NW_026852181.1, forward strand.
TACCGTCCATGAACAGGCTCAATCAAACCTATCCTGCAATATTTTCAATTTTGCCGTGTTGGGCTTTCTTTGGAGATTCTTATTTTCAACATTTAACATGAACTGGTAAAATTTAGAATTTTGAAACAGCCGATCAAGACACGATCAAACAGAGTCTCTGCAACTTTCATTATTGTGTTATTTCTTCCGATGGATAACCACCTTATACAGAGTTTTGAGAGTGACAATATTTACCGTCGTTTAAGGCAAAACATTTTGATGTTACATCTAGAAATGCATAAGCATTATATAAACAAATCACCTCAGTGGCTTAATGTTTTTTCAGACATTCGTAGTTTTCAAACCTAAAGATGTATGTTCGAGGGCAGTACAGTCTTTAATCTTGGTCGTCTTCTTTATAAGATACATCGATAAGACATAAATGCCCCTGTTATACCCTGCACATTCAAACGGAACATGTAACTAATTTCAGTTTGCACTGGAAGATATCTAATTTTCAATTTAAATAGAAAAAAATGCTAATAATGTGTTGAGGAAATAGCGGTAAAATGGGGGTAATTATCAATTACAGAAACTGAAATACGCACAGTTATTTAAGGTTTACAGTCATTGACTTTTTTTGATTAATTGTAAACTGAATTTAGTGCGGAATTAAAATTATGATAAACATGTTATGAAATTTATGAGTGGTAAATTTGTTTTGTTTCAGTAATCGTATAGTCTATGTTCAAAGGAGACGCAATATAGGATATCTGGTATTTAACACGCATGAAAATTATACGTAAACAGAATTAACTGTTTGGATTAAAATATTCGGCTGCAAAGATTTTGTTAATGCGCCTTTGGCTTTTAAACAAATGAACAGCCATATTACATTCATGCAGGAAGTTTGGATATATTTTTTTCCAAAATTACTATTGGTACCAGATATATAGCTTTATACATTTTGAAAATTGATTACATTTGGCATACTGAGGATATTCAAAACCATTTATGAAGTTAGAAGTATACAATTTATTTAATGATATATGGCAACATTATTTGGTAGAATACAGCAAATGCAAATTAAGCGATCAAAAACTATTTATTATAATATGATAAAGTTGAAACTTTTGACCAGCATTTATGGAAATGATGATGTTGTTTGTTATGTGTTGTTTTTTAAATGTCTGATAGTTGTATTTTATGGATATCCATAATAATATTATCTTTCCGTTAAGATCCATTAAAACAATAAAAGTAACATAAATTAGAGAAGATCATAGACTCTGTATCATCAGAGATAATAAAATGTACAAAAACTTTCTAAATCCACTAGCACAGGCTAGATCATTATAAACTATTCAGTGCTTAAAGAAAATTAGCCAATGATCCCGGAGTGCCCATGCAAAACGATAAATCTAGTTAGCATTGAGTGTTCAATATTGATTAGTTAAATTGGCCGATCTATTGTAAACATTTTTGTTTTGAAGCAATCTGCGCATGTTATTCGTAATAGGAAAAGAGAAATAAATATTAGTTGGTTCGTGTTATAGATCTGCATTATCAACTAACTGTGTATGTATAAACATTTATAAGCGTCTCCTCGCATCCAAACACTTTTCTATGTAACAACATGCATGTGTCTAATTTACAAGTGAAGACGCCCGAATTCCAAACATTGCTTTCGGTTTAGACGTTTTAGTTTTTATCACCATAAGTAAAGCATGCATTAGTCTAGGCCGCTTTTCATTTAGCTCGTTTAATATTTTTACCTGAACACTGGTAATGTTCAAGTAATGTTCAAGTTAACAGTTTATCTATTTTGTGTTAATATGCTACAGTGCATCCGAGATGTATTTGTAATGATGTATTGGCTCGTTCCCAATATACCGAAAGGCAATAAATATTGTTAAAGCACAATTAACGACTCACATATTAAAAAAAATCTATATAATATATACTCCTTCAGAATATAAATATAATGATAATATCATGCAATTAATTTTTTTTGCTAACTTCACTATCCATTTTGACTCTAATCCACGATTCTTTATTTGAAGGGTACACTTTGATTACTAGGTAGTTGTCTGTATTTTTTGTAAGTTACAAAAAGCTTGCAATTGTGAGCATGAACTTAGAAATTCGTTCTTTAAATTGGAATTCGGGAATAAAAATGTTTTACTATTTTTATATAACAGAACAAACTTCATTTGAACGGAAAAATATTGAACATGAATTTTATTATAAAGTTTAATATTCAAACAATGCTACTATGGTTTAAATTTAATAAAAATTGACATAATTATAATTGTTGATTCACAGTATTTCAAATGTAATACATATGATTGATTGAACAAGATCACAATTTATTTACCATTTGCTTAGAACTTGAATAAAATATTTAATATATATATACACTCAATTTCAATGTTTTTTATGGTCTATGCATGTGCCCTTCATGTTTCATATAAGAAGAATTTTTTGTTAAGAAGTAAAATAAATAATAAGCACTTTGTCTGTGTAATACTGAAACGACAATTCAATCAGCTGGACACATTAGAACTAATTGTGTGACCAAACATGCATCGCTCAAACTTGTAATCTAAGTGTAACTATAAATTTCAGTATATTATAAACAGGAATCAATTTGCATTACTCAGTAAGATTCTCCATCAGTCCATCAGAGACCATACATGTGTATCAAGTAATCTACGTTACGGAAATTACATAATTTGAATGTCAATAGATATCATTTGCTCAGATAGCTATATTGTCACTTACATACATGTAGAAAAATACTTTTATGAATGGTTGAATTGTTTTGGAGGCTTACTTTGCATATAAACTCAGTGTTCGCATTGCTTCAAAAGGAACTCCCTGTAAAGCGATTTTATATTTCACAACAGTATGTGTCAAAGTGCTGTGTGGCAGTTGTAGAATATTGGCATGTAGTTCACGTCAGTGCAATATTATTTTAGTCCTTTGGATCTCGTCATTGATTCATGCACATTTAGTGTTGAAGAATGTATACAGATAAGCCGGTGCTAGGGGGCGTAAGAGATGTTTCACGTTTACATTATCTCTCATAAAAAGACAAGTCTGCAATATTGGTATAGTGTTATTGACTTTAATGCTTCAGAGGGATCTGCTCCTTTTTCCAGATTGTTAAAACAGTCCCTTTCACTAATTGTTCAACAGCTGTTCAACTTTAACATATGTGAGTCACAAAAGAATTCTATAATTGTGCTTCATACATTGAAAAAACAATCCGGAGTAATGATGCATTATTGCCGAGTGGAAAGTAAGCAGATCAAACCATGACATGCGACAGATTCCCAGAGGCAAAAATGGTGAATCATTAATTTAGTAATTAGAGGAAAAATACAAACTTGTTCTTTGTTATCGGAAATCTATATAATGGAATGAGACTTTATATTTATGAGACACATAACTCTAAGCTTTATAGGAGTACGGTTATTCGTCACATTATGTTTGAACTTAAAGACCTTGCAAAATGTTAAGATAAGTTATCATTCCGTATATTGTTTTCTACCATTTAATTGTATACCATTTAACTATTGTATCATAGTTTGGGGACCTTTCTGTTGAAAATGTGTTTTATAAATAAATGTTATGTTGTCTTCTTTGGTAGCATGGTTTATTTTACGTGGCTAGCCTTGTATGGTTATATAGATGGTAAATGTCTTTTTTACTATTACTTATACTAACATATTGAACTATTTCGTGATCACATCATTGCATGTATCAATCCTTGTTCAGGTATAACTAATGATAACGACTTATCTATGACGTGACATCATTCAACTTAAAGCGGACAGCGACTTTCTTACAGTCACACATGGGAAATCACATATTATGTTTTGAGGTAATCATTTGCTAATGTTACATAGGACACCAATGCCATTGTCTTACATTATTCCCATCGGAATGAAAAAGAAACTAAAGAAGTATTAAGCATTGTCAAGAGCAATAAAGTCAAGAATGTCGACCAAACTCCGAGTTGTTGAATTCCCATATCGACTAAACTCCGAATTGTTGAATTCCCATTTGAGTTATTTAGTGAATGGATATTTATTTGGTTATATTAGATAGATGTTTTTGTCTAAAATGAAATAGTATATACATTTCAAAGTAAATCGTTATGATATTGTTTGTTGTTTAGCGAAGGGGTATTCTTTTGGTAATATTAGATACATATTTTGCCTAAAATGAAATAGCATATACATTTCAAAGTATATTATGATGTAATTGTTTAAACAAACAATTTAAATACATTATCTTTAAAGATTTGTTTTAAACTTTCATTATTATGATGATTTTGATATTTAATAAGTCATTATGTTTAACTATTAGCAAAGACATTTGTAAGAATAAATGCTATATAAGATATAAAGTAATAGTATTACTAATTTGTATACTACATAAAACAGTGAAAGCTGAAATTATTGTAACAAAAAGAAATTTAAATCAGATACAATGTTAAATCAATGTTTAAAATTTTTAATATGTGTTGCAAATTGACCTGTTGAAATTGTCAGCTGATTTTATTATATCTATTGGGTATATTTGTTTTCACACTGACTGCAAACTGCTTACTTAATCATGCTCTTCCGTATATGGATACTTATCCTACTCTTCCTTGCATGTTGTTTTAATCATGCTCTTCCATGTATGCCTACTTACTCCTGTCTTCCGTGTATGCTAACTTATTCATGCTCTTCCATGAATGCTCGCTTAATCATGCTCTGCCATGTATGCTAAAATAATCATGATATTCCGTGTATGCATACATAATTATGCTGTTCCGTGTATGATTACTTAGTCGTGCTCTTCTGTGTATACTTTAGTAGGAGCAGTAGTCCAGTGGTAGGACGCGCGCTTAGGGATCAAAAGGTCCTGGATTCGAACCCCACCAGGGGCACTGCTAATTTCCGTGAGCAACAAATTTACCTGCGATTGCTTCACTTCACCCATGTGTAAATGGGTAACTGCGAGGGTGGAATAATTCCGTTGCGCCAAAGTGTTGGCTGCACTAAGCGGAGTTAAAAGACTCCCTAGGGATATTGATAGATAGATACCAGTAGCCCGATGACCAGGGGTAATAGCTGTAAAGTCGGTGAACGTGCGTAAGCATGAAACTTAGACTATAAAATGCAATTTTTACTTTTTACTTTCTAATTCATGCTCTGCCATATATGCTTAGTCATGCTCTTCCGTTTTATACTTATATACTTATACGTATATAATTAAGCATGCTCTTCCGTTTATGCTAACTGTCTCATGCTTTTCCATGTATGCTCACTTATTCATGGTCTTACACGTATGCTTACATAATAATGCTCTTCTGGGCATTCTTACTTAATCATGCTCTTCCGTGTATGCTAACTTAATCATGTTCTACCAAATTATGCTCTTTCTTACTCTTGTGATTTACTATTTATTCATAAGTATAACGACAGAGCAATCTCAGTCTTCTTATAAAAAGTTAAGTTTTTAAATATAGTACTACATAATGTAGAAATCATTTCGTATGATGTTATTATTAGACAACATGTTCAAAATGTGTGTTTAATATTGAAAATAAAATTTAATTAAAACGAACAGTTCACGGCATTTTTTATTTAAACATTATTGTGATTTTATATACGTTAAATCTGACGTTATACAAATGACATCGGATGTTTTTATTCAAGATGATAGATAAGGGTTAAAGAAATCATATAATCATGTCGTTTACGGTTAGTTAGTTATCTGTAATTTTCAATTATAGTATTTGGTTTTCAAATTAAATCTTTTAAACTAATGTTGATCTTACATTTTTAAAATATTGACAGTGGAAACATTAGTCTACAATGTTAAACCTTGATGTATCGGCTACAACAAATTAGGTTCTTATAGATTAACTGATGCGGAAATAATAATATTTTCATTGCATAAAACTTTGATGAATACCTGTATTATGCGACATTTGTATTTCACAAAACAAACTTCTTCACATGTAATACGACGTTTTTCAAGTATCATTTTCAACATTTCAACTAAAAATAAATACATTAACCTTCTTTTTTTAAAAAAAATGGCCTATAGTTTTGTTTGTAACTAGTAGCCAAAGATGCATATATGATATGATACGAATTATGACATAATGAAATATTAGATAACTATGACAGTTATAAATCAATAAAGTCAGAGTTTTAATGTTTTCAAAGGCCATGGTTTTATGATTTATTATTATACTGTGATTCATACATGTCACACAAGGCGCAGATCAATCATTACAATCATAAATTTACGATAATGCCAATAACGCTGGTAAAAAATAAAACAACGCGCACAAAGACAGGAAGAAGCCAATTTATTTTTAGCGAGATCTGATACACTTGTAAACGAACCTTACTGTGTGTTCCAGTGAAATAAAAAATATTTCTTATTGTACTGATGCTCAGCTTACTGAAGCGTTCTACGGTTATCTGATTAGTGTATTGTTCAGATGACTTAGATATTACTACGCGGCAATTTGTTCGCGAGAATGTTTCGGATAAGTTTCAATAGTAAATAGACTGACGTAGATCAAATATTGATTCAGCTTTATTGCATGTCTAACGGTTAATTGAGATTGTGAAAGGATTGTTAATTGAAAAAGAAAACACACAAAGAGAAGTGAAATTTGTAAAAGGACTTTTGTAGCATTAACTTTTAATGGTGAATCATAGTGATATAAATATACTTTAGGCAAATAAATAAAGGAATACAAGAAAGGTTTGATTAGAATTGAATTTTGATGAAATAATTATGTTTAATTTTCTTAAATGTAAAAGAAAATATTTAGTTTAAATTGATACCTGCTGATATATAGTGTAATTTCATTGAAATTACGAGTAAAACATATAGCCTTTTTATGTGATAGCACTTTTGTTAATTAATGGGAACATTAAGCTTTATTTTTGTATTTAATAGTGATCATTTTCAAATTATTGGGAAGCCCTTCCTATTTTTCAGCCATTTAATTATCAATTTAATTTAATAACTTAATTACATGCCGGGCATTTTTTTAATTCAAAAGATTAGTGCAACATCAAAAACGATTCATCCAATCTAGTTTAAAAAAATATAAAAACGATATAAATTAAAAAAAATTGGATTACCTTTTTGAGTTTCCCTTTTTTACATTAATATTTTATTCGGACGTTTCGTTTTAAGTACTTTTTTATTATAAATTGTAAGTGATTCTGTGGTGTAAATTTTGATATTTGTCTTTCAAAAATTTCTTGGTATGAAATTTTACTTCTTTGACATTTTTTTTCAACTTTTAATCATTTGAAAGCAGGATTTTTTCCTCGATTATGAATATATTTAAGTTACATGTTGAGATTTCAATGTAAAATAAATGACATTAACGTGATGTATATGAATGAATTGATTACGTAGAATAATACTGTGCCAACATTCTAGGTTGGAGAATGACAAAATATAAATCTAGATTATTACAATAATGGCGCTTGTTCTCATAATTTCCCGCGTTATATAGGACATACCAGATGTAATGCTAGATCAGACACTAAAGGAATGCAAAAAATATTCTCAAATGTGCCAAGTGACTAAAAGCATTATGTATAATAGAGAGACGGGGTTATGTATTGAGCCGAGTTAAATTGGCGAAAAATAATGCGTTTGTGCCATACCATTGACAGGAATTTATTTTCAGCCTCAAGAACAATATTTATGTCCATTGTTCTAGAAATTGGAAGAGTAAATGTTTTATTACTATCAAATCTATAAGAAATTTTTTGTCTGGTGGTGCATTTGTCGACAATAATAATTCAGGTCAAATTTTCATTTCTGTTCAAAGAAGTTGGCAAAACATAGTTTACTCTGAATGTCACATGATTCCTGCTTGATAATGAATTATAAACACATTGGCTATTTGTGTTAAAAATACTTTTCACCTTTACATAAACATAGATTTTTGTTGCTAACATGTGTCTGTGCAGAACGCAGCATGTTACGAGTATCAATATACATTGGATAATTAAAAATATATCTGTAAAATTTGGTTTCATATGTTTTGCAAATTATATAAAAGCATTTCTTATTGTTTTTAGGAAACGTTTTAGCGGGTATAAAGAAAGCGGTAAAGTTAACTTATTCAATTACTGCAGCAGTAAACCGATTGTTTTGATGTTTAATTACTCTTACATATTTCTCTATTTTCAGACTATCTTTGATCCAAGTATTTACCATTAAGTTCAGATGAGCAGCGAATAACAAAGGTATTGACTAAGATATAGACAAAAGGCATTTTATAAGAAAACTGCATCAACAGCTGTTGTTGCCGAGAAAACATATTTTGCTCAGCCGTCAGAAGGTATTTGTTGTATTTTACCTAACCTGCTGGATTTAAAGTGGTAATTAGTGAAAAATAAATGGAATAAAACCGTACACAGATCAGAGAAAATAACCGACTCGGATACCAGTTTGAGAAAAAGTGGTTGCGGCCGATATTCTATTGGATTTTGTCAGTTGTATTGCTTCCTAATGCGCTGAGAAGCGAATTCGGTTATCTTGCCAAAACACAAGTATTATAAAAATATGCTTAAGCAAATCTAACCGAAAACGCTTTGGAAAATATCAGTGAAAAGTCTAAAATGGCATGCACATAGCTGGAATGAACGGATTAAATTAAAGTGTTCTATATATTTATAGATAGTTATTGGAAATTATTTCTGAATATACGATAGTCTTGTGTTAATATTATGTAAACGAAATTTTTGAAATTCGGAGACTTATTAATAGATAATGTGGATATATTTTTATGGAACTTCGTGACTCACGATTATGGGAAGGATACCAGTACCGGACCGGCTGACAAAGGCCGCTGTTTTGACATTCCTGTTGTCTATTTCTATACACATAGGTAAGTCATTGTTTTTGTTGTTGTTTTTTTATTATTCTTTTTTTAAAGTATTTCTGTATCATTAAGTCGCTCTTTAAAACTTTAAACAACCACTAATACTGTGGAGATGATTATTGTATATGCAACAGCCAATGCAATTTAGTTTTTTATAACCAATTTTATTATAAGGCAATCATATAGAATAAAATGGAGAATATGTAATGCGTAATCACATCTGCTCTGTGTGTAAAATATAATTATTTGTAAACTTAAATAAGAAAAATAAAAAAAAATATGTAAACGATTATCAAAGCAAATAGAATTATAACATAAAAAATAAAGCACCTTGTTATCATTTTGTCACATTGATGTATTAATATTGAAATATATTTTGAAGTTAGCATTAAAAGTATGATTAAGAACAGTCTTCAATTGAAGAGTATTCTTTTTTGTTTATAATAACTGTTAAATCAATATATATGTTCAATTTGTGTTTGATTTTCTTTTATTATTTTATTTTATATATTTTTTTACTTTTATTTTTTACTTTTATTTTTTTCTTTATAACTTTATTTATTTATTTAATTTTTTGAGAGGCTACTACGTGTACCTTTAACATTATTGTTGTAACTTAAAAAATTTACCCAAAAATACAAACATCGCTTAAACATTTTCTTTAGTATTTGTAATGTTTACAATTGTTCACAAAGCCGAAAGTTTAAGATTGATTATTTACTTCTCAAATAGTGTAATGCAACTTTTATCAATTATATCACCGTGATCAGAGGATTGCATTTAAATGAATGTTTCGATTCAAAATTGTTTTAACGAAAACATAACGTTGCCTTTTAGTATTATAATTATTATATTAAACCAATTATATACATTAGATATTATAGAAACGCATAACTATTTTTATGATGAAAACGTAACACGTTACATTTAGGGATGGCATGTTCGTTATTTTTTCTTGCTTTTTATAACTGATTCATGGGTGAAGGCAATTACGCCGCGACAAAACAAATCTTGTAGAAATAATGTTAAGGACGGGTAATTGCACTATAAACATAATTCCTTCCATTATTGTTTATTGATTAATCGATACTTAACATTTGATCCTTTTTATGCTAATAGGTCAATAGAGAACGAATTGCCTTTGTATGATAGGGCGTTCGCTCCCAGTGCCGTCCTATTTTATTCAATACCAGTAACTAATTTACGGTATTATTGATTATAAATTAAAATAACATTATTATCAAAAATCTATATAAAAATGAAAACAGATAAATGGTAGAGCTCTATAGAATGGTTTTATTTCTTTATTCTATTACTAATGTAAAATAATAGCAAAAGTTGATGAAAGTCATTCTTAGATGGCATTCTTTTAAAGTTACTAATTCGTAGAAAAAACAATTAAATAAAAAGAAACTAATAACAACAATAGCAAAGTAAAAAAATAAGAATTTCCTGTCTTTATAGTTTTAAGTGACACTATTTTTAAGATATTATTATTTCAGGAAGGGGAATTGAAACAATTATTTTGTGACACTGGTGTAATGTATAATATGCATTCTTACATGAAAATATTTTCCTACTGTTAATCTGAGACATTATAATGATGAAAGTATTTCACAACGGGACCTCCTTATAATGTAACTGATGGGTTAGCTGACTTCGAGCCACAAACCATTCACCGCTGTGCGTTCGAATACTGCGAGAGACTCACTCACATGCAAACTCGTGCCTGAGATAATGTCAGCGCCTACTAGTTACGCTGGATAGTTTTTAAATGACTATAATATTGACATTGTGAATTAAAGCCGAACACAAAAAGGGATTAGACAAAATATTCTTTACAGTGATTTTACGACTATGACCGGCAACTTGTAAAATGTCACCTGATGTCTTATGGAAAGCATACACTTTGATAATCATCAATATAATATCGTATTTCAAATTCTTCTCTTATTAAATCTATGATTCAAAACAAATATATTCAGTTTGCTAAGAATGCGTAGGAGATAACAATAGATCATAAATAATAAATTATGTAATCATGTGGTATTAATAACAATTTTATAGTAAATTGTATGATTCGTATTATTAAACATATGTGTATCTCTAATGCTTGATTTATCTATGTCTAGTTGTGGAATGATTATACAGTATGGTGATGTAAAATTATAATGACATATCTAGTAATATCTTCAGGCATGATTTGTTTGACTGAGGAAGAATGTATGGCATATTAAAGATAAAATTTTTACATAAAACTTATTGCACGAAAATTCTGATTATACGCAATAAGCGTTTGTGTTCAGCCTTTTAGTTTAAAGCAGCACGCATCCAGCTTATTGTCATGAAAATTTTGAAAATGTATGTGAATGTTAGTAAAAAAGAAGAAATTTACACATTATAAATGGCACTTTACAACCAACGTAAATTTCCAAAAAGTGGTCAAAATATGCATAAATAGCCCTTACTGCGTTAGTAACGCAGTAGAAATATAATTGTAATTACTGAAAAATCGGTCATTAATTGCACATAACATGTAGATTATTACTTTAATCATGAATCATTTTATTTTCCCTAAAATCTTTGTATATATTTCTCAAGTTTGACTCTATTGAAATAGTTTGACTTATCTGGAGGCATGCAGCTTTAAGTCGTAATATAAACCTAGAGAATATACGTTTAAAAAGTCAGCGCTGTTTGTGATAATATTTATTGTTTGAGAAAATAAAACCCTTTTTCAATAAGACTTTAGTTATTCAGAAAAAAAAATAATAAGAAAATTATTGATTACAATCTTCAATTGCAGAGAACTGCCATAATGATAATTAAACTTTCTAATCACACATTTACACCCGTGAACAACTCGAGTGAATTTAAGGAAATAAACGGGAAAATGACGCGATGTATCAGCCACTGAGATTAAATTCCTTGACAAAGCTGACAGACTAAACCTTCGGCCCCAATCCATAGCAATTTCCTGTGATGCATTTATCAATTCTGGATCTCTTTTGTCTTTGTTGCGTAAATGGTCGGGCCAGTAACAAGCCTTTTTGATTATCGTATTTCTGAGACTCAGACAATTTCATCAGAAAACTAATAAGTGTCTGAAATAATACCCACATCACATGTTTTTTGTAATATGTACTCGTGGAAGATATGAATTTTTGTAAAGCCAATATATATCCATGAAAAAAATCTTTGTTCTCGTGTCTCTCGCCTGATAAGGTGTCAAAATCTCTATTTCGATTATGTCGTTTACTGCGAATTTCTTTCAACAAAATATTTCAATTAACGTTATTTTATATAAGTATATACATTGTTTCTGATCATTCTGAATATTTTGACTGCTCATTGAAATTAACTTTAGACATATGTTTTTTTGATAATCTTTCAAAATAAATTTAAAAAAACAAAAACAAAACAAAACATTAAAGTGCTGCCACCACAAAACACGTGATTTTGATAGAATTTCATAAGACATTACTCTTAGTTCATCTTTTAAATATCAATCAATATTAAATATTAATAATTTGCCTGTTAAATCGTTTAAGTCTGCATAGCATAATTCATCTTAATCTGAAAAAGGAATACCATCACCTACAGAGGAAGTTGATTAAAATCTGACCAGACTGCCTATAATAATGGCTGCTGAGTTATTCTGTTTGTGTATCTCGTGACATTTCAGAACCAAATTTCAATTTGTCTTCTTTGTTTCTTCTTCAAATCGCAAATTATGATGATTTTTGTTAATATTTGTAATGTTTTAAGTAAGCTCCGGATGTGGTGATATTAATTAAAGTCACGCCGGTGTAAGTTTATTGAATTCTACGGTATTCTTGCCAAAAACCTATATTATCCAACTAGCCACGATATTCTTACAATTTTCATAAGTCTATGTGTGGCGGAAAAACCATTTTTCCATAAAAGATGTTGCCATAGAGTGTTTATTTAAAGTTAACAAGGTGTTCGTACTTAGCTCTTACTTAGCTCGTTAGACACTTTTCTCTGAAAATTTATATTTCAAATATAAAATATTGTGGAATGTAATATTTAAAACAAAAATAAATATTATTCTATTTCATCCGAATCTATTTCGAAATATTCATCAGTTGGACTTTTTACTGATTAAAATCGGAACCCTATAACTTCTTCAGTGTAGTGAGGAATTCAGAAACCAGGACAGTTAAAACATTCCCCGCCGCACGTTCCGACGACTTTCATTAAAACATATTATGCATTTTGATAATGTATGTTGTATCTATAAAATATAAGACAGACGAAAAATAAATGCATTAACTATTAATCTTATTTAAGTGAAATAGCCTGTTCGTAACACACAATTGGTACAGTTTAAGTCACAATACAGTTCATATATTTAGGATAAGAACGAATGCCAAAGATTATATGTTATTGCTACATTATTCATCAGCTATTGTGCGAACAATAAATGCCATTCCAAAATGTCATCAGCACATGTGGTAAACAGTGGTTTTGTACAACCTTTAGCTAGAAAATCACAAAACAGAAAAATAAGATAGTCAGTGTGTTTGTCAGTTTGTTCGTCTATTTTATACCATTTCGTTTTGTTCGTATTTACATACAATTGTGTCAAGAAATGTTTTAACATTCCATTGAAGTACACATGTAAGTCTCTGATTTTGTGTGAAAATTGGTATATGACAAGAAGTGATTTTATCTGACAGATAAATAAAATAGTGATGACTGCATCTTATGCGTTGATATAATAAAGAAACTTATACAGTATGTACAGTATAGTAAAACAACTACTTTTATTTTTTTGTTTATTTCAAAAAGCCATATAGAATTACAAATGTACTATATGTTCGCAAAAGTATGAAAACGTCGAGCAATTTTCCCTCCGAACATCATATAAACAATATTCATGCTATGTCATATGTACTTAATGAAATCTTTCACAATAAATGCCTTAAAACTTCTATTTTCCCCATATAGTCATGTTATATTTCAATGTCAATAGAGTGCACTTTACAACGAATGTGAAGTTTAACATGTGCACTTTACAACGAATGTGAAGTTTAACATGTGTCAATATGTGATAAAATATTTAGTTGTTTGTATACCTTTAGACGATTGCCCCTGGGCTGTTGTCTCTTAAAATGTCCATTACGATTACAAATACCTCGCATTCAAGTGTTGCTATATAACACTGAAACTCATCAAATTTTATTGAAAGAAGTCTAACATAAATGTTTTCATGTCATATAAAAACACTCGGAAACAACAAATTTATTATGCGATTGCAGTAAAATATATTATTTTCAGTCTAGCAAGAATTGAAAATTCACAGAAACAATGAATACATTGTTAAAAGCATAACCCTACAAGCTTTTCATCACGCAAATGTCATTAACTCTATGGCGCTTTTGAGACATAGTTTTTGATGATTTGTATTTACATAATAACTTTGGCACCAGATAAGGAATGTTTATATTGCAATTCTCTTGTTTTACTATTAAGACGTATGAACCGTACTAAAGCAAATAAAAACTGACTGGATTGTCTTTCTTGCTGTTTGAAAAAAGATGAGCACAAGCCAGTGATAGATTGTTACATGTCTGTCAATATATTGAGAGAAATGGATGGAATGGAATGTCTGCTTTAATAAACATCATGTAGATTTGAATAATTATGATATGTTATTTCATATTTTTGAAATGTTAATTTCCCATAGGTCAATGGGAGTTATTCTTACTGTTAATGCAATTGTACCACGTAATTAAGAAATTTGTATTGTTACATAGATAACAGTACTTCTTAACAGTAAAATTCTCGTCAGGTTGTTTATCTAAAGAATAAAATGGCCTCTTTTGTTCCATTCAAATCAGCCTATAACCAGAGTGGCTATGACAGTCAGAGACTTTTTCAACCTTGAGTGCTTTTCGCGTCTGACATATCTTTTGGTTGATTAGTCAAAAAGTAAACATCCGTTTTCACCGGAAGTTATATTGCATGGGGATAAACTTGTGTCAAAACAGAATATGCAGGCCATTAAAGCATGCAACAAAGGATTATTTAACGATTTTAATCAGTGAAACGTGAAACGTGTGTTAGATAGATCTACAGTACTATTCAGATTTAGGATATATTAATTGCACATTGTCAAAAATCATATTCTGGACAGGATCAAATTTCGTAGATCATAACCGTATAAATGCGACTGTGTTTTGATTTCTAATGAAACACAGCTTATTGTATGTTTGTGACTGGTAGATATTATCATTTGCTAAATGAGTACTTCTGAAGATTTGGAAGTTGTCTAATTGTAACTCTGGTTAATTCTAACAGTTGGATTAAGTTGAAAATTTCAGATCGTTACATTATTTGTTCGGGGTATTAAAATAAATAAGACATAGCTGTTTGTAACAGTACAAATACCATCCCTGATAAAAAGATTGCCAAAATCTCGGGCAACAGTTTACTCCTCAAATGGTTCTATACTGTTACCCACAAACTTATGGGTTATTTACACTGTATATATTGTTCTTTTATCTATTTTTAAATAACATATACTTTTAACAATAAAATATGAGAAGGAAAACAATTTATTTCTTTTTAATATTTCATAACTTGATGTTTAATCAGCTAAATGCTTGAATAATTGACCATTTATGCTCGTCTGTTCGTATATGTTCATGAACTTTATGCACTATGTGTTACGATACATACACATATATAACTATTATAATTATAAAACTGATAATTTCCTATTAAATTGTGTATGAAATTAACTCATTAGCTATTTCTGCTTTCTTGTTTCTTTTTTTTTTAAAAAGCTATTCAATATCCTTTAATATTTTTTTTTCAATTTAAACAAAGAAAAAATAGGTCAGAGAAAAAACGAACTAAAGAAAATTAGTTAATTTTGCAATATGGTATGACGTGAGCTCGGTACAGAAGCAGGTTTGCTTTCACAGCTAATGATATAAACACACTTAGCTATGCAAAACTATTACTTATTACCCATTACTTGTTTTTTACCTGTAAGTTTGTTCCGTAAAAATTGTAAGATCTGTTTCATAAACCATAACTACAAAGACAATGGTGATAATGATGATGTAGAAAACTACTTTTAATAAAGAATATGTCTGACATGATGAATGAAGACACTGGGTTATGATTGAAAATCAACAGATACACAAGTATATTGCACAGTTCAAAGAACACACATACGGCATTCGTACATCCTAATTATTGTTCAAGTTAATAATGTTTACAATGTATGTAAAGTGCATTATTAAAACAAATTATATATCAATAAATGGGAAAAAATATGTATTTCATTAACGTATCAAACTAATTTGATAGACAATAAATAAATGTTTATGTGAATACAAATTATTTAACTTTACTTGACATACTTGACATACATGATACATGCTTGAACGAAATACAGATACGTCTCTATATTCTCAATTAAGTAAAGCTTTGAATGTTCAAAAAGTTGTAAACCTACCATGTGAGTGACTTACTGAGGCTTTCATATATGAGGGTGATAGTGCATCTGGATAAGTGGAAATTCTCAAAGACTTTTAACTAGTGCTCAATTTAGAGGTTCATATGAGGCTCACTCTCATTTGAGCCGCGTCATGGCAAAACCAACATAGTGGGTTTGCGACCAGCATGGTTCCAGACCAGCGCAGGATCAGGATCCATGTTGTTCGCTTACATACCCTATTACAAGCAGGAAAACTGATAGCGAACAGCATGGATCCTGATCAGACTGCGCGGATGCGCAGGCTGGCCTGGATCCATGCTGGTCGCAAACGCATTACATTGGTTTTGTCATGGCACGGCTCATTTGAATTATTTGCTGTCAAATCCTGTCGGATGATTGTGGAGCTGTTATAATGATAATAATTGAATCACTAAACTACATATTTTATAATTAAATATAATATTAATATATGAGTACAAGGTCTGCAGAAAGCATTTTTACAAGTTCGACTCTCACGTGTTTCCGATTTCATGTTCGTGAAAGATTAACTGTTATTTAAGGATTTATTGTATTAAAACCGTCACAGATTGTACAGAAATGTATAATATTAAATACAGATTACATCTGTTATATATTTTAACTTGTTTAAATGTTTTACAAGACACTTTTGGTTGCTTTATATATCATTTTAATATTTAAGATTTTTATTGTAAACTTTGAGCTATAAAGGTAGCTTTTGCATTGAATTTTACTATTTAACACACATTGTATAAAAGCCTTACTTATATGTCTCTTCGACTTGAGTTATAATAGAACTGTATGCAAATATGCATACTCGGAAACTAGCATTAACTACGTTCATGTACTGTGATAGTTGGTCATGTACTTAATAAAATTATATTTTTGTTCAAAGAATGTCATTCGATGTATGCATAAATCTAACTAGTAATTTAATCACGTATGGTTGTCCGCCTATCACATGTAATTACTGCTACATATATACAGACAGAAAAGTCAACTAAGTGAAATTGCTAGAAGTATAAAAATGTAATTTGGAGTCATGAAAAACATTTATTTGTCATCTCATGTCCAATGGGAAACCGGTTTAATTCGTTTATCTGATTTTATCGTTTCTTGGTTTTCTATCAAATGGGGAAGAAAAAGAAGGTTAGTCCCAGCTGAAACATTAGTGATAATATTTTCTCTTGTTTTACTTTCAGAAAGCAATTTTTTGTTCTTCAAATTTACTATTGAATTATCGTAAAAACTGGAAATATTACTTGACAATTATTGTTGGTAATTTTTATTGTTTTTCCCGTACTTTCCTATTTGCATTCGATTTACGTCTTTGTACAATTTGTACGATTGTTTGCTAACTTAGTAAGGTATTATAAGAACTTTCTGTACATTTACTGTTTAAGTTATATTGGTAATCTCTAGTCTATTTAGATCATGAACATTTGCGGAAACAGGTAAAATTCCAGCAACAATTGCGTGCACATAGGGTCATTTCATTACTATTTGGATATTATGTAATTAGACAGCTGCTTTAAGATAATTAAAACAAGAATAGCAAGCATGTTTCATATATCAATCTAAATGAGTGTATATTTTCCGGTCCAGGTTTACTGGCCCATGAAGCTGTTTTTTTTTACCTTTTCATGTATATACGAGTATCTATAAGTCGTCTTAGAAATAGCTCTATGAGAAAATTAGAACAAAGTATAATATTGATTACAATGGTTGGCTCCCAAATATCTTGTAATGTCACTTCCCATTAGGACTTAGCTGTAATGTTTGGTTCTCGCTGGAATCTATTTTGACAGGTCTGTTATAAATGACACCTTTGCTTGTAGAGATGTACAGCGTTAACAACTTAACTGTTTATGATCCGTTGTTATTAACATATAAGAGAGGGTTTTGGAATAAACGCGTGGTTATATAAGTTTTATTATAGTGTCCATTTTAAGATCTACCTTTTTGTGTTTAATGTGACACACCTTTACTACTGTTTTGTATGATAAATACGAAGCTCATGTTTCTTAAGTATTTAATTAAGATGCATAACATTTCTAATTCTACTGATGAAAATGCATACTTAGTTATTGTACATTGTACATATATTTTATTAGCAAGGAAGTTCTTCTCACTTGAATGTACTGAACACATCAAATTCAAGTTCAATTTATTTGCAACTCAAATTAAGCAATGATGGGTATTATAATGATAAGAACTCCTTGTGAAAGAAATAATAAATTCCAATCTTAACAAGCAATTTCAATGTTGGAACAAGAGATGACAAGAGATGAGTGTATCATATGATTTTTTATAGCAGTGAATCTATTTTATTACAAGTAGGTTTTACTGCAACACAATATCGACTATTGCTTCTTAATGATTAAAAAGTTATGTCGGTACATATCTATTTATGTTAAACCCCAGTCACACTAGAGCTTACGATTACTTGCGACCACCGGCGACTTGTAAAACTTACAATCATCAGCGATTGTCTGCGACCAAAACCATTTTTGCACAGATAAATTTACTTCTGCGACTATCGTAAGACAAGTCATCATTGACAATCGCACGACAGGTCATAAGCAAACGTACGATGGTCTCAAGATTGTGTGGGATTACTTACGACTACCCGTGACCTCTCATGCAATCACCTACAACTTGTCCTACGACCATCGCACGATAACTCAAGGTTACTCAATATTATCAGTGACTAGTGGCAATTTGTATAGACTGTCGTAAGATTGTCGCACTTCCGAACGATTATCGTGCGACAGCCTAAGACCTTATAAGATCACTTGCGACCTGTTTGGTCGCAGGGAGGTTGTTGTGCAAGCTCAAAAACCTCTCTACGACTGAAATTGGTCGTGGGACCTAAATAAGATAACCTGCGACTGTCAAAGATCACCGATGACCGTCTTAAGACGTTGTAAAGATTGTCCGCGACCAGAGGTCACTGGTGATCGTGAACTGGTCTTCACTGGTTGTGACCTCTAATGTGACTGGGGCTTTACTATACCATCACTATAATCTTTATTAATTTAACATAGTTTATGACCTATATCAGAAACAGGCATGATGTAGTAAGATGTATACATGTATATACATATATCGTATTACATAATTCAGTTGAAAGCAATGTAAAATAAGAAAACCAGCATAAACTACATATTGACATGAAATTAGTTTTAAGTCATATTAAGCAAAAAAAAAGAAAATACAATTTTTATAAATAAAAAAAAATAAATAAAAAAAAAAAAAAATAAAAAAATAAAAGTATTAAATGAAGAATTATAATCTACAAAATTAATAAAGTATTTTGGAATTCATGCCATCAGGAATAATTGTACCTAGCTTATACATCCATGAAGTTTCTTTTAATAATCTTTGCCAATTATTTTTTTTTTATTTTTTTTTTATTTATTTATTTTTTTTTTATAAAAATTGTATTTTCTTTTTTTTTGCTTAATATGACTTAAAACTAATTTCATGTCAATATGTAGTTTATGCTGGTTTTCTTATTTTACATTGCTTTTTACTGCATCTTTACCAGTGTTTTGTATCTTTTATAAAGATCCTACATATAACATTTTTACGCCAAATTATGTATTACATTTTGACGTCGTATGACGTTGACGTCATTTCCTGTAAACAAAGTATACCTGATGAAGACTTTTGAGTCGAAACGTTGTATATTTTTCAAATAAAATAATTACATTTTTAAATTGAAACTGGAGTTGATTTCTATATTAAAACTTACATAATTCAGTTGACAAATTTGTGAAACGTTGACTTGTCGCAAACATTTTTTTTTCTTTTATGTTTTTTTTTTTAAACATTCATGTGAATATATTTAACACAATATCATGCAAGACATTTTAATCACCCTCCATAGAAATATATATGATTCTAAATGAAATGTTCACTAGTGAAAAGGTACATGTAGGCTATATGATTTCTATTTAATATTTTATATAAAAATTATGAACGGTAAAAATATGTTGTTTCTTTTTTCTTATGTCCGATTCTCGAAACATAGAGTGTATCTGTTATTTAAAACACATGAATATTTTACGTAAATTAATAAGTTAAATTTTTGTGCAGTTATAAATGTTTGGTTTCAATGCATGTGTCATTCGCTTTGATGGAAATTAAAAAAAATAAAAAAATATTTATGTCATACAAGTATTTTAGAATAATAATTTTTAAAAATTCAAATGATTATTTTGTAAACTACAGGCAGCAGATGTATAGCTTTATACACTTTATGTAACTATAACAAATATTTGGAACTTTGGAAATAATGGTAAGGCATCTTTACTATATTTGTATACAACTTATTAACTTCTTTTTCTCTTACAAGCAGATATGATTAAGATTTACTCGTAGATATATTGCGACATCGCATTGCATTCATAAAGATGAATTAATCTTAAAATGTTCTGACACATGGTGGAATGCTACAGCTGAATAATATGATTCTGAAGTTGAATGTCAGAACTTTTCTATTAAATAAATGACTTATGCTTGAAAGTCAATACACAGTTGGTTTCATCCACGATTGCATGTCATGCTCGATTAAAATTGTCACTAAAACATAAACTTTACATGTCATGGAAACATAAATTTTAAGAAAGTCTTTTAAATTAATATAATTTTAATATTTCCAACATTTTAGTTTGCAATAGTTAGCGTTTTAAATTGGTATCAAATTTTCTAAATATTTAAATTCATACATTTAAGGATGAATTCATGCTAAAACTGAACTATTTTGACTTATTAACAACACGTCATGTCTTGAAACATAACCATAAAGATTATTCACAGACACAATATAGTTTCTTAAAGATATCCATTCGAAAAATATTTCGGGTTAATAGCCTCATTGCAACCTGCAATAAACTATAAGCATTTACATAATTATGTTGATTTAGCACAGTTGATGCTGTTTTTATATTGAATTCACTTATTGAAAAGCAGATGAAGAATAAATCCTTTTAAATGTGTTGTTTTGTTGATTATAAAAAGGCATACGACCTGATTGATAGAAGCTGTTTATGGTATAAGCTTATTAACTCAGGCTTTGATGGCAAATTGTTTGTTATTTTACGATCAATGTATGACAGTGTCAAGTTATGTGTAAGTCATACGAATTCTCTATCAGATTTTTTTCGAATGTAACTTAGGACTTTTGCAAGGGGAGATAACTTCCCCGATACTATTTTCCATGTTTTGAATGATATAGAAATGCATCTACAGCAAAGTAGCAGTGCAGGTATTACCCTGGACCAATTATCTATGTATTTATCAATGTTTGCAGACGATGCTGTATTGTTTTCTGAAACAAAAGAAGGTTTACAAGACTCACTTAATAATTTAGAAACTTATTGTAAAAAATGGAATCTTATTGTCAATATTGAAGAAAACTTAAATTGTTATTTTAGGAAGGGTGGTAGAATAAGTGATTGTTATAAATGGACATTTGCTGGAAAAGAAATAGAAATTGTTAGTTCCTTCAATTATTTAGGGGTTGTTTTTTTGTTTAACGATGCAACGAAAACTTTGGCTGGGAATGGAATAAAGGCAATGAATTAATTTGTTTGATGCTAACACGTGGTATGAATGTACCTGTAAATATAATGTTTAATTTGTTTGATGCTTACGTATTGTCAGTAATGAATTATGGCTGCGAAGTCTGGGGCTTTTTAAAGGCTGAGAATTTAGAGCGGGTTCATAAAAATTTTTGTAAATGGTTGTTTAATGTAAAACGAACAACAAATATATTATCTATGTATGCAGAACTGGGCAGATTCCCATTGTACATTAATAGATATGTTCGAATTGTTAAATATTTTTTAAAATTTTATGGTCGAAAAATGGAAAACTGTATAATCAGAACTATTGTTACAGACTAAAGACTAGACATTTTTCATAATACTGCTACTGTTAATTGGTCGTCGAAAATACGTGTTTTATTACTAAATGCCGGATTTTGTGATGTCTGGGAATTTCCAGAGTCAGTTAATATAGATGTATTTATACCATGTTCAGACATGCAGTTCGTTATTTTTGTATAGACATATTAAGTCTATTTTTAATCGTTCTGAATACCTCACTATTGTTGATATTCCTAGATACAGAAATGCTATTGCTAGATTAAGACTAAATTCACACAACCTGCATATTGAAACTGGTCGACATAACAATATTGAAAGGAATCGTCGTTAATGTGTAATTTGCAATTCAAATGATATCGAGGACGAATTCCACTTTGTTTTAGTTTGCCCTTTTTATCATGAAAACAGGAGAAAATATATTCCTAGATTCTACTATACACGTCCTAGTATGTTTAAATTTATAGAACTGCTAAATTCAAAATGTAAAAAGACTCTACATAATCTTGCAATTTATTGTATTAAATGCTTTAGGCAGAGAACTGACCAATTAAATAACTTATAAATCTTTTTTGTTATTATTATAACAACGTCATAATATTCCTATGAAAGATATATGTACTTTAATAACATGCTTACTCAGATCACTCTCAACTGTTGAATTTAGACAAATATTTGTTGTAAAGTTTATTTATAATTTATATGATTTGTGTGTATTATTGTATGTATGACGATGAGCTGTATGCTTAAGTCTTTAATAAAATTTCTGTTCTGTTTTGATTATTTTGAAAGGATTTATAATATAATGGGAATTTATTATGACCTCTCATATCATATATAAATTCTACTATTTAAAACGCTAACTTGCAGTAATTTTTGGCCTTATTTACCGGCATGTAATGTACATACAAATATATAATAAATGCCACTGAGAAAGGCCGAAAGCTACGGTTAGTTCAAATTAGTGTGTTTTATTTTATACGGCAAATTATAGATTTTTTTCTAAATTTTATTAGATATATATATATATATATAGTTTCTTCAAATACTCGCTAAGCATAAAGGATTATCTTTAAAGTCATGGGTTTCTTTTTGTAAAATAAATACTATTTTAGTTAAACTAAATCCGCTCCTCGTAAAATGCATTCAGCATTTGGTATTTAAAGTTCGGCAAATCAAAATACATGTCATACTTAATAAGTATCATTTGTTAGTTTTTTATATAATGCTGTTAATTTCAATTATAATTATAAACTTGGACAATTTTGATCTTTACTGAAAATTAATTAACGGATATATTAATTGACGAACACAGAATCAATTATGAAGAGATTTATAAATTTGAACAAGTCAATAGTAACATTCTGGAATATAATATTTACAATATTCATGTAAAACATTTGAAGTTTTAATGGAAACACTATTAGAAACTGTTAGTTCCTAATTTGTTTGTAATATGTATCAGTATGTGAGAATATGTCACTGGCAGAAACAGTGGCATTGTTGTTAAATTGCTAATACTTGACAAATTCAATTGTCGAGGATGGTCAGTGATTTAAAATAGAAAATAATTGTATTTAATGAACTTTGCTATGTTTCAATAAAGGCTTTTATTATATAATCTATAAATAGCTTTGAAATGCCTTTCCCTGATTGGTTTTTCTTCTAAAAATAGACTTTCTGGAAATCCCTAAAAGACGCGAGACTTTGGCGTGACGTCACGCCAAGTTTGTTGTTATTATTCTGAAGAAACGTTGAGTTGGGTGTACATAAGAGTCAAATTAGTCTATTTTAGTTACTGTTTTTCATTTTTAAGAAAAATAGGGATTAGCATGCCAATGGAAAGGGCCAAATTATGGAAACAGTAGACAAGCTGAAAAATAATGATTTCCGTTGTATGCAATGGCAGATGTGATAAGCCCTATATAAGCTATTTATAAATTATATAATAAAACAGATATGTACTTTTTAGCAGTTGAATATGAGGCTATCGCCTCGGTCAATATTAATTTTTTCAGTACATATCACATCATATTCAACAGCTAAAAAATCCATATTTGTATAATATAGTGTTGTAATTCTTGTTTCATTTTGAATGAAATATGCAATCATATTTTTATGTCGTTTGTCTTATTTATTTTATGTGATAATGACTGTAACAATGTAACATTTGTTCTTGACGAAATATTCAGACGATTTAATAGTATGACCGCATATAATTTGCAGTATTTTTTTTCTGTTTCTTCACGCATGTCTGCAAAGCAAGAATTTTGCCAAATGTAGAGTCGGCATTGTCTGCATTATGTCTGCATTAACTAGACGTTTGATCAGTGAATAGACAAATACGTTATGTGAACTGTATATTGCATAATTTGCCTTGTTTCTTGTGTGCATAAACTATCAAATTGAATGTACCATAATAGACATAACTGGCTAAGAATTAGACGA
The DNA here is from genome assembly GCF_026571515.1 of Ruditapes philippinarum. NCBI lineage: Eukaryota > Metazoa > Mollusca > Bivalvia > Venerida > Veneridae > Ruditapes > Ruditapes philippinarum. The sequence goes on from NW_026852181.1 coordinate 430,075, forward strand.
AAATATATTCTGTACCGACATTGTATGAATAAATGTATATTTCCTGACAATTGCAAATAGTTTAAGGAGATATGCTTTCTCTTCTTGGAATTTAACAATGTAAACATTTAACCCTTTAAAAAAAATACCACCATAACACATTTTAAATATCTCTTTCAAACATGTTCATGACAAAACAATATTTTCTTCGGAAGTTCAATTCTTATCCCTTGTATTTAAGGAAATGTGTTAATTAGCTTTTCAATTCTTTTTAAATTTCCTTACATATATAAGAATGAAATGAGAAATAAATAAATTGTATGAAATTGCTTGATGACTTGAAATGGTCAGTACAACAAACTATCAAATTTTCATCTGCTCGCTTATAACACTCGTTTTTAATTATGCAAACGATTTCCAAACACAACGGTTGCCCAAATCTTGAGCATGAAAGATGCCATTTGGTTTCTATCCAACCAATACTGTATAATTTTATCAAATTTTGTACTTAATGAGTAGTTAGGTATAAAGCCACAGTTTTATACCTCTTTGTTGAAGACGGTGATTTTGTCTGTTGTCCAAAAATCATGATATTTGTAAATTGAAATCATAAAAAAATTGGTTAAAATAATTGACTGAAAAAAATAGTTATGGGCCATAAACAATTAAAAAAAATAGCATTTTAATATATCTATTTATGTTCAATAAATTCTATTTAAATATCATCATCTTCTCATCCACATGTTATTTCAAGCAACTGTTAAGTAAGTTTAAGACTGCCAAACGCTAAAAGTAAATTAACTCTAGACATTGTTTCACTTCATCCCGGATTTTATTGATCGAATAGATTTGTGTTTTATTTACAATTTGTAGAAGTTTATATTGACTGGATTTCCTATAGATTTAAATACTACAGTGTTATTTCCAATTTTATTTTTGTTCCTCATATTTTATTTAAATATAGTCTATACTCTGTGCGTATCTACTGTTTATATACATACTCATGTTGAAACCGTTCAATATCGCTCTGTTATCGTTTCCCAAACTCTAATCTTAAAATGTATAATAATCTTAGAAAGAGCATTACCTTCAATCACTTTATATTGCTCTTGTTTTCAGGGACCTTTGTGTTTTTGCTATTCGTTTTATTTCAATTTGTTAAATTTCTTAATAAGCTTTCTTATTGATATCTTCTCAACGGCAATCGATTCAAAGTGCTATTATTTTTCAGGGACAAGTTACAGCACGAAAACCGACGGTGAGCCATACTTTCTTAACACCGAAAATAATATAACGGTCCACGAAGGAGATCTTGCTAGATTAAAATGTCGGGTGGCGAATCTTGGACCGAAAATGGTAAACGTGGTAGGCTACGTATTGTCTTGTGTATTTTATTTTTGTAAGGTCAAAACAAAGTCTATTTTGGTCACATCACCTTTATTAACAATTCATATTAATTCGTTTCAAGTTTCAATATATGTATATATACGATTTTGAACCAAACAAACTCCTTCAGATTAAAAAGAAACGTTGTTTTTATCTAGTTTTGGTGTTTATATACATAAGTAAATGTAGACAAATATACTATTTTCAAAGCCGATAAAGAGATTATATCGACCAAGACTAGACGATGTTTTGATCTCAGCAAGTAGCATATGAGAACTTGTTGGAAAATAAGTTTATTTGCAGAAACGTTTTACACAAAATTATTTCAGTGTTATTTATTTTGGCATAAATCATCTGATAATATATTACTGTCCTTCATATGTATCTTAATTGCAAAGATTGTCATAGTTTTGGAAAGGAAATAAGATATATCAACAGATCATCAATTAGTTCGCAATATAAAAAGGAGCATAACCATACATATAGCATTGGTAACATCACTTTGTGCTAGTGAATTGTCATCTTCTAAAATTGAAATAAGTACGAACCTATTTACACAGATGGAATTTCTTAATTGTCATGTATATATTGCCGCTATGTTTAAGATATAAATTAACCTTATTGTTCTAATTCGTTTGATTTCCCAATTCAAAATGATATTCAGCTTGGACATAATGATATACATATGTCGTCAAATGATTGCAATGCTTAACTTATATACCTGAATGCCAAATTAAAAATTATTTCAACACCAGTCTGTATATTGTACTAAGATGTATATTCATTATTAAATTTTCATATTATATATTCCGGTATCACAATAGTCTTGGGGGAAATGGCAATGTTGCATTTTTATGGAGCTAATTTTCCTTTTATTGAATAATTTTATTTTAAAATTACGAAAGTTCGAATAGGCTGCTTGCATGTAGTCGAGTGTAATATTTACGACTCATGTTCATGTATGGTCTTGTTAGTGCGGAGACTGTTTCTGTTTGACCATTGCTCATCATACGTTTTATATGTAAGTAGCTTTGCAGTTACACTTGGACAAAACATATTATCATATGCATGACAAAATCCGCTCCCACAATATTATATCATTTTATTGAAAACTCATAGCATGCATTAAAAGTGAAGAAATAAATTTGTACCCTGATTTGTGACGATAATATATGTTGAAAGCGCTGTATACTGGCGGAGCGGCAATTGCTTTACTTGTGGATTATTGAATATTTTGAGATAAATAAAAAGTCTAAGTGTATTATAAAAACAGGTGTGTATAATGTTTACCTTGCTGTTGAAGTGTCCATGAAAAAATGAATTAACTTTTTAATGGTTCAACAAGCAACAATAAAATAATTTTCCGATCATGTTGTGAAGAAGTTCTTGTTATCTAGAGAGAACTGTGTTGTAAGTCAACACATGTCTGGTTTATCCATAATCTTATATACGTTGCTCCTAAATCATTAAAACAGCTCGATGGTCAATTAAAGTCATCATCGATGTTGTATCAACAACATTTATTAAACATGCAAATATCATCTATCATTTTGTGCACTGCAAAGTCATAACTCAACAAACCAGCTAGCGTGATAACAGACATTGTCCATAAGAATAAGTTCAAATGAATGGTACAATAATATTAATACGATATTGTATTCACAAATTAAGTTTTAAAGTAAACATGGACCATCAGTAAAAACGATATTAATAATTGTGAAAAAAGCAAAGCAGGAACCTGCGCGTGCGTGAGTTAACTTTTCTATTTTCATTTTTAAAATATTTCAATACCCTTACACATATTTTATTAAATCCTTTAAAAGAAGTATATATTTAAATCCAGTATAACCTTATTTAGCTAGATTTGCGTAAGTAGCACGAAACTTAAACCCATTATATAATGCACATATACAGCATGAAAAATAAATTCAACACAATATGATATATACATGTATGCAGTTCATGTAAATAGTTCTACAGTTTGATGTTTTGTATTCTACAATATCCTAGTTCGTGTGTCAATGTGCACTATCACGTATTATTTAGATGAATCCCTAGTGTGTATTTGTATTTTTATGATTCATTTGCTGTGCAAAACAAAATGTTTACACTCGCAGGAAAAATTTTAATATCCTGCCAATGCTTAAATAAAAACTTGCTCTAGCACGGCTTACAGATTGAGAATGGTCACAAAAAATAAGGCAATTTTCAAATTTTTCTTCCGGTTGTATTTAATGTGAAAATTTATATCAATGTTAAACTTCGTGCATTATGTGTGTGCCATTTAATATAATAATGTATTTCGTGCTATTTGTAGTTCGATATTATGTACCGAACAAGACAAATACACAATCTTGCTAATTTATTTTTTTAGAAATCTGATTTAATCGATGTCTTATCATACTTTTGAATTTTGTTTAAGAATTAATTCAAAGTAGCAGCAGTGCACTCGTTTATGAATAATGATAATTTATCTGTATACAAATAAAGCATACGATACACAGTATTGTGCGCTTCAAAACCTTGCCTGATCATATTAGGTTTTTGATATAAAATAAAAAGGAGATCTTTAAATATCCATTAAAATCAGTAGATAATCAAGTGAAACAAATAGCCAGACAATTGACTTTTTATGTTGTTTATAGAAATTTTACTGTACTTTTTGTACATTTATCTAAGTTGTATTTTAAATATTGTCAGTTATTAGTAAGTCTTGTTATACTTTACGAATATCTATATATCTATATCTATATATCAGCTGACTTATTTGTAGCGTGAAAACAATTTATATCTAAATTTGTATATTTTCATTACATAGTATACCTAATAAATGTATAGGAAGAAATTGTCAAGCCGAATGAATTAAAATATAAGACATGATATGTATTGAAACGTAGTTTTAAACATTCTCTAATAAAAATAATGAAGCTTGAATCATCACGTTTGCTATTAATATGATATAATGTTAAGTTCATGCAAAACTTGTAGGTTGTATGGCGGAGAATGAACATGGAGTACCCTTTAACAATTGGAGAAATGACATTTTCACCTGACAACGGTATGTCCGTAGATCATTCACCGATGACCCACAGCAGTAGTAGTTGGGATTTATTAATCAAGAGTGTTAAACCCCAACATGCAGGAGTATATGAATGTCAGGTCACCTCAAACCACCTTATTGCTCAATATATCACACTCCATGTAGTAGGTATGTATATATAATATCATTTTTGTATATGTCCAAGCAATGTGGTATTGTAAATGACAACACGCTTCTGTTCTTTTATAGAAATTTAAGTTTAAAAAAATGGTTTCCTGATTTGAAGTAAAGAATATGTAAGATCAAAAGAATTTTATGAAACAGGAGATTCTTGGGAATTAGTGTCTAACAATTTTATGGAAGATGCCGCTTGCTCAGACGGGTTTACATTTGTTTATAGTTTAGATACTGCACATTAGGTTATAAAATAGTTTATTTTATAGTTTATGCTTAATATATTTTATTTTTTGTTTTCATAAGCGTCTTGTTATTTAGCTACAGTATTTATCATGTTCTATCACACCAGTACAAATGGTGTATAAGTAATAGAAAGAGCACCGAAACACGAGGCTATCTGATTTGTACGAGGGGGCGTAGCCCCCGAGTATAAATCAGATTGCCGAGTGTTTTGGTGTTCTTTCTCTTTTGTATCATAGTCAAACATGACAACACGTTCCCTGTTGTCATAATATGAAACCCTAGAAAAAAATAACCAATGAACGAGCATTTGAATATGATAGTTCTGCCCCTTTCCCTTTCTCTGCCGTCACAATATGTAAACCCCGGCAAAAATGAACCAATCCACGGGCATTATCTGGAGTGCGGGTAACTGATACCCGCACTCCAGTTACCGCACTGTGCATGTATATGTATACGATTTAACTCTGACACTTTTTCAACAGAAAGGTCTCCAAACTATGATACAAATATATTTTAAACAGTCATAAAAGAAAAAATATTAAATCAACCATCATTTTCTCGAACATTTTATTGACTTTTGTCTTCTAACAACTTTTTTGTACTTTTGAGTAGTTCACGTCAACACTTCTGTGGTGATATATTCGTATCACAAAATTTAATTGTCTTTTTAGTCAAAGTGGTAATTTGTTAAAACATTTATTTTCCTTCGCTTGAGAAGCAACTTTCGATGTTTTCCGTGTGTTGCTACTGGGATGTACGAATGCCCCTTAAATGTTGTTTTTTTTGGTAATAATTTCACTTTGATTTTTTACAGACCGATCACAGATAAGATCTGGTAAGTATTTGATTGATAATTGTTGTGCTTTTTAATGGTGGTGTCACAAAACACATTCTTATCATATATATGTGCTTTTATAACTCTTCGCACGAGATAAAACATTGCATTTAATGCATCATTTAACTCTTTTCAAAGTGTTCTGCATCTTTTGTTAAAATATAATGCGATGTAATTGCAATATAGATACATGTATCTTGTCTATGAATCCATACATTCAAAATTAGAGTCATTGTCAATACTAATCCAAAAATTCATCTTTCCTGATTGTGTCATATATATTGCCTACTGTGATAGCATATGTTCTTTGTTGCAAATGCGAATACTTTATTGAGAGAATTCAGAATAGTGTAAACAATCCGAAGGCCGGTTGTACTACATACTCGTCCCCTCTTCACATTGGCGTGCATGTCAACAAGGAGATCGACGTGCAATACTGAAAATAAACTTCGATTTTCATCGAATTATAGATTATTTCAAAATTAACAAACATTTATGTTTTTATTGAATTGAAATCTGTCTTTTTCATTTATTATTTGTGTCATTTTGTTACAACATTGTTTGTTTCTATTTTATTTTTTATGTATTAATTTATAGTATCTTAGTTTTCTATCTGAGCAAGCGACAGCATGATGGAAACCTTTATTTGTGTATCCTTACCTTTACCCTTTATGACACTTCACATTGGTTTTCTCACTGATATTGATATAGAGAGCTAGAACCTATTTAAATATACAAGTGTTTTATGTGTGATAAATAAATAACAGACAAAATAGAAAACCGATGAGGTAACATTGAAGACATTTACCAAAACTTTTAAAGTCAAATTTAATTTGGTGTCATATGTTCAAAATATCTCGAATTAAAATATCGTTTCCGCTGTTAAGATTTTAGCAGGTAAGCAACAGTAGTATAAAATGGCATCTATTATTTTCATAATTTATTTAAGATGCATATTGTTACACATACGAGTATCCTTTCAGAGAGCTTTTTCATTCAGCTAGATAGGTAACACAGTAACCTGTTGAAATATTTCAAGAGGTTCTTTTATAATATTATTTATATTATTATGAGATGATCGCGGCTTTGTTTTTACCATAGATATTTTTAATCAAAATACTATCAAACAAAACAAAACAATTGCTTTAAGAAGTAAAAAGGTCCATGTTTAAATAAAAAACAATTGTTTTGTCATGTGTTAATCGACTTTTTCATTTGTTCCGTTTTGATCAAACATCATATTTAAATTAATCGTTTTAACATGTTCAGTAACATTTGGTTGTGGTATTTCTAACAAGTGTAAAACAATGTACTTTACAAATTACAAAAATGTACAAGAAACAATTGTATTGTTGGTTACAAAATGGCTTTATACGGATTTTCATTCCATTTCGCAGCGTTGAAGCTATCTGGAACGAAGTTCGTAAACAAGGGGGAGAAAATCCACTTGGTTTGCAACGCAACTGGGGCAAGTCGTGCACCGGAAGCTGTGGACTGGTTCTACGAAGGAAATCGAATACACCCTTCAAATCCTATATGGAAAGGCCGGGTTGAAGTATTAAAACATGAATCATTTGAAGGCAAATACTTCATAAGTGAATTGATAATTGACCATAGTAAACTTAAGGACAAAGGACATTATGTGTGTAGAAGTTCAGACCTTACAGTTGACAGTTTAAAAGTACATGTTTTAAATGGTAAGATTATATTTTAGATAATTTTGTTTTCTGTTTTGTTAAATTAAACTCTAGATTTTATTTTCTGTTGATTTATTTATTTAGAATTGCAAATTTGTTTAAAATCATTGAGGTTATGGGGACATAATCGTATAATTTAAACATTTATTTTTCTAGGATAAATATAGCACTTATTTTTCTAGGATAAATGCAATGAACTCCTTGCAGTTGTATAGATACACGTCGAACTTCTTGGTGACATTACTACTGCCTACATATAACATATCACATTCCTATTTATTTACAGAAAACTATCAAAAGTTTTACTGGTTGTAAAAGTATTCTCTATTGCTACTTTAATTGGGCCGATAAGGTATATAAAAAATTCATGAAGTAATCTGTGAGAATGTCATATTGATCAATAAATTTATAGTAATAAATGATGTAATATCTTCTTTCAGAAAGTAGATTACTGATTTAGCTTCACTAAGTGAAACGAATAACGTATTTAATAAATTAAAACCATTGCTTATTTTTTATTCCAGCTGACAAAGACAATTTAACTAGGAGGTGTAAGTTACTACCTTTTTTACATCATTCACATTACAGCTTAAAAGCCATAAAAAGCTTAATATCAAACATTCTAGACATAGACAAAATAGTTGGGGGAAAATAAGCTGCACGAAAAAGCCTTCCTTTCCAAGCTATACTTTTTGAAAATCTATTTATATTCCTATTACAGTATTTATGAAATTACTGTCTTCTCCCTTAACTATGCTATAATGATAAAGCAGTGATAAATTTCAGGAAAAAAAGGTGTATGAAAAATAACAGTTTTCGTCCCACGTAGGGTATTGATTTGAACTTTTATAATAGCAAGTACCATCAAAAGTAAAATAATCCTAGGTGCACCATTTTTCATGAAGCTAGAAGATTCATATATATATATTGCTCTTAGTAGTTTAGGCTTTTTATTCTGCTATTATATTTAATCCGTTGCAATAAATTAGCAAATTTTATGCCTGTAAATCACGATTTTCATGAACAACTAGCACAAAAAAGCCATAAATGCAGTTTTCATATTGATCATGTGACTTTGTAAGGGTATCAATATTATTAGAGTTAAAACAAAAAGCTTCAACCTTTTTTCAGAAACGAAAACTGTGGGATTATTATTGTTAATGTTTAAAAAAAGATTTTCATTAAAATGTAATCGATTATGATAATATCGATAATAATCATTTGTGAAAAACGGGTGACTATTTGATAAGATTTTATTTTGAAATAACCAACAACCCTGTGTGGTCGAAGAATAAATTATCCGGAAAGAATATAACAGTTTCTTCTTGATACATGCAAATATTATGTTTGTATTTTCTGTATTTCTGCCTACAGTGTCTGGAAATGAAGGTCAAGATGGTGAGAGAAGTGAATTTAACACAGTTCCTGAAAATGCAACAAAATTGACTCGTGCAGACGCTGTTTTCGTTCTTATATTTGCAATTATCGCCCTTGTTTGGAGATGAAGTAAGGAGATGTGATATAATAGTTGATAATTTTTGCTACACAGTGCCTTCGTGATTAGGTTTAAAAGGATGGAGATTTGTATTGAAAAGTGGTTTCAGTTTGATAAAAGACTTCAGGAGAAGTAATGACTGCTGGCAGACAGACACACGTCTGAAATGGCATTAATTGACCTGTGAATGGATTCAGTAAAAACTGAATTGCATATCATTTAAGATTATTTTGTTGTGTTTTATGAATCAATTTGATTTCGACTTGGCGAGGATGATGTCCAAGAGAGAAATACACGGCCAGTGAGCATAGACTTTTTTCCGTATGATATTACTGATTGATACAATAAAATCTTAATCATGTTCATTGTCATCAAAGGTATTTTTGTGTCAGTGTTCGTTAGTTCAATTCATACATTTCTATACACCATGCTTCAGTATAACATATACAACCATCTGATGAATCATGTATCTAAAATATTAAGTTGAAAAGACTTACCGTATTACAAGTAACATAAATCTATTGTCATTTATTGGTTCATTTATATTATACGTCAGTCACAATTATCCATCTATTTCCATTTAATTTTAAATCTAAATATTACCTCTTCATTTTTTCATTACAAAATGAGACATCTTAATATTATCATTTCTTCAAACATTTGTTTTTCTTTTTTTTTTTTCAATTTTCAACGATGAATGAATGAATGTAATGACCTAACTTGTAAGTAGAAGACATTGTTTGTATAAAGTGTACATGGAAAACAATGTTACATCCGTAAAGTATATAAGAACCTCCCGTTTTTAACTATTTAGATTTAAAGAAAAACACATGATAGAAAAATGTTATGAATTTGGACTTAAAGCAAGTGTACCAAGTGCATGGTATCTTATGGATAGTTTGTTTTTGTCCTCTTGTTTATTAATATCAATAGTACATACGTTTATATGTTATTATATCACAAATCATATTATTTACGTCTAAAATTACCATATGTTATATCTTTCTTTTCCTATTCAAACGATGTCTTATGTTGATTTTTTTTTTCGAATAGATCTGTAACAGAAAAAAATATTAAGTGTTGATTCTTTTGAAGAAAAAAAGACACACACAATGCTGCAATGTACACCAACAATTGACTCATCCAGACTGCAACGTGTCCAGTTTTGAATAATTCTAATTGTTTAGTTTTTTTACAGATCATACAATCTTAACAATGGTAATTGATTTTATGACGTTTAAGTCTATTTGTTAACATAAGTTTCCTTTCTACAACAAATCAACACACTTGAATTACTTCATTCATTTGTAAATAATGTGTTCATTCGCTGATATTATTTCACTTGAATTTGAATTGTTTTATTTTATAAGTAAGAGAGTTTGTTGTGGTATAAACAGCTCTTGATTATTGTTCTCTTGATCATGTTATGTTTTGTGTAAGTATTAATTAAAGTTAATTAATGTTGACCATGACGAATATTCATTTTGTATATTGATAAGGTTAGTTTGTTGAAATCTATAATTATTTTTAAGTTTATTGTTTTTTTTTAATTAATGCAGTTTTTTAAAGTCTTCACAAATATTTCTTTACAGTAACTTTATTATTAACCTTAAGATAAAAATTTCCTATCATTTTTTATACAACAAGAATGATATGACGATGTAAATGAAAATATTTCTACTGCTTATAGTTTCTGCTTAGATTATTGAACAATCGCCTTACAGCTCAGCTGAAAATGTTGTAACATTATGGGTTTTTTTTCTACTGTTTAATAAATGATATTAAATTATGCGTATGTATAATTACATTTTTGACAAGGATGAAATTCATTTTTAATAAATTAAAATGTAACAATAGGTGAAAACACGTTAAATATAACGAATTAGATGAAATGGATATATTAAAGATATACTATGCTCATCTTAGAGTAAAAATGGATGTATTAAAGATATACTAAGCTCATCTTAGAGTAAAATATTTTTATCCCAGAAATTAAATGATATCAATGTAATTCTCTCTGAATATGTTTAGTTTTAATAAAAATGTACAAACTGCGTGTGGGAAGCTGCATAACCCATTAAAGGTCAAGTAAAGTTAGTCCCTTCTTGAAAAAAACTGCCAGTATTTAATGGCACTATATATTCTTATTGTGTCCATCTATAGTGTGTAGAGTTTAAGACATAAGATATCTACTTTGTGTGAAGTAAAAAAATATTTATCTGATATTTACAAAGAGACTTTGTAGAATTAAAAACATTATTTAAAATTATAGCATCTGAGAATAGTATATCTTTGAACCTGATGTTTCTTGTGAACGTCCGTGCATTTTAACGTGGTTTACAAATATTTTACTCCGGAATAAGAAATACGTGTATTTGGTTTTTTTCCCAGCAAATTCTGGAGTACAAACATACGTTTGCAGGCAATAGCTTCAAAAACAAGTGCAACATGTTGTGACTGGTCTATTTTGAGAGGTAGTTCACCATGAAGATATAACTGTAAAAGTGCGGTTGTACTGGGGGATTTGCTTAAAAAAGCCCACATGATAAGAACTATTGAAACATGAGATATTTTAAAGTATTTGAGTCAGGTCTTGCCTTAACAGCTAGAGCTTTATTATTTTATCAAATATTTTATAGAGGACCTCGGCTAATTTCTGTTTAGGCAATATGTAATTTCAATAGTTTTAAAGTGTTTCATTATCCATTCCAGAATCTACATGTGTTGTTTTATTTTTCAAAAACATTGGAAATTGTCTTCTATTTCAATATTTTTAATAAAATGAGAAAGTTAAAATTGTGTTTCTTGGTGATTCTAAAATAAGAAGAAATGTATGAAAAAACATCATCAAAATATGGAAGAAATTGAATAAAATTAAATTGGTTATCGCAGATTAGTCTATCCGTTAAATTTACAATGAACATATTAAGAACGACGTTAGGAATGTTTTCTTCACGACAAATTTCTTTGTTTATCTTCAAATTATACTTTTATTAGTGTATAAATGTTACATAAACTATCGACAAAACGTCTTTTTTCACTGTAAATATTCTTAAATTTATATCACTTTTATTTCTAAAGTCACGGTACGCCTTTACAGCATAAATTTAACGGGCTTTGAATAAATGAGAGTGTAAAACCTTTCTTTACGATCGTATGAGTGTAAACTTCAATTTCTCTATAATTAAGCTGCTACTAGTTTATCACCAGACGGGTTTGTACCACTCATTCGTTTCGTCTCTGTAAAAAAGTTTTTCTTTCATGGTCGTTACAATAATTAGCTGCACTAAAATGATATGATGTCATTTCATAATAGTCCCTTTCATGAGTAGAATTATGTAATAATAGATTCTTTAATGCAATGAAAACATTAATAAGCTGTTTAAGTGTGCTCATAAACGGCAATGAAAATAAGTTCCATTGAAGCAACATCAAACATAAAAACAAATAAAAGCAAAAGTGTTCTAAATTGTTCTAGTAATTTAAGACGTTTTGAACTTAGATGATTCTGCACAGAGCATGTTTGTGCTATTCCGTATAATGTCAGTATTTGAAGTGCCACAGCTTCCCGGGAATGTAGAAATTAATGAATTACTCTCTGTGTTAGACGTAAATCGAAACCTGATCAATACGGGTGATAAAAATAAAATATTATTGTAATTAAAAATAAACGTTTGCAACAAGTGTAAGTTTTGTTTTCATGTTATTTATAATGATTTTTCATTGCGATCAATTTGATACGTTGGCATAGAGAGGACATCAGAAATATGTTATCTATCACGTGCGCACGCGGCAGCTATTACATGCGCAAGCGATAGTTACTGTGTGCGCACGCGATAGCTACTATATAGTGCGCACACGATAGCTACTACGTACATGTACGCGCGCGCTCGTAGTAGCTATTGCATGCGCATGTGGTAGATAAAATATTTCTGATGACCCCTTATGCCAACGTAATTTGACCATACAATATAAAATTGTTTTATGCAAGATTTAAATATATACACGATTAGTGATCACCTGGCATTTTTTACACTGTCGTATTGAATTGACATTATGCTCAGTCAATGGTTACTGTTCAGGTAAAAGTAAACACAAATTAAAATAACTTTTGCCATAAAAATGATTTCTATAAATATCCATTCATCAAATGATAGAAAGTGTGGGACTTTGTGAAACGGGCTGTTCTTTTACGTTTAAGACAGTTTTTTTATATTATATCCTGAACAATTGTCATTTTTAAATATCGGTAAATAATAATAGCCTTTTTCAAATAGCTACTAGTAATTCAGCGAAGATAAAGCTAGGTGTCACTTGAAAATATCCCCGTCATCAAGATCAATTAAATAGATTAAACTAAAATGTCTACATTTAGTATTTCGATAATCGTCGAATATGATACACACATTCATGTAAATGGGCTGCTAAATAACCAGGGATAAAATCGATCATGTATGCTGAAAACGTAAGAAAATAAAATCGCTAATACACACTCGAAAGGGAACACATTGTCTTAAATTTGGTAAAAAAGAAAGAAAATATTGTCTATTACGATAAAAGGGTGGTGACATTTCAACTTCTTGAAACCTCTGTTTCATTTTCACGAATTCACAAGATCAACTGAATTCACGATTACATTGTACAACATACAGAATCCATGATATCAAGGTTCCAACTTCACGAATTCACGATATTATAACTTCACGATCTACTTCACGAATTCACAATTTCAACTTCATGAATTCAACTTCATGAATTCGCGTTCTGAACTTCACGGTTTCAACTTCGTGAATTCACGAGTTTAACTACGTAAAGATGAAATTTTGCATTCGTGAAGTTTAAAAGTGCAAAACAGTTGAAGTATGTTGAAAACTTAAAAAGCTAAAATTGTAAATTAATGAAAATGAGTTTGGAAATTCATGACGTTAAAATGTCTCGCCTGTCTTTCGTAGAACAATATAAAGTATATTTTTTCATCAATTAATAAATGTCATTATTTGTATGTTGCCTTTAATACAAGGTGTTCGATGATCTGTTGCTTTATTTAATCTTCTGTTGTACGTTTACGCTGAAAGTTTTACGTTTACGCTGAAATTTTCGTTCAGTTTGTTAGTCAAGATATGTTTATCCAAGATAATTTCTGCGAGCATGTACACATCGATATGTAAAATTACTGATTTATTTTTATTCCTTTTAAAATATGATAACTTTTAAAATATGATAAGCCAGGAAAGTGATCGATGCAACCCCACACGACCCAGCAACAAGGACAAGCGGCCAGGAGGATTCAAAACAAGACCGGGCATAATGCAGTGCTTAAGTCACGTACATATAGTCTGTAAAAGCCGTCCAACTAAAGGTGATTTTCCTTAAGATCGCTGAATATACAAAACCAGGTTTACTGATACTTCATAATCATACTTAGCTTTTCAAAACCGCTATATGAAATATTTCTGAACATTAAGTTTATAAAACATTAACCAATGTCTGAGATTTATTACCAAGACTTTATGGTATTAAATTTGAAATAGAAATATAAGTTTTAGTTGACACCTTTCATTTTAGTGTATGCAAGCACCACGGCAAATAAAAAATCAAGTGCTAATATATCCACTTCAACTCAGTGACCGTAAAGATATAATTTTAATGAGCGCCACGGGATATTCTTGTCATTTAGAAAAATTTTTTCAAACGTTCTGATTTGGAGTAGTGAAAAAACTTTTATGTGCTTTTCAATGGCCACTGGGAAAGAAAATCATCAAGTTATTTAATTTTATCTCTTTGTTTTTGTGCGGAAATCTGACGCACAAAGAATACAATTTCAGATAATATCACTGATTTAAAATTGAGTGCAAAGTTTTGTATGATGTGTTGTTTTTATCTTTGCTCTAGATTATTTCTATAGTTTATTTATCATATACCTTAGGTATGTACGAAAAAAATAACCTACAGTTTTCACTTATTTATGTTATAATAAATAACCTTTGGTCATAGAACTATTCCTGTACTTTAAGTTTCAAACATCGTCATACCAACACTTAAACGAAGCAAAACTATACATATCAACTATACAATTAATCTTTAACCTTGGAACATTAAAGTCGATTGTTTAAATTTGTTTAATTCGAGTTTTTTTTCTACCGCATGATTTTTATGTAAATTAGGACTTAACCTGTTTCAGCAGAGATTTATGTTACATGTACTTTATATATATATTTACTTTCTCCGTTAATGCTCTGGGCATAGGTTGCTACCGAAGAAAGTATTATTTGCCGTTTTAATTTATTGTTGCCACTTGACTACCTGAACCATAACCTTTTCTAAGATCATCTTCATAACTTCAAAGAAACTAATGGTAGAAATAGTTTTACAATTAGAAATATGTCAAGCGCTTGATAAAACCAGACGGCTGAATAATGTTTAGAAAATAACAGTAACAACAGCGTAATTTACCTGATAAAAATATTAAGGACAAAGTAATTGCGTCAGTATCCTGAATAGATATCAAATGAGATGTATTCGTGGCCGAGTGGTCATGAACATTCCCTTCGAACCACTTGTCCCTTACCGCTTCGTGATCGAATCCCATCAGGGTCTTGCACCTGTGGTTACCCCACCAATAAAGCTGGAAAGTCGTTTTATGACCTCTGCAGTGTAAAGCCCAGCACAGAAATATAAAATGATGACTATTTTGTTTAAGACATTAGTTAGCTGACTTTTAGAATATACTTTATTGCGTTTAGACTTATGTTAAATAAATAGTTGGAGGACTGATATGACAATTAAAGAAAACATTTTGGATTCCTAAGGTACCAACATTTTAAGCATATTTTCTATTTAAACCATTTTATTCGTAACCTTTCTTAGTGCCGTATCGATGTTCCTATGTGACTGGTTACTGTTGAGGAGCTGTGGTAAGTGAATTTTGATCTTTTTTTTTTCAAATTGATGCATCTGTGTCTAATTTCTATAAATGTCTTACCGACAAAGATAACACGTTAGTGTACGTTCTTAAAGTAGATATTACAAGTTATTGCACTATCGAATATACATTAAACAGCTTATCAACGCATAAAATAAAGTTTTATAAATTGCATTACTTCTTTCGACACACTTCCCGATTATTCAATTGTTCACGGAACATGCCAATTGACGAATAACATTTCATTTACTGTAATATCTTAATCTTACAGAGTTTTGCATGAAAGCAAGAGATAATACATGAGAGCAAAATGTTCTATTGATTACGATACTTGGCACCAAAATATCTTGTAATGTCGCTTCCCATTAGGATTTAGCTGTAATATTTGGTTCTTACTGGAATCTATTCTGACAAGTTTGTTATAAATGGCACCATTGCTTGTAAAGATGTAGTACAATGACATCTTTACTGTTGATAATTTGCTGGGTTTTTTAGATTGAACTAATTTTCCATTGTATAAACACATGCTCATTAAATAATTGCTTAACCAAATATATTAGAAAGAGTCTGTAATATTATTTTTCTGACATATATCTTTATAGAATTTATAAAATGGGACGATGTCTTTTATTCTAGGAAACAAATGATTCCATTTCAATTGTCCTTCTAATACATATTTTAATTATAAAATTTGAAAATATAAGAGCAAAACAATCTGTTATTAACATAATATTACCTGTTGTGTGTACATATTAAATATATCTCTTTTCCAAGTTTTATTCATTAATTTGCCGCCATTATACTGGGGTAAATATAAGAACTCAAAAATACAAAGTAATAAAAAATGTAAGGCAATATTGTTAACAATAACTGACAAAAAATAAAAACAAAATTGGATTTCTCTAAAGAAATGGGAACGTTCAGAAATGTCGAGACACAAAACATCTTCTTATTCTGTTCATACTTATGATTGATAAGGTAAAACTACTTTTCGTTTATCACTTAAAAATAATTTTAACACAATATATCTTACATGTGAAACGGTTCACAAGCAAAACGTACATTAGATGATGATTCTTACCGTGTTCTAAAAATAATCATAATCATCATCAAAACGACATAAAAGATTAGATTACAATAAGAGTACACTTAAACAGTGTCGCTTCCTCAGTCCTGGTGATGAAATAAACCCTTGGTTTCATATTGTATCTCGATATGGCCAATTCATTTACTAAAAAGACAGTGCTATAGTATTAGCATACTCGTAGTCCCAAAAGAGCTCTTATGACGCTTATTCTATCAAGTTCAAACTTCAAGTTAATTTCAAGCATCATATGTCATACGATATAATACAGCTCCAATTATAAGAATATATTAAAAGCAATTTGTTTTGACTACCGTTGATATGCTGATGGGAAATATTGTGATTCACTTGATCAATACCAGACCTTTATATTTAAAGGGCATGTCTGCTCCAAGTTTTAGACCATTGAAGCAGAAGAATGATTTCATGATTAAATGTTTTGATTAAGAAAAAACGCTATTAATAAGTTATGTACCTTGTCAATTTGCCTAAGTTTTAAATTTATTTTTTAAAGTTTCATTTGCATCATCTACTGTTGGAAACTTATTTAATAAAAGTGTTATTGTTCTTTGTTGGTTTTTTTTATTTGTTGTTATTATTTGTTAGGTTTTTTTATTAATTTGTCACTTTAAGTCATAAGTCTTTTTAATTCACCAGACCCGAAAGTTTAATGTGGACTGTTAATATTATAAAAGGATGATCCGGCGTTCGTCCTCTTGTGTCAATATTGGTCTTCTTTCCATGCAATTGCTGGTCAGTTTTACTTTAATATTAGTGTGTAGCATTCTTGTGATAAAAAACCTTCAATTTGCGCATTACACCAGTTGGTATCTAATCAGGACTCAGCAGTAGTAAAAACACAAAGGCCTTTCAACAGCTTCATCCACTGTGCCAATGGCTTGACGATTACCAATTTTTGAAGCTTTCATAGACAACCATCTGTCAAGATGGTTATAGTAATTGCAATTGACCCTTGCAAGGGTCTTGCTACAGCAAAAATTGAAAAATATTTACCCGTCTTCCCATGAACCAATGGCCGAGTAGTCACTAAACTTTGT
The DNA here is from genome assembly GCF_026571515.1 of Ruditapes philippinarum. Classification (NCBI taxonomy): domain Eukaryota; kingdom Metazoa; phylum Mollusca; class Bivalvia; order Venerida; family Veneridae; genus Ruditapes; species Ruditapes philippinarum. The sequence goes on from NW_026852181.1 coordinate 447,991, forward strand.
ATTCTAAATTTTTCCCTAACCAGTTTCCTCAAATAAATATGATCTGCCTCTTAGAACAGCTACTTTTAGAAATGTGTTTATTTTCTTATGATCTTATATATGAATTTTCAGCAAATCTAGTCTGAAGCATTGTTGAAGTATTATGTCGATGACATTTCTTATAACGGTTTGGTCAGCCATTTTAAGAAACACAAAGAGTTTAAATAAAAAGATGCTATTTATACTAGAAATATAACTAGATGAGTTCATCACATTAAGGTGGACCTAATCAAGGGAAACAGGTGACATAATTTGGCTATACAATGCAACGGGTTGTCTAATTACAGATTGTACCAGTCTTTTATCTGTATTCTTCTCAGGAGAAGTGACTTACAGATTATGTTTGTTTATGCATTGATTCATGGGGTCAGTTTGTGAACCTTTGTGTCAGTGAACCATGAATAAGAAAATGAGACTGAATCATTATTCTGGCTTCATTTTCTAAACTGAATCATTAATATAAACGAGAAAGTGTTCAATAAAAATATATTATGTTGTACTAGGTGATACTTATTGTTATTTTGTTGATTTCACTTTAATTCATTCATGATTATACGCTAATAATTATGATTTAGTCGGGCAAAATATTTTTTGTTATGGAAATATGTCATAGTTCGTCACTTAAAGATGCACGTTATGTTGATTTCAAAACACAGTTGTTTCTTCTGATCATACTAAAACAAATCTAAATGGCTTATATTATGCAATAATAGTATTATCGTCATATCAAAGTAAAGAAGGCCTCAGAATCTTTACAGTCTGCGTCAATAAAACACAATTTATTTCAATGAAAATTCATACCACAAGAACATACACTTATTAACCAGATAAAGAATGTTTATCATTTGTAAATTGCTTCAAGGAAAATAACATAAAACAGTCGCCCACATATTGTATTAGACATGTTACTGAGTATGAAGCACAGTAATTGTGTAGAATGGAAACCCTTGACTGTCTTATAAAAATGAACGTTGTTGTGTCACTCTTTCTCTCATGAAAATATTATATGGAACAATATATGATGTCAATGTGTCTTCCTATGATGTCGACCAATCATTATACGATGTGCATTGATGCATATATTATGAGGAAGCAACCTTATATAGAGTCAACTTATCAATATATTATGTCAATCTTTCATTATACGAAATGAATTTATTATTATACGATTTGCATTTATGAGTATATTAATTATGTGGTAGCATCATTATATACAGTCAAGTTATCAATATATTATTTCAATCTTTCATTATACGATGTGAATTTATTATTATACGATGTTGCATTTATTAGTAATATATAATTATTGATATCATAAACATTATAATACAGTCACAGTTATGCATAATCATATTTGTTTAATCCTCTTCATTAAAGACGATTATCTATTATATATAGATGTGTTTTGACTCTATTAAGAAAGGGGACATAATATATAGATGTATATTCAATTACATCGTATAATGGAAATTGACATCCTATGTAAAAGGGGCAGATCTAAATCAGTTTTATTTTCTGGTCTTCAATCATTGATGAAAACACTATAATATAGTGTAGTTTTGCTCTAAGCTTAGGGGCGTCCAATGATTGCACTATTCATTTCCGCTCATGCGCCCAATCAAAAGGCTGCATCTTATATTAATTAAGATCGAATAATCACAGTTTTCAGAATTCTATATAAAGATGGTTCCCCATAATATATTCATTAATGCACATCGTATAATGAAATATCGTCATCATATAATGACACATTTACCATGTTTACATCATATATTGCTAAGTGGACACTATATAAGGATGATTCCTTATAATGTACTGGTAATTGACTCTATATATGGATGATTTCACATAATATACTGCAAAATACACATCGTATATTGATAGATTGACATATTATAAGCAAACATTGACATCATTTATTGCTGACTCTATATAAAGATGGTTCTACATAATATATTCATAACTTCACATCTTATAATGACAGACTAACATCATATAAGGACAGATTGACATAATATATAGTTGTTTTGACTTTATAAGGATGGTTCCACATATTATATTCAAAAATTCACATCGTATAATGATATATTGACATCATATGAAGACATATTGGCATCATATATTGTTCAGTTGACTATAGATCAGGGTGGTTCAACAATAAATTCATGAGTGCACATTGAATTAGGAAAGGTTGACTCAATATATTGCAATTTGGACATAACAACGTTAAGGTTTATAATTATAAGACAGTTAAGGCTTTTTAAAGTGTAGATATTTATTAGATTTTTTTTTTGGGGGGGGGGGTTACTTCACATCGACACAGTATAGGTCATATCGCGACGTTCCAGCTTTACTGGTGGAGGAAGACCTCGGGTGCCCTTCCGTGCATTATTCACGAACAGGCACCCGAGTAGAACCACAGACGTTCCGTTAGCTAGCTGGATAGCTTCCTAACATGAAAGAATCCAAAGTCCCTGTCGGTTTGAACCCACAGCGGTGAGGGGCAAGTTGTTTGAAGTCAACGACCTTAACCATTCGGCCACGGACGCCCCATATTTATTAGATGATCAACAGACAGACATAAATGGTATGGCATGCCATCGGAAATAATATACTTTTACTTTACATAATATGCTAGTTTTACTTATTAAGAAAACTTAAACTGTGAAAATATGTTCATATTTGATATTATTCCCTTTATATATTTCCTAAAAAATTCATTCTTTATCAACATATATAACGTGATTACCAGATGTTTCCTAATTAATTGATACTATTTTTTAAATTTATACTTGATATATCCTTCGTAATCGAATCGATTAAGCAAACACAATGCTATTACAGTAAGTTGCTCTCTTATGAGCTGTTTATTTACGTATTTTTGAGGTATTTTCATTGACGAAATCATCACGCAATGCATTGTTTATGCCCTTACACTTCCGTTTCTGGTGGTATTTTAATGTTCACAATTAAAGTGATATATACAGTCATGTAGTATATCCCACATGTCGTCAATTCCAGCGATGACCAATTCAAAAGACCATTATTTTCAAATATAATCTTAAACATGACAAATTGATTCTAAAATAACTACATCTAAATTGTTGCAGTCTGTAAATTTAAAGAAAATTTAAAGAAATTGAAGTAATGACATACGGGACTGGCATATTTCCCAACTCTAGGTTTATAAAAGCTACGAGACAAGTAAAAATATAATTTGCTATAAATGAAGATATTTAAGTATTTTATTATTATTTATTTATTTATTTATTTTGTTTGTTTATTGCAGAACCATCTTTAATCTGTGTTGCATGTATAAAAATAGAGAAAAACATATTCCCTAAAGAAAGCCCAACAGAGCAACATTGAAAATGTTGCAGGCTCAGTTTGATTGAGCCTGTTCATGGACTGTTCTGGTAAGTGCAAGTTACAGTTTACGCCCCATAGCACCGGCGGTAGCAGAATTCAACATTTAAACACGAAAAAGGTGAAATATTTAATTTAGAAACACCCGCCGATGTGTTCATACGGCCGTTATCATGGAACCTTCAATGTGACACAGTAGTGCCATTCTATGAAAAGCGGCGTATAATCCTAAAATAAAAGAATGCATGTGCCCTAAACGAGAAAACAATTGGCAGAACTAAATAAAATGGAATATTGAATGGGGATCTGAAGTTATGAAGCCTGCATATCACAGACAAGACATTAAAAGACTATTTAAAAAGCAGGCAACATATCCTAAGGGTGGTTATACAGTATTCCAGTAGGAGTACTGGAACCACCTAAGTTGAAAAAGATCAAACAGAAGAAACTAGAAAAACCACATAACATGTATACACAACAATTATGTCGCGCTGAACGATCTTCACGGAACGAAATTTTTTTCCAACACGCAAGTCATTCACTGTCTTGAATATCTTATCTGATCTGGAATTCTCAATATAAAATATTCAGCATTACTCTTCAAACTTAAGAGTTAAAGAATCTTTTAAACTATAGAAAACACGCATCTGAATTAATGTTCTGTTTTGAAGGACATGTTGATGTGGTGTTATGCAATACTGACAGCTCTGGATAAATTCCAACTGAATGTCTGCAATTTTCAATACTCTGCATTTTGATTCAAAATTATTTGGACAGATACTCAATAAATTGCTTTAATTTCAAATAAAAACGGCAACACACTTACTATACAAAATGGCTTATAAATTAAACCTTGGCAAATTATATTTGAATGTTTACTCATTCAGGACATGATCAACGTGTCTTTACTTCAGGCAATGTTCATTTCTGTTTTTCATTATGTTCTGTTTAAGTATTATATGACATTTGCAGAATACAACAATAGCTTTCCATTCACTTTTAATGATATGTATATCTTTTAATAAGTAGTAAAAGCCATTTATGGCCCATGCACATGCAGCAATATAACATTCAATGTTGAAAAAATATGATTATATAGGTGTTAACAATATTGTAAGGGATGTAGGTAATCATATATCAATGACAGATTTATACCAATCTCATTTCATTTCTATACTAAACATACATGTAGAGAGAGACAAAACATCTATTTATAGCAAACATGTACGTAAACGTAGTTAGAATAATATTATAACAACATGTGTGCATTTCTTCATTAACATTTAAACATATAACTTAATTGTTGACAGCAGCAATGTTCTTTTTTTCAAATGCATAGTAAATATAACCTGCTAACTTCTTTATGTTGACTACATTTGTGGTATTAATCAACTCTACAAATTTAATATAATTTGAAAAAACCCAGTAAATTCTATTTATATACTGACGCCTGAGTTCAGTGTAATGTGTACACGCAATAATGAAATGAAATTCATCCTCTAGTACATGGCAAAATTACATTTTCTTTGTTCAATTGGTGTGCTTATAGGTTTACGTAACAAACACCGTTTCTTTATAATTGCTAGGTTTTTTTCACCCATATGTTTGTAATGTAACTTCTTTTAGAATCAATTATAAGATAAAACCTCAAAGATAAAAGAGGCATTGTTAATATAGAAAACTATTTTCCAATAAGAACATGTCAGGCAGGTGATAAATGAGACTGGCAGAAAAAACGGTTACACATGAAAATAGCCATAACACCTGCAAAATATATTTGTTAATTGAATATTGCAGGTAAGAACGGATAACTGTGAAGCAAGTAAAAAGAAAGAAAAAAAATGCTGACTGACAAACTGACTGAAAAGGACGTCACTGATAACATGGATAACAATTAATTGTTACAGCACGTGCTCTAAAATTGTCAGAAATCGGAATTAATAGGGTTGTTACAGCAGTGTTACAAGTGTTTGGGAAATGGGAGTGAAAGGTCAAAACTTGGAATAAGAAGGGTTACATAGATGTTACAAGGTTGTTACGTAGTTGTTATAGCATTGTCAAAAATATAACGGGAATATGGATTCAAATGAAAATGTTATACATAATTGTTACAAATGTACACGTGTTACAGCACAAGCTTTACAAAGGTATAAAATCGTTTTGTTACACAGATTTTACAAGGTTGTAACATATTTGTTACAGCTTTGTTACTTAAGTTTCAGAAGCTGTAATTAAAGCTAAAAGTAAATTCAAGCAAACTTGTTAGAAATGTTAGTGAATTTACAAGCATTACGTTTGTGGTACTTAGTGTTACTGTTGTAACTAATGACAAGTGTTTCATTAAACTCAGCCCATTTTGTACACTTCGTGCTTCCTTTCTTCCTATATTATTTCTTTCAAACATTTAAAAATGTATTTAAATAGATTCTAATTAAGTCATAGAAAGCAAGACGCATTTTTATCGTTTTGATTTACAATCCACAATGGCTTGCAGTTTTCTTAATTTTTATTACGGATGAGATTTATTTTATTCTTTGAATTATTTTATTCTATTAGCGAACAAGAGGTATATGTCTTTGAACCGTTCTAATTGTCTTATTAAATACAATAAAACTCTCCATAAAATAGTGTTATATGATAGCATACATATTGCGCGTAAATGATGATTCTCTTCATATAACAAAATTCAAAAAGTTCATTAGATATTTATGTGATAATGAAATGGAATTTAAAGACAATCAGCATTTTTTTGTCGTCTGTTTTTTTCATAGATACTGTTTTAATATACTGTCAAATGTCTGAGAGACCATCTCTGAATGAAGATCATCCACTCTGTGAATAAAGGTCACTTTTCGACAACCCTTTATTGATTGAATATAACACAGTTATCTCCAAGTAAGAACCATTTGCCAAATACGACCATGTTCTGTCTCCCTTTTTGATGACCTATGTTCACACGTTTGACTGTATTGTACTAAATATATGAGCAAGGATCTAAAACCTTATAGAATCATTATTGATTTTACACATAAGATAGATATATAAAGAAGTTTTTTCAACCAAAATAATATTAAACCTTTTTTGTTATGAAAATGTATCATTATTTTACGTGTATACTAATATATCCTAAAATCATGACACTATGTGTTAAGATACATAAGATAAGGCATATGAAATGTTCTATTGATCTACCAAGATCTTGTATTGTCGAGTAAATCAGAATATACCAGTGAAACGGTAATTGTTTGCTCTTCATGAAAATTATTCTGACAAGGCTATTGTAAATGGCACCATTGCTTGTAAATATATGAAATCTTGACAAATTTATTGTCGATTACAGTGTTGTTCAGCTTCAAGATAGTTCTCAAGAAGTTTTTTAAGATGACAACATGTATGGTGGATTCGCCTTAAATTAATTAATTTTGTCCTATGTAATTTAAGTTGTGACATTTTCTCTTGTATATTTTTTATTCAAAAAGAGCGTTATTACATCTATAGAAAAATATGTTATGTTTATTTTGAGTTTCTGTTTTTGTTTTTTTGTTTTTTTTTGTCTTGTTGTGTGTTCTCAATTAAAGATGAAAACGTGAATAGTGAATTCGCGTTTAATTAATTAATTTTGACTTATGTAAAAGTTGCAACAATTTTTCTTTGTATTTTTCATTCAAAATGAGCGTAATTACATCGAAAATATGTCATGATTGTTAGAGTATTTTTGCGGAAATAAAAACCCGAGCATGTGCGACCAATCAAAATTAAAGTAAATATAAGGCTCATTTGTCTCTGTTAAATTAGCTTCTAGCTTCAGAATCGAATACATTTTTCAAACTGTTACTATGTGTTTTTTATGATAATTACATATAGGAGTTAGAGCATGTTAGATGTTTATCTCCAGAGTGACTATTGGGAAACTAGAACATTATCTTAGAAATAAACAAAGCATTTCTGGTGCTTAAAAGGCTTTCAAACAAGTAAGACACAAACATCTAAATGATATATTATTCATTTGACTATGCTTATAAAACACATTAAATTAATAATATAAAAAATATAAAAGAAAACAAGACCAACAAGGAAGGGGGGCATTCAATGAAGGCACCATCAACACAGGACCACCGAAAAGGAGCCCAACAGGACACCAAACAGGAGAGGGCACAGGGGCAAACAAAGTCGATGTAAGGTATTAGATGCCTAATGCAAAATCTTCTTCTTTCCTTCAGCGTAATAATTTTCAGTAAGGACATTGAGTTTTGATAGGGTAAACCCAAGAGGCCATTTTTATATATTTTTTAATTATATATATATACCTTTTTTTTGGGGGGGGGGGGGAGGGGGGTATTTGTCTCCTTTTTGTTTGACCAGATTTTGATCTTTTTTTCTTATCTTTAATATAAAATCTGAAATTGAAGTTGTATGCATATTTTTACTGTGAAATGTATGAAATTTACTAGTGTACCAACTTAAAATGATTAAATTATAAAATTGTGAATTATAATTTGAAATGGGCATGGTAAACGTTATTTATATTTTTCACAAATGTATAGATCTAGATTTGTATCAAAATAATAATTATTAAATAATTTTTGATCCTCCTATTTTATATGCCAAATCTAACAGGTTTTCTTACCCCACCCTCATCTTGTTTGATGTAAAATAACAAGTACATGTACCTGTCTCAATAAACCCAAACAAATCTTTTCATAGACATTTGTCATTGGTTTTATTTGTAGTTATTTAAAAACTATGCTTTTTTACTAGTTCTTTTCAACTAAGAAAAATATGAAACTAGACAAACATTTCTTCAGGTAATAAAAACATATCCTTTGTTGTTGATGTATATAACCGATACAAAAGTATACTGTAATTGTCAATATTTTTCAAACAAGATGGTTAACTGTTTTTGCATTTATGTCAGTTTATCAACATAAAGTTTTTAATGCCTTTTGGAAACGTGTTTATTATACATCCAATACCTTAAATGCACATTGGGCCTAAAAATCTCGGTAGGAGAGACAAACATGTTTTAAACACTCGATTTAGAGCATGTTACATGCTACTCACGTGAAACAATTTTCCTTTTGTTTCTGTTATTAAAACCCTCTTATATACATATCACTCACACTCTATTATAGTAACAAGTCTAGCTTCTAACAATTGGTCGCCTCTTACAGTTTAATTGCTTCATGCCCAAGATCTCACAATCTGTAATATAACTAGATTGAACCAAAGTGATTTAGTTCAATGATCAAAGGGATAACAAAATTCAATTATGCATGAGTAATCACAGAAAAAGTTAAAGTTGCTGTTTTATATTTCATAACATATGTCGTAAAAGAAACATTAGACTCGATCGACGTTTTTTTGTAAGCTTAAGTGTCAGGCATTTCAAAATAAGCAACAACAAATAAAAAACGGAATGCGATAAATTTTGTCTCGAAGATAATATTTAATGAGTTATGTTGAATGTAGTGTAATGTTTAAAACTATTATAATTGTAATTTAAAGGGCATAAGTTGACGTGATAAATGATACATCTGCGATCTTGGCAAAAAAGTCCTACATGTAATTTTGAGATGTTTTGTGTAAAAGTGTTATGACTGAATTCTTCTTTTGTATTAAACTAAGGACAAATTGCTCTCTTAGTGACAAAATGCATCAAAACATAGCACAGTGAAAAGTACAGGACACCAAAAAACTAATTGTTAACATACATCTTCTTAGGAACCTGTTGCATATCATTTACGTGAATGATAATATCATTCAATTTGACTTCACCTTTAACCCATATTCTTACATTAGTTCTAAATATTTTCCTATTTAAAAAATCCATATATTAGTCTAGTTTTGAAATCCTAGCCGAAAATAATTATATTTATCCTACTTTGCTTAATTCAATAGTTAAATGATGTGATAAAAAATTAGAAAAGAAAAAAAATAAAAACAATCATCATGCATTAGTGGGTTTTTAAACCTTGGTACAAATCTATTTTTGCAGAATAAATTGTCCATTTGTATGTATTTTGTGAGATGTAATCAGTGGAAGTTTTCAAAAAATATATCATTTATTAATACATGTATCATTGATAAATAATTATTAAATTGATTAAGATTAGTAAGTAAAGTAAGTAAAGTCTTTATTTACTGAGGCTACACATTTGGTTACCCAATCTTCCATGTGGGATTAACGAAAATCGATAACACATTCAGCTGTTAACTTCAATTTAACGATATATTATTATTATTTAAACACATAAATGAATTTGAAACATTGCCTGTGATGTCATTTTTGTTATACAACATAGTGTAAAGAGGTGCTAAATATGAGCGTAACACTATAGGCGCGTCAGTGAAAAATGATTTTCCCCACTTTTAACAGTCTAAATTTAGGATATGTCATAAAATGAAGTATTAAAGAAGCTCGCACCAACTCGTTCAAAACATTCTGTATTGAACCTACACTTAAAAATTATCTTTTGTTTTGCTTCAACAATTGCGTTCTATAACAAGTAAAACGTAGTTGAATGAAATGCCATACTCACTGTAATTTTATATTTCTCTTTATGCGTAGCAAATAATTAACAAGTTTCCGGCCAATAATTAGAAATTTCGTTTTTTAATTGTGCAAGAAAGTAAGTAAGTAAATTGTTTATTAAAGTGACATGTGTTATTTACAATATAATCATATACAAATATTTTAATAGAGGTATTTAAAACACCCGGCCTCATGGGCCTATTAGTCACTGTTGACATTTAATACAGTATCTATGTATAGTTCTCAAATATTGTACAAGTTCAATTTCAAATATATGGACGATGTACATAGAATAGTATATTTTCACTTTCATAATTATCAAGTAAATTAAGAAATTAGATATATGAGTAATTGATGGAATTAAATATAAGTGATACACACATATATGTTCTGTGCAAATCGCTATGAGTATATAAGGCTTCGTCTAAACATAAAAGCTTTCACAATATATTTTGCTGTTTTTCTAGCATTTTCATTTACTAAAAAGTTCAGTCTATCTTCTTTATTTTTATTAATATAGGATGGATCTGACAATAAATCTTCGAACACTTGCTGTCTTATATTATCATATTTTGTGCATTCTACGAGAAAATGAGTTTCATTTTCTATTTGTTCTTGGTCACAGAATGTACATATTCTCTGGTTTACATTTTCACCAATAAAACGTCCTGTTTCTACTCTTAAGGGTAAAATCCCACACCGAAACTGTGCTAACATCGAGCGTTCATTCTTCTCTAAATTTAATACTATGTATTGTTCGGTTTTAAAATTTGTTTTAAATAGTTTATATGTTCGTAGTTTTGGGCTATTTTGTACAGAGGTATACCATTGTTCGTTAAACAGACTTAATATTTTTTCATTTGCTAGTTTTAAATCAACTGGTCTCTTTTCTGTAAAATAGGTACTGAGACCCAACGATATCATTATTTGTTTAATATCGTTAGACCAATTACTTTGGAATATATTATAGTCTGCAGTGAAAACTTTTTTAGGTAGTCTTTGGTCGTCCATGTTCATTAATTTATTCCAATAGCGTAGCATATTTATCCACCTTCTGAATTTGCTTGGTAACCATCCGATGTGCAAAGAACAACATAGCATATTTTCAGACACATAAACATAATCGAATTTAATTGATTCTGCTTACATTTCACACCATAATATCAATCTTTTGTTTCTACGATCTTACAATCTTAGTCAGATATATTCTTTTGTTGTTTTGTACATTAAAAACATGATTAGAGCATAACCTACTAAGGGAAATATTGCCTCATTATGATTATCAATTGCAAAAGAGCTTGGTGCGTACATTATAACCAAATGATTTGCATGCGTTAACGGTTAAAACACAGAATTTTCTGTACTTATCTTACCTTTGATCTAAGTGATTATTTCACGTCACAATTCGTTATTACTTCATAAATTCGAATATATATATGGAAACAAACTGTTTCATAAGAGATTAGCATAAACTACTTACATGTTAATAAATATAAGAACAAAAATTGTATCGTAAAACAACGTTTAGTGTCCAATTTTGGAAATTATTTTTGAATATTCATTGCTGATATATTTGCAACTCTTATAATGCGCTCATGTTCTAATTGAAAGCAGAGAGACTGCAAACAGAAATAAATAAAAACTTAACATTTTAAAGTGTTAGTTTTTCAAAAGAAACACAAAGTTGATCTTCAAAAAGATGGAGCTAAACACGAAACATTGTTATTTAAGGGATACTCAGGCAAATTGGTGACAAAATATCAAAATTAAGTTATGTACTCGAATCACGCTTAAATGACATTTATATATTTTGGGTTTGAAGCACAAAAAAACAACTTTATATATGTTGAATTAAATTTAGACGCTGACAAAATCGCCGAGTAGTTCTAAAACAGGTCATGTGACTTGAACAAACCCTGGAACTTACAATAACAGATATGGTGGATAAAGTATGATTGAAACAAACCTAAATCATTCATTTGACATGTCCTCTAACGTTTCCAGTTTTCATTGTGACAGCTATTGTGAAATCTTAACGCCCTAACCTGACCAGCGTAGGTCAGGTTAGGAAACCACCATTTTATTCTTTATAGGGAGAACAGTTTTGTTCCTGTGACTGCAAAGTGTTTTCATTTTGAAGACATTTACAGGTTAATGAATGAAAAATTTAAAACAAAGAAATGAAAAGTTTGCCTGTGTCTCCCTTTAATATGCCAAACAAGTTTCTAACATTGCCTTCACCTTTGAGTATAAATTATTTTAGGATGATAATACATGTATAAAAACTAAAAATTACATTGCTTATCAAATATAAGTGAAAAACTAAAGCATGTCTTTTTCCAATTAAAAGTAACAACAATTGAAAATGAAAAAAAAAATAAAACTGAAAAATATTCAATACTATTTAAACAACATTTTTCATATGTGAAAGCCAGAAGAGTAAAATGAATTGATATTTTCAATTGTAGAATTTAAATAGTCAATCAACACATCCAATCGACTCTAATGATACGACTAAAAAGATGTCCCAGACGATTTCCTGAAAATATAAAGTATACCAGACAACATCCAACTAATTTCAAGGTTCAAATATCTTCCGAGAGGGAACATTATCATTTATAAGATAAAGAAATGTTGTTTTTGTTTTGACAACTGTTGGCATGGTACAGTATGGTATAAAGTATCGCTAGATTAATGCCTTTTATTACACAGTGATTGCCTAACTTAAAGTTTAGGTCGATGAAGCATATATGATTTATTCAATGAGTAAGAAGTAACGCTTGTCAATAACTAATGCACCATATCAAATCTCCAATTAAATTGTGAAATTTCATGTTTATTTCATTTATGGTTTAGGTATGACTCGTGCACAATGAGTGTTTATTAACTATTTATATCAGAAGATATGTACGGTGGCACAAAGGTGACATGTGTGAACTCTTATGTGTGGACTTAGCTATCTCGTGACCACGACTTAGTAATTCGTGGCCACGACAAAATATCTCGTGGCCACGACTTAGTAACTCGTGGCCACGACATAGTATCTCGTGGCTACGACTTAGTAACTAGTGACCACGACATAGTATCTCGTGGCCACGACTTAGTTATCTTGTGGCCACGACTTAGTAACTCGTGCCACGACATAGTATCTCGTGGCCACGACTAATCTATCTCGTGGCCAGTACTTAATAACTCGTGGCCACGAAATAGTATGGCCACGATATAGTATCTTATGGCCACGAGGTAAATAAAAATACACACATGCCACCTTTGTGCCACCGTAGATATGTTAATTTTGGTTGGTTGTAAAGTATACGTTAGTATATTAATAACTTTATTTTACTACATTCAAACATGTAGCTCGTTCAATTAAGACATGTTCTAGTAAAAGACTTTTATTCGATAATCAAAGCTTTAGGGCGTTAATCTTAGAAATATAACGTTTTGTTTATTCTTGCGTTGCATCTTGTATGTATCAAAATGTTGTATTTGTATATGAAAGGCAACAGTAAGTTATACAAATAACCTCCAATCAGTATGATATATCTGTTTTTTTAAAATAAATTTAATGAAACCTAGTGCATGAAATATACAAACATAATTGGTGTATGTAGTTTAGTGCTGTCTTAAACTATTTTTTTTTTATTTTGGATTTGACCAGTATTTATTTATAAAAAGTTGTGATTTAGGCACTCGATTCGGGACAGTTTTATCCAAAATAAAAAATGCTTCAGAATATAAAACTATTAAGATAATGTACCTTTATCTTATTATGTCTCCCAAAATATTTGGGAGACATATTGTTGTTGCCTTCGCCGCCTGTCTGTCCGTCCACATTTATTTTGTCCGGCTTTTACAGGTCAAACTATTGGTGGGATTTCAACCAAACTTTACAGCAGTGATCAGTACCATCCCTAGTTGTGCACACCACCGACACGTTTCCCTTCGCTGCACAAAATGGCCGCTATAGCTAAAAATAGGAAAATATTGTCCGGCCTTCACAGGTCAAACTACTGGTGGGGTTTTAACCAAACTTTACAGGAGGTATCTGTACCCTCCTTAGTTGTACCCATCACCGGCATGCTCCGCTTTACTGCAATACATAGAGCTACATGTATATGTTGAACAAGGATATATGATAATATTAAATTGTTCAATGGAGAAATTGTCCACTTCATGTTTCACTCTCAACTCCATATATACATTAAACCAACAAATTTTGGTCATTATTTACCGCAACACAAACACAGATCATTCATTAACCACTTATAAAAACTCTTTATTTACGAAACAATACTAAATACATAGCGGGTCCAAGCTGTAAACAGCTTAATTCGTCACCTCAGTTCAATAACTGAATAACTGTTATTAAATTTAGAAGCACTTATTACGTTATTGCACTGAGGTGACGTTATGATCAAACAATACAATCAAATCGCTACTGTACAAAATGAAGAACACACAATGAATTATTTTACAACTCTTAAGATACAATATAGACATCTAACATTTAACCAAAGGTATTAACTTCACACAAAATAATCAGCATCAGACAAGAAGTTAAATCAGAACAACCAAAATTCCCAAATATCTTCAAAATCAAAGCATCATTATTATAATCTTTACAAGAAAAAATCACTGAAAACAACTCGACCAATATTAACCAAATTTATCCTACCCAACAAATATAACTCGACAACTAAATATAATGCGACAACTAAAAACAAATAAATACAACCAATGAGCCCAGATCAATTGCGATCACCACAATTAAATTCACAAACTTCAACAAATCAACAAAATTCACTTCTAAACAACAAAATTCTCTTCTCTGAAAAATAAACGTTACACACTCAGAGAGTGTAAATGTCACAGAAAAACACTCGCAGGATCATAAAATATTTGTTATCTCAAAAAGAGGTTTAAAAATAATTCTGTGTTGAAACATGATATTTACACTACATCTCAAACAGTGTATCGCACAATGAATGTACTTCTAATGCACTGAACGTTCTCGAAATTCATTGTATTTTTGATATTAAACCCCATTTGTTTTAATAATGATTCTAAAATTTACCAATTCTAAAAATGGTTTATTGCCTCCTATGGGACCGATCTCATCTTTTTATTTGAGACGATGATGGTGATTGAGAGTAAAATAACATCATAGTGTATTGATTTTGAATATTTCAATCACATCTTTCATCTTACACGAAAGCAAAAACAGAAGAAACAAAATGTGGAATATAACAATGAGCCAAACTGGCAGTCATGAAAAAAGTATGTAAATGAGCTTGCTATTAAAAAAGGGCTTTCAAGTTATGCTCCAGACGGACAAGGCGCCCCTTCGAGGAGCAAAAATAGGTGACATGAGTAATGCTATTACATTAAATTGCTCTCTTACTAGATGTCTACTTATGCATTTCTGAGGTTTTTGTAATGAGGAAATCATCACACAATGCTTTATGTATGCCCTTACACTTGAATTCCTGGTGGTAATTTAAAGTCACCAACTATAGTAATTTTTATTCATCTTTTGTATATTTCATCTGTGTTGCCGGTATGAAGATTCCTTGATAGTACATTTGTAACATTATGAATATCTGTAGCTTACTCCTCGTTAAGTAATTAATCAATCGTCTATCATATATAATATTTATAAAATGAGCAGCTTGTATATAGTAAAGTTTAGTTTAATCATATTCTATTCAAACTCGCTTACAAAACAATTATTTGCGCTTTATATTTAACACTGTCGAGACCGCTTTCTTGAACAAACCAGTACTGGTATCATATAAAGAGGCAGAGTCGTGACCCAGGTACGGCTCGCACTAATGTATGAGTTGTTTAACAAAATATTATACTTATAATTTAACACATACAAAAGAACCTTTCATAACAAATATTCTCAGATTATCAAAATACGCAAAATTTGAAATATAACAACGATACAATAAATACATATTGATATTGTAAAATACAAAAAAAGTCGAAATATGATACCGATAAAATCGATACTTTAATTAAATTTAATGAAAACTTTTAAGAGCTCATTTTCAACACGCAAATTATTCACTCTGTTGCATATCTTATCTTATCTTATCTGGAATTCTCAATATCAAATATTACTCCACAAGCTTTATAACTATAGAAACACGCATCTGCATTAATGTTCTGTTCTGACGGACATGTTGATGTTGTGTCAGATTTGGATAGATTCCAACTGAATGTCTGCAATTCTAAATTCTCTGCATTTTGATTTAAAAGTATTCGGACACATACTCAATAATTGCTTTTATTTCAAATAAGAACGGCAACACACTACTATACATATAAATGGCATATGAATCAAACCTTGACAAATTAAATGTGAATGTTTACTCAGTCAGGGCATGATCAAAGTGTTTCTCCTTCGGGCAATGTTTATTTTTGTTTCATGATTTTCTGTTTAAGTATTGTATGACGCTTGTAGAATACAACAATACCTTTCGTTTCACTGTTAATGATATAAACACAGACGGCAACGTAACAAATACCGCTACTTCATAATTGCTAGATTTTTTTCACTAATATGATTGTAATATTACTTCTTCTAGGATCATTCATAAGACAAAACTTCAAAGATAATAGAGGCATTGTTAATATAGAAAGCTATTTTCCAATAAGAACATGTCAGGCAGGTGTTAAATGAAGCTGACGGAACAAATGGTTACACATAAAAGTAGCCATAACACCTGCAAAATATATTTGTTAATTGAATATTGCAGGTAATACGGCTAAAGAAAAGATAACGGTGTAGCAATTTAAAAGAAAGAAAAAAATAAAATGCTAACACACTGAATGAAAAGGACATTACTAGTAGCATTGATAACAATTAATTCTAGAGATGAAGCGTTTACTCAAATTACACAGCCTTGATAGACATAGTTACATCAGTTATTGAATTTAAATATATAATTATATACATATTGATATTCCTATGAAAACAGTTCACATCTGTAACATTTGTAACAATTCTATATGAACTTTCCATTTCACTCCCAACTCTCGCAACATATGTAACAATGATGTAACAACTATGTAACAATCTTGTAACATCTATGTAACCCTACTTATTCCGGTTTCTGACATTTTTAGGGCTTGTGTTAAAAGTCCACATATAATTGTTACATAATATTTGGTATATTAGGAATTATACAAGTGTTACAGTTTTATTACATGCTTTTCGGTGGTTTATAGAAATATATCAGGATATAAAACTGGTAATTTCACTGTTTCAAACAGTGAAATTACCACTTTGATAATTTCACCGTTTTGAATTTAAGCCCCTTACGTTGTTTCAGTGAAATACCAGCGTGCACAGTACTGGGTACCAACTTAATGACGTGACGTCGTAAATGACGTCACGTTGTATTATTATTTGGCGCGCTTTTCATTCAGTATTAGGTTTAATGTCTTTTTAAAACGTTTCTTTGCATGTAATAAAAAGAAAATTTGTTTAGTTTAGTGTAAGATCGAAATATATTTCACCTTGTGAACACCAAAAGTTCATATTTCACTCGTGGCTGCGCCACTCGTGAAATATAACGTTTGGTGCTCACTCGGTGAAATATATTCCGATCTTACACTGAACTAAACAAATATCCTCTATATAATTGTCTTGCTTTAATAAATAAACCTCTGCATAATAGTGTTATATACATGTAAACGATTAGATAATACTCGTAAATGATGATTCTCTACATTTAGCAAAATTCAAAATGTTCATTAGATATTCTATTATTAATTAAATGGAAATACAAGACAAGCAACACTTTCCGCCGTTTGTGTTTTCATTGGTAGAGGTTAAATATACTGTCAAAAATGTCTCAGAGACCATCTCCGAATAACGATCACCCTGCCTGTAAATAAATGTTTGACATTTTGACAACCCTTTATTTATATAATAGGAGTATAACACATTAATCTCCAAATATAAACTATTTTCCAATAACAACCACGTCCGGTCTCTCATTTATTTTATGTGTGTTCCCAGGTTTGAATGTTTTGTACTAAATATATGAGCAAGCAGCTATATTCCTAATTTCACACCTAAAATAATATACTAGTTTCTGCAATACAATTCTGTTAAACTTTCGAATGCATCTGTTTGTTAGCGTGCCTGAATGTATACTCATCAACGGTATTTTAAAGTAAACATGGGCTATCCATGAGCGTTTCTTACTGCCAAATAGATTCTCAAATGGGGTAATATTTACTGTTTTCATATATTCTATAGTAATAACATTTGTATTTGTTAGCTCGCGTATTTAACTTATGCCGTCCGTTTTACAACACATAAAATATTTGAACCTATCATCGAAATTGTGTGTATTCTACAGTGCTCTGATCCTTATTTTAATATTTATTTAAACATTACGAAGTAATGAATTTGAAAGGTGGACACCGGTCGTACAAAATATCAATATAACAACAGTTTATGATTCTGAATATTTCAAACTATGTATAACTAAATGATTATATATACAAAGGAGATCTTTAAACTAAAATAGTACTACACTCGTTTTTTTGAAAATGTGTTACATGTATATATATCTCACTTGTGCACCATATATATATTTCCTAAATCATGACAGCCTGTGTTAAGATACATGAGATAAGTGATATAAAATGTTCTATTGATCTACCAAGATCTTGTATTGTCGAGTAAATCAGAATATACCAGTGAAACGGTAATTGTTTGCTCCTGATGGAGATTATACTGACAAGGCTATTGTAAATGGCACCATTGCTTGTAAATATATGAAATCTTGACAAATTTATTGCCGGTTATTTGTGTGTCAGCTTTAAGATTATTTTTTACAATTCAATGTGAAAACATGTAAAGTGGATTTGCGTTAAATTAATTAATTTTGTTTATGTAATACAAAAATGTATAAATTGTGACATTTTTTTGGTATTTTTTATGAAAAAAGAGCGTTATTACATCCATAAAATATATGTCATGAGTTTAAAAGTTGCTTTCTTTTTCTTTTCCTTTTGTAAATACAAACCCAACACTTTCATCAAAATTAAAGTGATATAAGGTTCATTTCTCGCTCTTAAATTAGCTTGATAACTGTTACATTCGTTATCACTAGAAAGTTCAGAAAACATAAAATGACCATTTACATGATATTTCCTTGAATCAAGAGGGTTATTTTTTTCGGAAATACATAAAATATAAAGCAATTATAGTTGTATGTACTGTTTGTTAGCTGGATACTGACCAAAAATACTTGGATGGCATATTCAAACCAGTATAAAGTTGAGTGTGTGATCTAAAAGTTGTGTGGTTTGTATGCGAGAATAAATCAGACAACAGATTGTTAAGGGATTTGTTAACAAGATTAGCGTTTTAATAATGGTAACAAAATACATTTCTGGTGCTTCATGGGCCTTAAAGCAAGTAAAACACAAACATCTAAATGATATATAACTGACAAGACTTTGCGAATAAAACTAGTCATTAATAAAGTAAGTCCACTTAATGGAACATAAAACCTTTTAAAATGAAAACGACTTCTTCTCGAAAGGAAAGAAAACATATGTTTAGAAGGTTTAACCATTGCTTTAAAGCATCTCACATGCTCATCACATGACGAAACCGTTAATTGTGACAAGGAGTAAAATAGAAACAAAACAAATACTAACGGCAACATAAGCCTTAACGCAATTTTTAATAAACATTTGATATATATTCTGATATTTAAACCCTCGAATATACTTATCACTCACAATCAACTATAGTTACATTTTTAAATTCTAACATGTATCGCATCTGACCGCTTTATTGCTTCATGCTCAAGAAACCACAATATGTAATATATCTAGTTGGAGTCAAAGAGATATAGATCAATGAAACATTCAATTACACATGAGTGATCACATAAAAAGGTAATTACTACTAGAATTATCATTATTATTTCATTACATATGTCAAAAAAAGAAACACTTGACATAAACTCTTTGGTTCGATGGAGTTTTTAGGCTTAAGTGTCTGTCAATATAAAATAAAAATAAAGAGAAACGGAATGCGAGACTTTTTGTCTCGAAGATAGTATTTATTGAGTGTGTTTCATTTCAAGATAAATGTAGAGTTATGTTTAAAACCATTTTGTTATTATAAGGGCATTACTTGATGTGATAAACGATACATCTGCCATCGATCTTGGCAAAACAGGCCGACATGTAATTTTTAGATATTCGAAGTACAAGTGTTGTGACTGATTTATTGTTCTTTTTATTATATAAGCTATAGAAAAATTGCTCTCTTAGTGATAAAATGTACCAAAACATAGCAAAGTGAAAAGTGCACGTTCGACATCCGACATGTTTTAGATAATGTTTACATTATCATAAAGTTTTATGCTAGTAAAACATTTTATGTAACATTTATATCTATCTGAATTTCCAAAAGAATAATAGTCTTGAACATTCATTCACATTGAATTTGAATTGATATATGTGCATAAGGAATTACAAAATTTCATTTCCATGTCATATTTTTTTATAATTACTATGATCATATGCATATCATTTACGTGATTAATCTTAATATTCAATTATACTTAACATTTAACCCATATTGTCTTTCATATTATTTTCAAATTTTGTTATCAAAATAACCCATAAAATATGCTAGTTTGGAAATCCTAGCCTAAAGATTATAGTTTTTCGCCTTTGCGTAATAAGTTATACATTTGTATGTATTTTGTGAGATTTAATCAGTGGGAGTTTTCAAAAAAAATATATCATTTATAAATACATGTGTCATAAATAAATAATTATCAAATTAATTATGGTAGGCGAAAATCGATAAATATTTTGATTCAACTGTTAATTTTAATCTAACGATATATTTATGTTTTACACATGAGAGAATTTGACACGTAGAGTGAACTTTTTAACAGTCTATGTCTTGAATATGTGATAAATAGAGTATTATAGAGGCTCGCGTCATATAAAGGATATTTGTTTAGTTCAGTGTAAGAATATATTTCGCCGAGTAAGCACAAAAAGGTATATTTCACGGGTGGCGCAGCCACGAGTGAAATATGAACTTTTGGTGTTCACGAGGTGAAATATATTTCGATCTTACATTAAACAAAACAAATTTACTTCTTATTATATGCAAAGAAACGTTTAAAAAGACATTTTTACCTAGTACTAAATGAAAAGGGCGCCAAATAATATAACAACGTGCCTTCATTTACGACGTCACGTCATTCAGTTGGTTTCCAGTACTGTTAACGCTTTTATTTCACTGAAACAACGTAACGGGCTCAAATATTCAAAACAGTGAAATTATCAAATCGATACTTTCGTTGTTTAAAACAGTGAAATTATCAGTTTTTATTTCACTGATATATTTTTATAAACCACATAAAGCATATAATTAATAATGTTATACAACTCGTTTAAAACATTCAGTATTAACTTGAATAAAATGTCATATTCACTGTAATTTAATATTTCTCTTTATGGGTACCACCAAATTGTTAACTAGTTTCCGGACGTATAATTAAAATTCTCATTTTTTTAATTGTGCAAAGAACAATATAGCATTTTTCAATCCAAGACTCGTAAACAATCTCGATTTTTATTGATCCTGCTTACATTTCAGACCATAATATCAAACTTTT
Source organism: Ruditapes philippinarum (assembly GCF_026571515.1). Taxonomy (NCBI): domain Eukaryota; kingdom Metazoa; phylum Mollusca; class Bivalvia; order Venerida; family Veneridae; genus Ruditapes; species Ruditapes philippinarum. The sequence continues at coordinate 469,612 of NW_026852181.1, forward strand.
TTTCCTAAGATCTTTCAATTTTAATGAGATATATTCTTTTGTGTCTTGTACATTTAAAACATTATTAGAGCATACCCTACCAAGGGAAATATTACCTAATTATGATCATCAATTGCAGCAGAGCTTGGCGCGTACATTTTAGGCAAATGACTTGCACATAATGGTCTATACTAATAAAACATTTGATCTACCTGACTGATTTACGTCACAATTTTGGAGGTGAATAACAATAATATGAATGACTCGTGTTCTATCGAAAATTGCAGTGTGATCATGCCGATTTCTTTTTATAAACACGCGACGAGAGGTTTCACTTCGTCAATTCGAATAACTATATGGAAACAAACGTTTTCATAAGGGATCAACATAAAATATCAATAAGTTAATAAATATACACATTTAAGTAGCATAAAACAAAGTCGTGTAACCAATTTTGAAAATTATTTTTGAAAATATTCAGTGCTGATACATTTGCAACTCTAATAATGTGCTAATTTTCTGTATTCTAAGTAAAAGCAGAGAGCCTGTAAACAAAAATAAATAAAAACTTTACTAAACATTTAAATTTTTTTTCCAATGGAAATATTCATTGAACAAAAAGCTCAAGTATTATCTTCCACAAGATGGAACTGAACATGAAATATTCGCATTTTCTTTGTTTAAACAGTACTTGTTGCAACATAGTGTACATTGTTATTAATATCCCAAACAAATTTCGAAAATTACATGCACCTTTAAGTATAAATCATTTTTATGAATGATAATATAAAAACTAAAAATCATTGCTTATCAAATAGCAGTGAAAAACTCAAGCATGTGAGTTACAACAATTCAAAATGAAAAAATCAAACTGAAAAATATTCAATGTTATCTAAACAACATTTTTCAATATGCGAAAGCCAGAATAGTAAATTGAATCTTATATTTACAACTGTAGAATTTAATTAGTCGCCGATTAGAATTATACGACTAAATAGATGTTCTAGATGGTTTCATGAAATATAAAGTATATCAGACAACATCCTATTAATTTCAAGGTTCGAATATTTTCCGAGAGGGAACATTATCATTAAAAAGGACAAATTAATTTAGCTTGTTTTGACAATTGTTGGCATGGTACAGTATGGCATTTAGTCTCGCCAGATTAATGCCTCTTATTACAAAGGAATTGCATCACTTAAATTTTAGGTCAATGAAGCAGATATTATCTCCATGATGTATTCAATGAGAAAGAAGTAACGCTTGTCAATAACTAATGCACCATATTGAACCTTAAATTAAATTGTTAAATTTCATGCTTTTTTTAAATTTATGGTTGCCACTGGTTCTTGTTGCTGGGTCGTATTGGGTTTGCGTTCATTGAACGCCGCCTTTCCTTGTTGATCTTGTTTATCATATTTTAGGTATGACTCATACACAATGAGTGTTTATTAACTTTTTATATTAGCAGATATATATATCTATTGGTTGATTGTAAAGTATACGTTGCTTTATTAAGCATGTAGCTTGTTAAATTGAGACATGTTCTAGGTAAAGACTTCTTTATTCGATATGAAATGCTTTAAGGCGTTTATCTAAGAAACATAACGTTTTGTTTAATCTTGCGTTGCATCATGTATGTATCACAATGTTTGTTTTTGTATATGAAATGCAACAGTATGTTATACAAAAAACCTCCAATCAGTACGATATATCTGTTTTATAAAAGACATTTAATGAGATCAACTGCATGAAATATTTTAAAACATAAAGGGTGTACGTAGATAAGTGCTGTCTTAAACTGAATAACACCGACTCAAATCTAAAACTAAAAACTGCTGGACGATAGAATGATATACTTTTTTTAGATATACAATTGGGTACCATTTTCATGTAGTCATATCAAATATATAGTTCATTTAAAACACTCTTTTCAGTTGTTATAAATACATTGTATATAAGACAAGTTTTAACACAAGCTCTATTCATATATTGAACACATATTTTGCATTATCCATTACATTTTGATATATTAATTATCACATTAGAGCTACCATTTTAGGTTTGTAGACTTAAACTTTGCGAGATGCACGAGTGGTCAGATAAGATTTTATTCAAAATAAAAAATGGATGGCCAAACACTTCCATCAGAATATCAACCAGAAATTGAGCAGTCTGTGTAATTATGATTTATTATTAATTGTCATTAGCGCACTCAATTCAGGAAAGTTTTATAAAAAAGCTGCTTCACAACATAAAACGTTTTAGATAATGTACCTTTATCTAGATGGTAACGTCTTATTTGTATTGTGTTTATGCCTGGAATTATGATTATATAGACACTTGTGCTGGAAACAGTTTCTCAGTAAATCAGTGTAACTTTCAGTAAATGAATGCAACATATATTATAGAGACATACAAATTGACTAATTGCATTTTATAGATTGATGAACATAATTATGCTTTAAGTAAAAGAAAATAATTATGTTTTAAAAAGATTAAATGGTCTACATTCACAACTTAACATTTTAAATATCGTCAATGAACTGGCTCAATCAAGCCGAGCCGGCAACATTTTTAATTTCATTTTTTCCGGTTTTAGCGTTCGTATTTCCGTTTTCTTTTTTTTATAGAGTTTGAAGCAATACATAGAGCTACATGTACATGTCGAACAAGGATATATATGATAATATAAAATTGTTCTATGGAGAATATATATTCTTCATTTTTCACATGATGTCAGGAGAATGGCTGGCTTTGATATTATTTAATCTCAGCAATTCCCGAGATCAATCGCTACTTTTCGGCCCTTTCCGGATAAGGACCTCGAACACAATAGTATGAATACAAAGAATGGATACGGTATTTCTGACCTATGCTAAAAAACTAAACATGTAAACAAATAGGTATTTGTTGACAAGGTTATTTCCAATATATCAAGTAAAATCCACCTGAAATAAGTGAACTCATACAATGTATTACTTATATATTTATTATTGTGGTTGTAAAAACTGAAAGTAAAAAATGCTAACCTGTTGACATTACATTGGATTTGTTTAAAATTGTACATGAGTGGACATATTTAAATTAAAAATGGTTGTCAGACATATTTCCAATCATAATTGTACCAAAACAGACCTTATTTTTCTTCGGATGTCAAATATATTTATTCGTTTTACATGATCAAAGATTACGCTCCCTGTGTCTGTTTACATGTGAAACAACGTAGTATAACATTTTGCAATCTATATTAACTTCGAAGTTATTATAGACAATAGCCGAAAACGTTCCGATTGTTCCCAAGATATGGAGGCAGAGCAGCACCACTTTTATAATTGAAACATTCTCAGTTAGTTACCTAGCAAGAAATGGTTTAGTTAACACTGTAATAGGTGTTTTCTTTTGTTTTATCTCATGTCAATAAAAGTATACTTTTTTAAATTTCTTCTATTGCATCTCTTATATAATTATACATGTTTGGCCTGAAAAACAGACAGTTCGCTGTTCTGCGATCGAGATATGCTTTTTTTAAACTTGGGAATTCTTTCGTCCTGGTTATTTCTATCTATTCAATATAGACCATCATGTGTACGAATATTAGTGACAAGAACATACAGACGATCTCATATGTTTCAAGTAAACATTTAAAATATTTTGGTCTTGCATATTGATGTCTTCGAGTTATATATAAAAGAAATTACAGAGTTTAACTTCTGACGATATCTAGAAATAATTAAATCATCTCATACGAAGTATATTTCTTGATTTCATAAAACCAGTTGACATCAGTGTTAAATGCTATGGTTTCAGTGATGAATTTTCAACATTCGTTTTCTGTTCTTTTCAATTTCAAGTTTAACGGTTAAATATGAGAAAATTATTCAATCTTCAGTACACTGGCTTCAGACAATTCCGGTTGAATACTTTCTTTATATTTAAATGTTTACAATTACAGTGCCAAACATAATTATCCTTTTGTCTTCAATTGCAGTAAAAACACAATTTAAAGACAGAACCATAATTGTTTGATGTTCTCTTTGACATGATATTATCGGTTCTAAAATAAATACATCTTAATGGAAGCAGCGTATCGATTTCAAGAAAATTGTGGAAAATTGATGTAATGACGAAGGGGATCGGGAACATTTTCTTACTCTATATTTAATGGAAATTGGTAGACGTAGAAAACCATTTTTTTTAAAGTGTGGATCTTTTTCCATAATGACAGTTGTACTACGAGATGTTATATCAACTTCATGTTTAATAGTTTTTATTTAAATTCCTTTCTTTTTTGAAGCATTTATGTTGTAATCGTTCATTAATAATTATAACTATTAATAACCATGGGTTTAGAATAGTACCACTATATTCATATTTCTTAACATTTAGTGTGTAGCTGGTAAATAAAATATCTGTTAATATTTTACCTTTTCTTTGCTTATTAAGTAATGTATGTAATAAATAGCGTTTATAGTCATATTTCCTTTATCTCAATTACTTCATATGAAAAAGGTGATCGTAAGGGACTTATAATTCGCTGATGAATTAAAGTACGAGAACATTTTATCCTCAATGTCAGGACATTGTTGCAGAATTCCTGGAAGGAACAATCATTTCAGAGGTTTTACTACTGTAATGAAATATAATGTGAACACACTTTATCACACAAGAGCGTCTGGCACGAAGTGAATCCACGTAATTGCATAAGATATAAGACAATGACGACATATTATGTCAATTCCTTTCATACAAATATAATTAATCCTTATTAAAGATCCATGTATTGTAGTACATGTCACACTTTGCACGGAAAAATTGTGAAAAGTGAATAAAGCCTTCAAATCAAACCATTCTTTAACATCAATTGCTATGGTTTTAGAGATTTAGTGAAAGGTCCATTTTTCATACCGAATTTCCTCCTTTTAAGCAATACATTACAATATTTGGAACGCGGAAGTTTCCTTACATCGGCAAAGATATCTAGTACTATATTTATTAGCCAAATTTACTTTAAACACATTTTAACATCATTTCGCTTAACACAAAAACAAAGCGTTTATTGTAAATTAATTTAAGTTTAAGTTGCTAATGACAGGAACGTGTCGGGATGAAATTTATTTGTTCGCTTTTAAGAGATATTGGCAAGCAATGAACATATAAAACATAGCCTTTGTTTTCTATTGTTTTATATTCAGTAAATTAGGGTCATTTGACGTTTATCACCGTTACGGTTCCTAGGCGAGTTCAACCTCGAGATTATTTGCCCTGAGGAACTATGCCTGATTTTTTTTTATCTAAAATGGGATCAGACTCATTAAGCAATTAACAATACAGCAAAAACTATTTAAACTTGTTGCATTTTCTTTCTTTATGGTATATTTCTCGATTCAAAAATTAGTCCACAATAATTGGTTGAATTCACACCGCAATGTTAAATCGATTGATTTTATACGTGGCGTTACATTTTGCGTGTAATTTCTTTTATCTTAGGCTGAATAATAGAACAGTATTTATATATCAGCCCGGTCAATATGACATTGCACGGAGAATATCACATCACATTCAATGGCTCACTAGTCGATTATTTTATAATAAAGCATAGTACTAAATTATAAGAAAATGTATATTATGGTTGATATAAAATAATTTTTAATAACGCAAAACTGTAACGGTTTTAACATATCTTACTTCTATGTTTTAAAACGTTCAGTATTAGGCCAAGATATTAAGACTAGAGTTCTGAAATTGAATACTAGTAACACTTGGGGTCATCAGCATATCATTGGACGTGTAGAAGAAAAGTGAATATGTTTTTTTTCCCAACCTCTTTTTGTTTTTGAAATTACTGCCATAAAAGGGTAGGACAAAGCGAAATTTTCATGAAACGAACAAAGCTTTTTGTACAAAAATGTATGTACATAAAATTGTATCACACGATAATGACTGTTTGATTTGCTGAACTATTCAATTCCCGTCTAATTCATCACTTTAGGGAGAATGTCAAAATATGCACTGACTTTATAACCAACAGTACAGACCATGCATGATCTTATCATATATTTGCTCATCTGTAAAATCAGTATATGTCCGACAAATTACAAGACAAAGTACAGGTCTTTTGTGTTCAAATTTACTTGATCTTTGTTTTTGTTTGTTTCTTTTTTTTGCGTTTTTTGTTGTTGTTTTTTGGTTTCTTTTTGTTCGGTTATTCTATTTTCTTTATTTTGAAATATATGTTTTATCTATTTATTTTGCCATTTATGCATTTTTTATGAATATAAACTTTCTCGCATAGGTTTTAGATACGTCTTAATTGGAGTATTGTTTTAATGATAATTAAGAAAATTTTACATGATAATGATTCAACATGTAGGAAATGTAACAGAAAAATATAAAATAATCATTGGTTTCAACAGAACGTTTAGACGTATCTGTAAAAGAGGAAGTCACGTGACTACGATATGATTGTTAACGAGTACAAGTAATCCAATTATCCGCCTATAGTTTACTTTTTGACATATTTCTTTTTAAACCTCCATATCTTATCAGCCAGATTTTACTTTGGACTCTTTTTATTTCTAAGATTATTTTTATTGATTTATATTATAAAGAAACAACATTGGGACATAAATGTCATGCTTTATATCTAAGGAGACCACCTTGTACTAAAAAGGCCTTTAGATTCAATATATTTGATGGGTTTAAATTTACATTCCGATATCAATGTCTATTTAAAGGGTTTTCTGATGTTGTATTATTTTATTAAATTAATAAATTAATAAATGTATATTCCTTTTGACATTTTGAACACGTATTATTTTAGTACAATACAATATTGCCATGATACTGGCCTCTGTGAACAGATGCTTAGAGTTTTAAACAATGCTTTCATATTTATAAGTAACTGAATACACGTTCTATAACCTGTTTTACTTTGTATGTGTTAGTAACTGTGAATGTTATCTCAATTTTTAGTATGTTTCAAAGAGAAATAAAGATACTTTATGCGTGCTGCAAATAAGCAAGACAAATAGCCGGTTTGTATACCAATCGTCTAAAAACAATTAATACATGTATATATACATATTATTGATATCTTTCCAGTATTGTCATGCCTGAATTACTGGAGAAGCAATGCATCTTTCTCAGTCCTACAAAATAAAGAAGTCAGTGTTATGGCGCCTAATTTACGCCATGTCTTTGTCTACGCTTCTCCGCCTTAGAATGTAAATTAACGTTTACTACCAGAAACAAATGAAAGAAATGACATAGTCATCGCAGGAATAATAGGTCCATTATGGCCCAGATATGCTTATATGTATGCTTTATTTATGTTTTTGTTGTTTTTATTGTTGCTGTATTTTTCTCTAATTTGATGACCCGTCATAGTTTCCAAAATAGCTTTTATTTACCTTTATCATACTGGTCAGTTCTAGGAACGGATTCGAGCTTATAGCTTCCAACACAATCGAACTAAAATATATTTTTGTTAACTTAACTATGAGTATTTTGCTCCTGCTTTTTCCAATTAGTACAGTTGTAGTGTTTATTTTGATAAGTATTTTGTATTGAAAATATCATTTTGGTACTTTAATGAAAAATAGTTTATATTAAGTGATACTTTCGTCAGATAATAAACATGCTCTATAGCCATTTACATGTTTAATTTATTCAACTCATATTAAAGAAACATCTACAATTCTGAGGTATAATTTTATTCATTTTTTTTTAAATTTTGCCAACCAAATCGAGCTTGCAACATTTTAATTTTGCCGTTTTTTTGTGCGCTCTTTTGGAATTCTTCTTTTCAGTATTATAATGTGCCTCAAGAGATAAACATTTAAATGCCTTTATCCGAGCAGTTTCGTCCTATTTGTTCAAGAAAAAATATATATCATTATATTATGCTTGTAACTGGAAGCACACGTAGCAGTATACTCTGACGGAATACTTAAATTAACTTTTAAATTATGATGTTGTAATAAACCAGGACATTGTTGATATTTTTCATGTTTCCCTAGAAACGTCTGAGAATAAACACAAGTTTTTATACTAAAAGATGTAACATCCACTTTTTTGTCTAAATGTCACAAGAATGCATTTTAACTTATGCAGTATACACACTTAAAGTGGCGATTCTAGTCGTTTATAGATTTTATACAGTGTTGTTTAAGAGTATTATGGATCTTTCATGTCACTTTGTAATATACCATGCGTACAATACAAACAAAAGTCAAGTTTTGTGTTACTGTCAATGCATATGTCTAACAGATAATGATTGACAGCATTTTAAATGTCCGCGCAAATACCGTTCGTATAATGTCATTGTAAACAAATCAAGACCCGATGTATTGCAAGCGAGGGAGCTCTGGTTGATATTGTGCATGTTTCTTTTTAGTGCGTATATGAGAGTATCGGGTATATTGAGTATATTGACGGTACTGTCAAGTGCAAACTACCGTCCACGCCCCTAGCACCGGTTTAAGCAGTTTTCAACATTTAACATGAACTGGTAAAATTTAGAATTTTGAAACATCCGCAGATGTGTTCATAATTATGGCCGTTATCATGGAACCTTCAATGTGACACGTGAGTGCCATTCCATGAAAAGTGGCATATGGTCCCCAAGTAAAAATGCGTGTGCCCTAAACGAGAATGGGTGGAACTAAATAAAATGGAATTTTGAAAGGGGTTCAGAGGTTATGAAGCCTGCAATTCACAGATATGACGTCAAAAGGACACATTTAAAAAGCAGGCCACATATCCTAAGGGTGATTCAACAGTATTCAAGTGAGGAATACTGGAACCACCCAACAAGAAAGATGCCAAATAGAAAGAACGAAAAAACCACAAGCACAACAATAATGTCGTGCTGAACGATCTTTAAGGATCGGAAATATAACATACCTGATTGAATGTACGGGGCGACTTTTTACAGCCTCCACACGGCACAAACAACGCTGATGTGGCGATAATAGATAGAAATAAGAATCCCTAAAGAAAGCCCAACACGGCACAATTGAAAATGTTGCAGGCTCGGTTTGATTGAGCCTGTTCATGGACGGTACTGTCAAATGCAAACTACCGTCCACGCCCCCTAGCACCGGCTTAAGCAGGATTCGACATTTAACATGAACTGGTAAAATTTAGAATTTTAGAAAGGTGGCGTTCAGTGAAGGCAACCCCAACACGATGCAGCAACAAGGGCCTGTGGCAAGGAGCCCAGGAGGACCCCAAACAAGAACATTGTAATTGTTTTCTCTTTTTTTTTCTTTTTTTCTTTATGGTGTACTGTTACAGTTTCCGAAACCGGTTTCCGTTACTCATTTTCCATACAGCCGGGCAATTTTAGGCGTATTGTGTACAAATTATTTAGTGTATACCTTATTTCAAATTATTTCATACACCGCTATTGTATTTAAATGACATGTTTCTAGTCCATTATTACGATATACAACACATGATAAAAGCCGAAAGGTAATTTAAACCTTCAAATGTATCCATTACGTTACGTTATATCCTTTGATTTAATTTGAGTGGAGGCAAAGGTTAATTTATATCATAAAATAAATGCAACCATTTACAAAATAAGATATAAGTTACGAAAAATGAAAATAACATTTTGAATTTAATTATTATATGCTAGGCATTCACGATCATCTGGACATAATGTCCTAGTGGCACAGAAATAAATGTTGAGTATTCTCCCAGTCTTACATAAATCGTTTTGCACATTCTCTGCAGCTTGTAATCAGGATTCATTGTTCAACATTTTCAGTTTAATCATCTTTAATACACAAGGGACGGAGTATTACACAAAGAATGTTTTTTAGGGGGAAATTTGCCATTTATTCTTTTAAAACTTCCATGTAGTTCTAATATTTTCATTGAGATTAGACAGCAATCGATCAAGATGTGAATTTTCAGTTTCAAATGAAAGAGGTGAAAACATCGGTGAATTAAGTGCAAAACAAGATCCAAGCGTAAAGTTCCATGCCCGTTCTCTATCTTTTTTCAACTGTCCTAGAGTGTTTTTTTTTTTAGAAAATCCGTTCATCATGAAAAAACGATAACATTTAAATCCAAAATCAATTTTACAACAGTTAGATTTTATGACAAATTCCATGAAAATGTAGTGCAAAGTGCTTAATCAGCAAAATAACGTATTTTGATCATAAACAGATTGAAATTTAACTAAAAGCTTAACATTTCCGAGTTTGCAATACTTGCATTGTGTTTTGCGCTGATTAGAATAAGATAGTTATACCGAGGATTCTGACTAAAACATTCTGCCCTTTGTCGCTAGATTCATTCATGTGAGAAAACTATCCGACTTACGCCAGAAGTTTTACTCGGGTGCCGGCTCTTGCCTTAAAAGATTCATGGACGGGCATTTAGGTCTTCTTTCATCAGTAAAGATGAAAGTCTACATGTGACAACTACTGTGTTTGTGTAAATTGAAACCCAGCCAAAAAAGGAATTGCTTAGCCTTCAGATATTCACTTAGTTAATTGTCAGTCTTGCCATTCTAATAAAAATCTGGAAACAAAGTGATCCCTCGGAAGCATTAATCACAACAAAATTACAAGAAAATTGCAGACTCGGTTTGATTGAGTCTGTACATAGTCATATTATGACTTTCTAATAAGTCATATTATGACTATAAGAGTAGAATTGAACACGTTTTCTCAGTTCATGCTTATTGATGTTGACCAAATATCCATATGCCGCTCATATTCTTTTCTCTACTGTTGATATTTTAAACAGGTATTTATTATATTATAATAATTTTGTCACATTATAATGATTGGAAATGAATCTCTGAGAACGCTTACAAAATAGTACTTTAGTGTCATTTCCTTGAGAGATAATTTTCCAAGACTATTTGCTCTAAATGTCACGGTTCAAAACGGTAATTGCTGAATTAAAATACACATATTAAGTGATACTTTCAAAGTCTCAAATGTTTTAGCATTGTAATATTTCATTTTTTTTTACATTTTTCCATTAGCTTGTAAACAATTTGTTTTCCCATTCCTTAAATCAGTATTACCAAGTCCATTGTCAACATGTTTACCAGAAACATGCTATCTACTTTAGTATTTAGTTAATGATACACGTGTGTACTTTTTTGCTTTTATTGTGTCATGAAATACATTGATGGTTTGTGGAAAAAAATATATTGATGGTTTGTGGAAGATTTTTCGACATCATTATTTGATGTTTTGTTTTATTAGAGTAAACCTTGTTCATACTAATCAATATTTATATACAATACAGTTGCTTGAATGTCTCTGAACTTACTAGAATAAGAAAAAATCTAATTTCTCTTAAATGAAGTAAATGCAATATGACGCTCATCATAACTAAACAATTTAGTCAATTGGCCAATTTACACATTTTGCATTCAATGCAAATACCGGTATTCCATGATTTCCCTTTTCTAAAGTCAAATTATCTAAATTAATGTCTATCATACTTTTTGCTATTTAAACACCTTATTGCACACATCATTTTGACACCAATCAAAAACCCCTTTTTGTGCTATAATAAGAACATAAATTTTGAAATTATGCATTCATTGCTTATATGAGTACATTAAAATATGACATTTATGAATGTGACACTAGTCTAGAACTTATGATTTCTTTTGAAAGAAAACTATAAATGCCCAAGGATGTCCAGTTATTAGAACATATAGCCGGTAACCTGATTTACCGTGCATTTATACTGGTATTTTTATATTTTATTTATTTACCTTAGATTCAAGGTAGATATGATTGAACATTAAAATGCTTTAGGCCAACATTTTTTTATAAAATGTTTTACGGGACCGCCGACCGTATTTTTAGAGAAAATCAAATAAAAATAAAAGTTCATTTAAGAACTTGTATTTTCATTTTGCCCTCCGACCTCTCTTACCCACTTCTGTCAAAATTAAAAGTTACTCAGTATGGTACACTTTACTGTAGTTATTAACGGTACTTAACTGTAGAACCTCGGTAAAGCAAAGGAACTTGGTTAAAACAAATGACAAAAGTAAGGCCCTTTGACGTTAACAAGCTTGTTACAAAAGGCGTAACAAAAGGAAAGGGCAATAACTTTACAAGGTTGTAATAAATTGACCCGTGTGAATATCATGCGACACCGGGTCACGGAAGTTCACTTTTTTTTCGAAACTTGTTTTCAATACAAAGTTCTATGGCAATATGAGCAATAAATATTAAGAGAATTTTATCACACATGATAGCCTGCAAAGCTGTTAGAAAGCACGACTGGTAATTAACATCCATTGCATAAGTTGATTTGAATTATCTTCCCTGTCAGAACAGTTGTAAAAAAATTAAATGGACACGGGATCAAAGCCGTTGATCGACTAAGGTGTCAAAATGAAATATTACTCGATTTACCATGGACCATGAGAAAACTTCGACACAATAAAATTTAGACTCATGTATAGGTTTTTATATAGAAATATAAGGGGAAAATCTGGACTTACATTTTACTTCGACATATCGAGAAAATTGAGTAATTGAATTCGACTCATACGAGTTCTACTTGCATTGTAGATTTATCATTAGTAAATTGATAGTGAAATTTTTTTATTATGAATCTTTGAAAACAATTGATTAATTTATTATAGGAAAATAATAAATTCCTGAAAGTTGTTTGGTAGATAGATTTTTGTTGTTGTTGTTTCTTGTTGAAATACAAGGCTTGTTTATAATTAGACACAGTCATCTATAACATTTATAAGGTTTAATCATGACAGGTAGTTATGTGTATTTTTTAGAAGTTTTTTACTAGATAAATATTGAGAAAATTGGCTTGTTTTTAAATATAAGATTATGAGCATAAGTCCTCTTTGACATTTCTGTAAAAAAATTGCCTTTAATAAATTCTTATTTTGTAACAATGTACGCCATTTGATTTTATAAACTATCAGTGGCATTCATTAAACTAATCATTTGAAATATGAATAATTTTCAGAAATGTCTTTTTTTTGCACATACAGAACTTACTCTCTTACAGATAATTTGAAGTTGTTGATCCTATTTACCTTGTGAAACTGACATTGTACAATATTATGTTTGTACCTCAGTGAATGGTTTAGGTTTCTGACTTTAAATCACTCTCCCTGTGTGGTGTTGTGGATTAGAATCCTATCAGGAACTTAATTTGGATTCCTGTGAGGAAACTATCAGTAAGCTTATAATAGGTTGGTGGTTCTACCTGGTTGCAAGTTTGTGTCAGTAAAGTTTGAGAGTGGCAATACGACCTTGTTTGGATACTCTTGAAATGAAGGGACTAAACAATGAATTTTGGGTTGTGTGGCATGTTTGCCCTCAATGTGAAAAGACAAAACTAATAAAAACTAGATCAACATTAAATATTTACTAAAAACAAAAGCAAAAGTGACTTAAAACATTTTTTTTCAATTATTTTGTTTAAAATCATGCCAGAAATACTTCAAAACTATAAAATCATTGATTTTATGAACAAAAAAATCTGTTTTTGGAGTGTTAAAAAAATGTTTGAAAATAAAATTTTTTAACCTCTTTTGTCATTTTATTTTTATTTTGTGGTCGACTGAAAAAATTGAATTTTGTTTTATTTTTATTTATCCCCCCGACCCAATTTTTTTTAAAAATGTCCCGTAAAACATTTAATAAAAAAATATTGGCCTTAGTAGTTTTGTTACAAATATTATACACTTTTTAAAGCTTATAGGAATAAATGATTTTTGTAACGGAACAAATTGACATAGTTATATGGAATCTGAAGCCTGTTATCAAAATGAAATGCTTGACACGTTCCTGATATAAAGCATAAGAAGCCAAAGGTATAAAATTACATTTGTCAGAATGTTTGAAATATTAATAATATTAATCTTGTATATTTTTCAAACAAGGCAAGGTGACGCTCCCATAATGCTGTCCCGACATAAGAAAACCCATTGACAATGAACCGAGAAGAGTACTGAAGTACGGAATAATGAAGGGCATGGGCATGGACTTTAAAGGGATATACAGGCAAAATTTTCACTTCTTCGTTTTGAATTTTTCATTCATTTATCTGTAAATGTCCTCAAAATGAATACGCTAGGCAGTCACCGTAACAAAACTTTTCTTCTTATAAAGAATATAATGGTGGTTTCCTAACCTGACCCACGTGGGTCAGGTTAGAGCGTTAAGATGTCATAATAGTTGTCACAGTGATATCTGGGAACGTTAAAGAACATGTCAAATGATTGATTTAGGTTTGTTTCAATCATACTATATCCGTAATATCTGTTATTGTTACTTCCAGGGCTTGTTCAAGTCACATCACTAGTTTTAAAACTACTCGGTGAGTATGTCGGCGTTTTAAATTCGTTCAACACATATAGATATATTTACACTTCAGACCCAAAATATATAGAAAATATATAGAATTTTTACAGAAATTCCTGCTGGGACTTTTACAAATGTCATTTTAGCGTGATTTGAGTACTTATGATAACTTTGATATTTTTGTCATAAATTTGCCTGAGTATCCCTTTAAGAAAAATAATATTATATATGAAAGCAAAAAGGCTGATCAAGGAATTTAAGGGAGAATGTTGGATGTAAGGCATTAAAGAGAAATGAGGGTGATTTGTAAACTTGGAAACGAAATACTTACGCAGACGACAGTGAACAAAATAAAGCATCACATAGCTTTTACAAAACAGAACATATAACAGTACACAAGTCAGTCACACACCTGTGAAGTGATAGAAAGAAGGATATCAATTTGAAACGGAAGAAGTAAAACCATTACTTGGGATTTTAAATGGTTGTTGGCGCTCCATTAACCTCACTCTGAGTCCATACACGTTTCTGTTTAGACGAAACAGCATAAAAAATGAATCTCGTGAATTTGAAAACGATATAAAAGGAAACAAGCTCATGACAATGTCAAAAGTTTTCGATGTCTTAATCAATGGAATCAGAGCTGCAAAACAATCATCTATACATGCTCAACAAAGCAAGACAGAAGACGAAAATGAAAACAATACAGTATCCAATGCTTTAAGAACCGTCCATCATAGAGTCTTTCACATCTCCCGTCACATGAAACCGTAGCGTCAAACACTAAGCATGCGGTATACCTAAGAATGATGAGGATCTAGCATCGTTGCTAATTCTGGTGACGCCAAAAGAGGAATTACTATGACCTATGATCCTATGAAGATATAAAACCACAGATTCATATAATTTTACCTTGCTTATACTTTACAGAATCAAATATTTAATAAGTATTAAAACACATTTTCCTAAATTGTTAAAATATTATTTCCTAAATTGTTTAACGATAACAGTAACATTTTCCAGGAGCGATATACTGCTTATTTATTTAAGTGTTTTGAATCTTCCCTCGAAGTACTGTTTTGATAGTCATGCTTAAGTATATGCAAAAAGCAGTGTTGATCTATTCCTGTTCATTTAGTTTTATCTGTTGTTAAGGAAAACTATCATCTTGAAAAATCTCGTTTGTAACCATTGTCTTCTACAGTGATAAATTGTATATTTATCCAAAATAAAACATAGAATATTAGACAACAAGTCATGTTGTTTTCTTTTTTCATATAAAAGCAACTATGATAAAATATCAATCAATATCCGAAAAGTACCCTGGGAGTAATAGAGTAGTCACTATTCTTAAAGAATAAACATTTCACAAGTATTATATTGTGTATCGATATTGCAAACTTACATTCATACTGTGATTTCTTTTAGTTAGTCCTTTTTTTTATTCTTTCTTTTTCTTTTTTGTGTCGCCTTAAAAAAGGCGACATATAGGAGTTACTTTTGTCGGCGGTGTCGGCGTCGTTGTCGGCGTGCCCTTAAGCTTGTCCGGAGCATAAGTCAGTCATTATAAATCGGATTTACTTCAAACTTAGTATGCATGCTTCTTATAATGACCCAAAGTGCAGTGCATAAGAACCGGTACTCTGCACTTCTTAATTTTTGAGTTATTGCCCTTTGTTAATGTTCATACTTTACTTTTGTCCGGGCAATTTCTCCTAAAGTATAAAAGCTATGTATTTGAAACTTCAAAGGATGATAGATCTCATTAAGAAAAAGTGCATTGCACAAAAACCGGTACTCTGCATTCCTTTTTTTTTGACTTATTGCCCTTTGTTTATCTTCATACTTTATTTTTGTCTGGGCCATTTCTCCTAAAGTATTAAAGCTATGGACTTGAAACTTCATAGGATAATAGATCTTATTGGGAAGAAGTGCAGTGCACAAGAACCTGTACTCTGCATTTCTTTTTTTTTTTTTTGAGTGTTTGCCCTTTATTACTTTTCATACTTTATCATTGTCCGGGCCATTCCTCCTAAAGTATAGAAGCTATGGACATGAAACTTCAAGGATGCTAGATCTCATTAAGAAGAAATGCAGTGCACAAAAACTGGTACTTTTCATTTCTTTGTTTTTTTTTCGTTATTGCCCTTGTTTATTTTCAGACTTTATTTTTGTCAAGGCCTTTTCTCCTAAAGTATAAAAGCTATGGTCTTTGAACTTCATAGGTTGATATATCTCATTAAGAAAAAGTGCAGTGTGACCGAACCGGTACTCTGCACTTCTTATTTTTGAGTTATTACCCTTTATTTATTTTCATACTTTATTTTTGTCCAGACCATTTCTAAATAATTTTTAGAGCTATGGACTTTAAACATCATAGGATGATAGATCTTAGTAATAAAAAGTGCAGTGCACAGAAACTGCTGCTCTGCTTTTCTTATTTTTTGAGTTATTGCCCTTTGTTAATTTTCATATTTCATTTTTGTCCTGGCCATTTCTCCTAAACTATATTGTTCACAAGGCGACACATCCGACTCGCGGAGTTCTAGTTTATTCTTTTGTATTGTTTCACCTTCAGAGCACACTTTTAAAACGGTATATGCATTGCTGTATATTATTTGTTGTATGATGTATTGCTGTGATAACAAAAGCATCTTAATGGAAGCACCGTGTTCATTAAAACAATCAATCTCCATTAACTTTTCGCGATAATTTAAATGACGTTTACATTGTTCACAAAAATTTAGAGGGAAAAAAACGTGAAACATGAACGTTAGTGTATTTTTTCAGTTTGAATAGATTTAGTTGTTCCATTGTTTTATCCAGTTTACATATCAGTTTCACATGTATAATATTTAACGTAATTTCTTATTCGATTCAAACATAAAAGTCAAAGATTATTGCATTTAAGCGCAAAGTTATGCAATTTTTTGTAAGTTCATATTGAATTTCTTAAAAAAATATTGATAATACTTACATCAAAGATTATATTATTTATCATTGATTTGCACATTAGAAGGCAGTAGTAAAATACTATTTTGTAATAAATACCTAGCTTTTATGAATCACGAAAAGAACTAGGTGTCGACAGAATCATCTGTATATTGTAATTTACCATATAAATATCTATGATATTCTCCCAGTAACATTAATTCTCTAAGGCGAGCGAGAGCTGTATGACCACCTTTAAACTATTGGATCGAGAAGGTTTATACAATGTTTGGTATTTAGTTATAACTGAATTTCTATTTATCAATGGTTAGAGAGAGTGTAACAGGTTATATGTATAGACGAAGTACTCAATATTATTACACTGGATCTTCTATTGTGAACTTTCCAGTAAGTATTTGTGAAGCGTAGGACACGGACAGACAAGCCCTGTATGAGTGGTGTCTATTGGTACCATCTCCATAACAATGATCATGTCTATAGTACCTAATAATTACACTCGTTCAGCGCGCACCACCAACTGCAAACATCTATGCGCCACCATGGTAATAAGAGATGCTGAATTCAGCATTAAATCATTATAAAAAAAATATATTATTTGCAAAGAAACATAGCGTTTTTTAAAACAGAAACAATTGTTTGTTTTTTTTTACTATTGAACTATTACATTCTTAGTCTTATGTTAGAATATTATATAATTTTGCCTCGATATAATCTAAATATAAAAGCTGTATTTGGATATTTTATTAAAAAACTCGTTTTTATTGCAAAACTGGTTTTGAGACAATTTCAACACAATAATGTCATCAGCAGGAGTTTTGCAATAACTTCGTTGCAAAACTCGTTGTACTGCAGAACGGATTGTAACAAAGCATAACATATTAAGCAAGTCATTATAATGCCAAATCCATTGTTTGTCTAATCGTTTATTTCAGAACAGTGACTTTTTTGTGAAGAAAGAAGTATTAGATTTCACAAAAGACTGAACATTTCACAGTTTTCCATAATTATATTTAAAAAAATTAAAATTAGTTTATTTGCAAAACAAATGTAAAATATGTTTATTTTTACGTAAGAGTGGGAGTATTTCATGATTAATGAAACATTACAAATTAAATTTAAATTAGCATTTAATAAACAATTATGATTTGGTTTGAAATAAAACCCAATAAATTTTTTATATAACTTTCTTGTTCGTTAAACTAAAGCAATAAGCATGCCAGATGTTTTCAAGGGATATATCTAATTGTAAGTCGAATGCTTCAAGCCATACATATATTTATTTTATTGCATTTTTGTCTTGTGAACATTTGAAATGTTTTTGATAAGGATAGCATAACAATATCTCATGGTGTGATATGATATGATACGGTATGATATTAAATACTACTATATTATATGATATGATATGGTCTGATATGATAATTGTAGCTATTAGTATGAACATTTTTATTTCAAAGTCATTGGAGTTTGAACAGTATACGAATATATTTCTTGTTTCATTAACACGCTGAAAAACAAAACACGTTTTTCTTCTAAATAAGAAATGTTGGACGGCATAAAATGATGCTTTAAGTTGATCTCAGCCAATACAACATTGCATTGTTTTCTTCAAATTGCATTATAGTGTACAATTGCTTTGGATCTGACTCCAATTAGACAGTTAACATTACATTCCCATTCATACAATAAGTTTCTATCTAAAATATTAAATTGTCTTTCCCTTTGCCTTGTTGATCTTTATTCTCATTTTTTAACTTTCAAGAAGGTCCAGGGAGAGCAATGATGTTATATGTTAAAAACTGAAACAAGTGAATCTATTATGGTTCATATCTGGTACTTTGTAATCATATAGTGATAAATCATAGTGTTTTGACTTATGTTTTGGCTAAAGTCTCTTTATTTTAAAGTCGGCCGGCATTTAGTAAAGTATTTTTATGAATTTTGCATTCCTTATGACATAAATGTTTCAAATCGCAGTGGAATATTTATTATCTCTCATATGGTTCATAAAAATTATCATAGTCAATATAATATCAAACAGCTCACACAATGGGTAGTCTTTATTTGTTGTACATGGTAAAATGGTATAATATAACCATGCAATATAATAATGTAGAAAGGGCGGATAATTTTTTTTTATACCAACACAAAAAATAATTAGAAAAAGTGTCGTCATTTGTTTACACTTCTGTGAATATTGTCATGACTCGTAAATGAACAATTGATACGAATATAAGAAAATGTTTCATGTATATCCCGCTTTCGGCCACATAATGTGATGTAAGAATATGCCTTACGCAAATACGATAATCTGATACTGTTAATTACGTAAGGCACGAGTGCTCAAACAAATTAAATGCGAAATTTAAGTTCCACATGAAGAAATTGACACTCATTACATATCATATAAACGCCAGCGCCGTTAACGAAATGAAATGCTGATGGTCAACAATTTATTTGGTTTTAGTTTGCTTAC
Source organism: Ruditapes philippinarum (assembly GCF_026571515.1). NCBI lineage: Eukaryota > Metazoa > Mollusca > Bivalvia > Venerida > Veneridae > Ruditapes > Ruditapes philippinarum. The sequence continues at coordinate 489,352 of NW_026852181.1, forward strand.
TTAGCGAATTTTAAATTTTAAACAATTCCAAAGATTTATAAGCACCAGTCAAGAATTCTGTTTCTAGCCATGAAGACGAAAAGCTCCCACATTGTAACAGCCTAGAATATAGGTAAGCTTTCAGCAGCAAATGCAATTAATCTGTTTTAGGTGTATGGTTGTGGTAATTATTCGGTTAAGCTAGATAAAATTAAAAATTCAATATTTTGAAAAATGAGTGCTACTGTCTTTGATTTTTCTGTTGGAGAAAGACCGCTACCACGCCGCATCACCGACTTATATAGGTGCTATAAAAACTTATGAATTGTTAACCAAATAAGTATATTTCTGTACATTATCGAAGTTTTGAAAGTTTAAGTATATTATGGCTTGATCTTTTTATATACTGTGGAGGCTGGTGAATTAAAACTCTGTCAGGGACAAAGGGCACATGCATATGAGGATGTTTTCTAGCAAGCCTTCAAATTCGGCGGTTCTACTCAAGTGCCTGGTCATGTCAGACATAATTTAAGATATAACACATGTTTACACATGTTTATATAATAGGAACTTGTGTCATATATTGTCCTGGGGTGAAATCTTGGTCTTAACTGTACTTGGGAAAGGCCATCAAAGGGTAAGTCTGCATATCATCCTTGATTGGAAGTGCCAGCAACTATATATTTTTTAATTCTAATGAAATTTGTACCACTTATGTGGCTCGGTTGGTAAATCAACGTCACTGTAGCTTTTAATGATTTGCACTCATAGGTTCGAAGCCTATGCTCTGCAATGCTATTATGATGATGTTCTTATTGATTTTCTCCTTTTTTATCTACTTTGTCTTTTTCGTGATTGTTTAAACATACTAGTTTGTTCTTCAAAATTTCCTATGTTTTGACTTTCGATTACATGAAATAGTTTCTGTAGTCTCAAACAATATTTACCTTAAATATTTACATGTTCATCATTTTCTTATTCCTTTCTAGTTATGATTTATGAAGAACAAACTGTCTGTTAACAAAATAAAACGTTTGGATCTATATAGGCCTAAAAACAACACAAGCATAAGCACTGTTGTTTTGCTGTCATATCAAATACTTTTGGTGTTTCAAATTGTTTCCGTATTTAATGCGGAAAATGTTTCAGTTTTATATAGTAAAGCTCTTTAAGTTATTCTCATTCTTATTTTATTGAATAAGGAAAGTGCAAGGAATGCCTTTTAGCAGAACCTTCGTATAACATATTTATGTTAGATTTATTGTTCAGTTACTTAAATCTATTATTGATTTAGGATTGCGCAAGGGTGTTATATTGTCTATATGATGGTTAACATCCAATAAAACGCTCCTTCTTTGAAAATAATATGAATATACATTTCTGAAAGATTTGTTGTCTGCTTAAAAGTTTATTTTTGAATAAATAAATGAATATTAAAAACTTTAAGTAAAACAAAATGTAAATAAACAGTTTTAAGAAACTGAGGTGTGAGCTATTGAGATCATAAAAATATTAAAAAATATATCAAGCTCACAAGCACCGGCTTACAATCAACTTAAATTTTTAATTTAGTTTAAATTTGAAATATTTTCTAATCATCTTTTTTTCAAATCTCATGAATAATATGACAATATAAAAATAATTTTACTACTGCCATATAGAACAAAATCCGATTATGATAAAAAGGGAGATATCTTTACCGTATTAAGTAAAATTGCAAATTGATTTAAGATACCTGCAAATTTAAAAAACGTAGATCATTTGATGAACATGTGTTTAAGTAAGTCTCAGGAATTCATAATGATTTACACAGATCTTCCGCTAGGGGAAACATAAATGTCTTTCAATTCCATTTTAAAAATTGTCCTTTAGAAATCGTGTTTCTTCAATATCAGGATTTTCTTGAAAGGCTTTAGTTTAAATAATAATTGCCATTAAAACCTTAAATAGTGTGTTATTTTCAGCCATTAGTTTAACCATATTTTGGCGTAACTCTAAGCGATAACTATTGCTATAACAAATAACATATTTTCAATAACCAGCCAAATTAGAGACAATGAAGAAATATTTGTTCTGCAGTTTTATTGTTAAATGACAAAATACTAACAATATAATATCGATAAAGGAGGAAAGCACCCCTATATTGTTTATTACTTATGTAGATGAATAGTAACTTGGATTATCAGAACATTTAAAATCCGGTTCTTATGTAATGTTTCCTATTGAAAAGGATATTGTCAATATTATCTTAAATTTGAAATCGGGAACTGACTTTTTGATACAGCATTACGTTACGTTATATCCATTGATCAATATTTAGTGAAGGCAGAGGTTGATTAATATCTCATAAAAGGAATTAAATTATATAGAAAGTTAGACATCGGTAATGAGCGAATTAAGTAGCAGTGTGAAATTAATTGTGATATGATATGATATGATATGCATTCACAATCATCTGGTCATTATTTTTAAGTGAGGTAAAATCTTTCATAAGTCGTTTTGTATTTCGCATTCTCTGTAACTTGTAATCAATGTCCATGTTTCAACAATTTCAGGTTTTTTAGTTTAAATCACCTTTTTAATTGTATAAGGGAAATACTATTACACAAAGGATTTTTTTTCGGGAAATTTGACATGTATATTTTTCGAAAAATGTCATGTAGTTCTGTAATAATATTGAGTTTAGACAGCAGTCGATAAAATGATAATATTCTTTGTAACAAGAAAACGAAGGTGAATTAAACAGCTTAATTTAAACCATGCGTAGTGATTAATTTCCTGTTTTTACATTTCGAAAACAAAAATTAATCATTTTTCAGCGTTGGCGTCACCGTCGGCGACGGTTTATCTTTATCTTTTGGTAAAGGCCTCTTTTATTCATAAACTCAGTATTATCAAATCTATTGTAAACATGTTGCTTAAATGAGACATGCATTTAGTTATTTTTTAAAGATATACTATTGTACTATTTCGTTTGTCATAAACAACATTAATGATTTATGAATGTTTGTTCGACTTGATTTTGCATACGATTTATTTTATAATTTGTATTGATTCTATTTATTATTATGAGAATATCTTTTTAGACCTTTAATCATAATTCGATAATTCTTTAGAAAAAAAAGTGTTTACAGATCATATTGTTATAATGTAATACAATATAATTTATATTATGTCAATGAAAAAAACCTTCCTCCCCTTTGAGGAAGTAACAGGTCTTTTATCATCGTTTTATGACGCTGTCATTACTTAATATTTGGTCAATTAATATATATACATATTCATTATTTTCTTTTTTCTATAAAGATGTTGCTTTTGCTTTGCATTCAATATCATTTTGTAGCAGTTTAAAGCAGTATAAAGCACTTCATTGCACACATTATTTTGAAACAAAGCAACGAATTTTTTTTGCTATACATAACTTATTTAGATAAAATGTACTGTGTATGAGAAAAATGCCCTCGTAGCTTATATGAGTATATCACTATATACCTAACATAATATTTATGAATGCGACACTGATCTTTAGACTTTTGATATCTTTCGAAAGGAAACTAAAAATGGTAAGGAAGTCTAGTTATTAGAAACATATAGCCGGGAATTATATCAACTGTTTTATTTTTGTATTCAATTTGTGAAAGGCAATGTAAAATATACCTACTAACTAGTATCTTCATTTCTCTTGAATTGCTTATACAAGCATGTTCCATATTATACTACAGATAAAGCAAATCTCTAAATCAAACGAATAAACACATTACATTTACATAAATACGGTTTTATTTCAGTATGGACAATTTTGGGATGAATAGAGAATGTAGTTTATTTGTTGCTGTTTATATATACATTTTTCGTACCATTAACAAAAAGTTATATTTTGATTTTAATCAAAATTCAAAGAAGGAATATTTTAAGCAGTTTTGTTGTAAAAAAAACACTTTCTATTTGGAAAATGCATAGGAACAAATAACATTTGTAAGGGATGCAGTCGACATATTGTTTGGTATTTGAAACCTGTTATCAAAATGAAATGCTTGACACATTCCCTATATAAAACATAAGAAGCCAAAGATATAAAAGTATATTTTAAGCTCAAATGTTTACAGGCTCAATCAAACCGAGCCTGCACCATTTTCAATTGTGTTGTGTTGGACTTTCTTTAGGGATTCTGTTTTGCTCTATTTTACAGTAAACAATATGAGAACGATGATAAACAAGACAGGCCATAGAATGCAGCCCCTGACATAACACAGCCACACTGCCAGGGCACCAAACACGGCACCAAACCAAACTAAAAACTGTTTCAAGTCAACATAATATAATATGTAAAAGCATCAGGACTGATAGAGAGAGTGGGATGTAAGGAGAAGAAGAGGAGCACAAAAGGAAATGACGGTCATAGGAATCGAAATACTTTCTGCTGTCGACAGTGATCACGATAGAGCATCAAAAAACGTGCCGCCATGCAGAATATGTAACACAGACGGTACCGCTTTGAAACGGCAGTAGTACAACTATTAATTGGGAGTGTAACTATTGTAGGAGTGTCACTGACAGCACTCTTAGTCCCTATACGTTCCTGTTTAACGAAACAATGTAAATAAAATGAATCCCATGAATCGATTATTTCAATATAGGTACAAAAGGATACAGGCTAATGGCAAGCCTCTTTTAACAACGTTTGACGACATAATCCAATGAAGTTATAAACCACAGCTCCATAGTTATAGAATCAAATACCAGAATTAAAACACGGTTTCCCAATTTAGAAAAAAATAACAGTAACATTTTCCTAGATATAAATTGCTTGAATATTTTGAATTAAGCCTCGAAATTATATCTTATGTCCTTCTGAAATATATGAACAAAGCAGTGTTCATTCGATTCCCGACCGATAAATGATTAACATTCACAAAGAGAAAATAACATCGTCATTACAAATTCAATGTGTAGTCTTATATAGTGATGAGTATTATCTTTATTTATTCAGCAAGTTAGACAACAAGCTGCGTAACTTTTTTATGTTGTTCTTTTGGGGTTTTTTTGTTGTTGTTGTTGTTTTTTAATTTTTTTTATTTCTTTTTTTGTTTGTTTGGGTTTTTTGTTGTGTTTGTTTATTTGTTTTGTTGCTGTTATGATTTTTGTTGTTGATTTTGTTTCAAAGAAAAGCTTGATAGACAAAATATTAAGAGGATATTTTTTCGTTTGAGTAAAATATGGAATATGTTCTCCCGAAACATGATAAAATGCCACATATTTTTACGAGACGGGACGGCGAGTGAAAATATGTAGCATTTTATCATGTTGAGTGAAAATATATACCATATTTCACGATAAACGAAAAAATAACATTTTTATTTAATTTCATTATCAAAGAAAAATGGTTACGAACCCCCTTGCTTGCTACGCAACTGCAATTGTACATTGCGCAGTAATATATAATTGCGTCTTGTTTTGCACGCGATTTTTGGCGCTACATTGTGACGTCACGTAAACAACTCTTTATTACGTCTGTACAGCGTTAATGACTGAATTAAAGATATTGGTGTTAGGATTTATTTTCTTAGTTAGACCATTTTCTATCATTCTAGATAGATTTCAAAACAATATTCAACAAAACGTTGTTTTGTATTTATCCAATTTTTCAAACGAAATGGCGAAAGAAGTCCCTTTAAATAAATATGAGTTTTGACTCCGCCCACTTTCCTATTTATTTTTCATATTTATTTCTAAAAAATTTGAAATATATTTGACTGATACAGCACCATATTTTATGGGTAAAATTAAATAAAAATCAATATCTGAAAGTACCATGGGAGTAATAGTCTCAGAGTTGTCTCTCTCTATTCTTTGAGTAACTTACTATATGGCAAATCGATATTTTAAGCCAAATTCTAATATCCTGATTTCAATATTTCTGTTTTGTCTCATATCGTTTACAGGGAACATTTAAAAGACTGTATATTAATTGTGTTCTGTAATGTTTGTATGATGCATAGCTGTAATATCAAAATCATCTTAACGGAAGCACCGTGTTGATTAAAACAAACGATCGTCATTGTCATGTCGCGGTAATTCAAATGACGTATAAAAATGCATGCACACTTATTTTTAGCAAAAAAAAAATTTAGTATGAACGTATATATTAAGTTCATTTTGGATTTTGTATAGATACTTTTTATATAGCGATAATTATGTATCATATGTTTAAGATAAGATAAAAACCATCTTCATGAAAACTGATAACCTGTTTATGATGATTTTATTCATACTTTGTCAATTATATTATATCAAATATTGATGCCACTTTTGACAAGGGAGGTAAATATTTTAAAACTCGGGTTATTAGACGCGATAACTCTTAGTTTATTTTTCATAACTGATTGTTTTGCTAGTCGGTTAACACATCTTATCCCGTTCAACTTTATCATAGAAGAAATTGTTTTATATCATACATATGGCTTTGTTTCTTAGTTACTGTACTGGCAATATTTCTCTTGCCAAATATGTAGCGTGTTACTATTCAAAAATAATGCACGACCGTTAAAAGTTTGACATGACGGAACTAATGTAAGTCTGGATCAATAACATATTATATTCCTGACATTTAAGTATTCTATTGGTACCAATATAGATAATGGAAAAGAAATGGAATTAACATAAATTTGTCTTTCCTTCCAAATGTTGTTTTTGCATTAAGATTGTAGAATAATTATGATTAGTATGTACGATTGATTGTATTTATATACACAGGTGACAAAATGAAATTCTGGTTATCAATATGCTGATACTTAAACTATTTTAATATGATTAGAATTGCCCGAAATATTATTTTCATTGTCTATAACAAGTGGAGGGCATTGCGTATAACGTGAATTGCGATACATTTCTTTTTATTAATTTGTTATTATATCGTATCGTATCTACATTGTCCTTACAATTTTGCTTGTCAGTCAATATTATATTCATGCTAAGCAAGTAAATATCTAATAGGATTCCTTTCCTCGGTGTCTCTGTTGCTTTCAGACAAAGTATTTTATTCAGATATGTTAATGTGTTGCCAGTTTCAACCATGTCATTGGTGTCGGTACAGTACTAGTATATCTTATTTTGTTAAATAGACACGCTTAACCATCTGTTTGAAAAACAAAAAATACTTTTTCTTCTTGATTATTACAACAAGGTTAATTTTTAACTGCATACAATGACGCTTTTAGTTTTCCATTTATACAGCATGACATTGTTTCCATCAAGTTGCAGTACATCGTACAATTGTTTTTTAGAAAGTTAACATCATGTATTCCCATTTCTGCAGTTAGTTGATATCTAATGTATTAACTAATTTGAAAGTTTAAGAAAGGTCCCGGGAGAGCAGTGATGTTATATACTTGTATTAAAAACAACACATAAACTACTTATGTGTCATCCCTACTTATCTGAAATCATATATTAATAGAAGCATAGTTAATAGGTTTTAAGTAACTTTATGTTAAAGTAGAATACCTTCCATTATCCTTGTAACATTATTTGTTTAGGTCTTGGTATTTATAATATCCTATGTTTCTCTATATCATATCAATATAAAAGTCAATATTATATAATATCAAAACATTTAAAATTGTACTATCTTTATGTGTTGTACATGGTGAAATGATACAATATACCATGCAATATTATTTTGTAATTTTGCAATGACGAAAAGCTCTCACATTATAATAACCTGACAATTACGGTGAACTTACAGCAAATGACATCAATTTGTATTGGGAGGGAGGGTGTGTTTATTATTGAGTAAATCAATATTATAATAAGATTGCAATATTTGAAAATTTACACGGTCAGCTGCTTATATAGATGCGTAAATAAGTTATGAATTTTGATTCAACCAATGGGAAACATAAAAGCCTTTTTGGGAAGAAAAAAAGAGTTCAGTCATTAGCAATTGAACCATATATCAGACAAAATATTGTTTTGCAAGTTAGAATATACTATGCATCGGTCGTTTCTATAGAAGCGGACGCTCGTGAGGTAAAAACCCTGCCAAGGACTTAGAACACTGACACGTAAGGTTACTTACAAGCGAGGTTAATGAAATGCTAGTCTTGGGCTCGTTCATGTCAGACATAAAATTGAGGACATGACACATACTTTGACATGTTTCTATTTTAGGAACCCGTGAAATAGACACTCGTTTAGAATAATTAGGATGAATTTCTTTTTTTTTGGTGCAAATAATGACGTAAGTATTCACATAAATGTCAAATTGATGGCAAAAAACTGGGAAAAAGAAATACGGTTATTCACTTTTCAAATATGTTAAGGGAAAGCAATTATTCAGCTTCTATAAAACTTCTCCTGATCAATTTCGGTTCTTTTTTTGTGAACTTTTTGTTTAACCTTCATATGAACCTAGATCATTTATTACACATTGACATCCATACATGCACATGTATTTTCACAGTAGAATCGAGTTTTACAATCCTCAATTTCTAAAGCAAGGTTAATTTTAGCAGCGGCACAAAAGTCTTATGCTGATATTTACATCATTGGATTTTATGAAATTGTTGAGTGTTTAATTTTACGAGTAGTTTAGCATTGGGAAAGAGTAACCTATATTTGCTCTAAGAAATTATTTTTTTCTTACACGTTATAATAAATGCTTGATAGGATAATAAATTTAGATTACCTGATTTTTTCATTTTCTTTCGAAATTTTCTGTCGCAAGTTAATGCTGCATAAAAACAGGAAACTTGTTCTTAACTTAATATTGAATACACATCGGTCTTTAATGTTTAGATAAATGACACATTTACGAAAACATGAACTCTAAAGTAGAAAAAGATTTAATATTCGGGATCAAAATAACCATAACACCTCTAAATGTCACTTGGGTATATTTTCTGCACAGCATTCACACGGTATATAAAAAAAACAGATGTGAATTTCTTGGAAAAAAGTGTTTTTGCATGTACTTATTACATCATTTATACATGACAATTGTGCAATTTGAATTTAGAAACTTCCACAGAATGATGTGTTCAAATGGCGGTTGTCATAAAACCGAAAATGTGACACTTTCGCATAATTCCATGAAAAACGGCGTATGATTCGCATGTGAAAGAACACAAGTCTTTAGAGCGAAATAAACTAAAACGGAATGTTGAAAAGGGCCTAGCTTATATTATAGCCTGCATAACTCAGAAAATCGTCAACAGATCATTGTAAAACGTAGAAAAACAAATCAATTTATCAATTTGTATTAATTTGTATTATTTGAACCACCTAAAAGAATGAAATAGTAGAAGTTAACAATACCACAAACACATCAATTTTTGTCTTGATGTACAATATGTAAATTCTGAGTTTACAATAGAGAAAATAAGAATCCCCAAAGAAAGCCCAACACGGCAGAAATGAAAATGTTGCAGGCTCGGTGGTTTGATTGCGCCTGTTCATGGACGGTACTGTCAAGTGCAAAGTACCGACCACGCCCATACAAACCTACAATATTTAGTAACAAGGAGCACACATGTCTATGCCATCCAATCAAAGATAGGGTATAGTGTTTTTTACCAAATTTATTGCAGTAGCGAGGGAAATAGAAACTTATTTTCTAACCCTTTTTACCTACAAGAATATTTAATATCAATCTTTCATTTTCTAGATATATCATATTTTACAAGTACAAGCGTTATAGACACCGACAATAATTGTTAAAATATATAAATCATCTGCATGTATTGTTTACCATAACAATATATAATATTGTTTCCCAATTTCTTGTTAGGTGGCAGTTTGGGGCGTCCGTGGCCGAGTGGTTAAGGTCGTTGACTTCAAACCACTTGCCCCTCACCACTATGGGATAGAGTCCCGACAGTGACTTTGGTTTCTTTCATGTGAGGAAGCTATCCAGCTAGCTTACGGAACGTCGGTGGTACTACTCAGGTGCCAGTTCGTGCCTGAAAAAATGCACGGAAGGGCACCTGAGGTCTTCCTCCACCAGTAAAGCTGGAACGTCGCGATATAACATATACTGTGTCGATGTGAAGTAACCCCCATCCCCCCCCCCTAGGTGACAGTTTACAGTTTTAAAGAAGTATGAATAGATAATATTTTCATTAATCGAAACACTTGAAGAAAGAATGATCCACATAATTAACCTTGCAAGGCGTTTTGCGACATGCAGCTTCTATGTTGTCTACATACAATTGTGCTTCGTAAATTGATTGTTTTTAATTTTACTTCCAATAAAGGAGTAAACATTGTCACATTCCGTTTGAGTATGTTCTCTTTCAAGTACTTTTGATATACCGTAACATTTTTCCTAGCTGCCCAATGCAACAATGCGTTTGCTATTTTGGTATTGCGGTTTTGATACGTACACCCATCGCTGTATATAATTATTTCTCAAACATATAATCAAGATGATGTATTACACATGTAGCAAAGATGTTTGCATTTAATTCTCCTTCGCCTTCATGCCAAAAACAATAAATATTCTTAACTTCTTGGTTAACTAAATTATAAAGAGTAAAGTTGTGACACGAAAGCTTCATTTTGTAAAACAAACAACCAGCCTCTAATCTAGGGCAAATCAACAAACTCTGTAAATCCATACGCAACACTTTAACACTTTGGCCATTACTTTATCTGAAGATTTACTCCTTCTATCTTCATCTTTCAGCTTTATGTGATGCTAATAGTCTCCATCGTTTTGTGCTCACAACACTTATCAAGTTGATCTTTTTGTGGCTGCCATGAAGATATGTTCATTTCTTTAAACATTTCAAAAAGACCTGTTTTATGATATGGTGGTTTTCCTTTGCTAGTCATGCCACTTTTATATTTATGATATAAATGGGTTTTACTATCAAACAACTGTTTTAAGTATTTTTAGATAACGCTCTACAGTAATGTGATTCAACCGTTGGAATTTGTTGCAGGAAATCTCTGGCCAATTCTTTATTTTTTTTGAAATCTCTATTAACACTATGAATTTTGTTTCTCCTAATGTTTGGAATGCCACAATGGGAAACATATTTTTGCAAACAAAAACACTTTCGTTTGAATTTGTCAAATAATATCTATGAGAAAAAAGTTTTTCTACTACGATGAGCGGCATCTGTTACGTCAGTTTATTCAACATAATTTCTTACATAATGTATCACCATTATCAAAGCTCGTTTCAATATGACGGGGATTTGCACCACGGTATTTCAAACGTTTGATCTGCGATTCCATTTGACCGATCTTGAATGGAACTCCTCTATTTCTTTTCCCTGTTTAGTAAAATTTCTGCCACCTAATGTTGATTCATTAGTGTTTGATAAATTGTTTGACTGTTTATTCAAGGCCTGTTTTCCTAATATTTTACCTCTTGAAAACATTATTTTCTAGTTATATGTAAAAATAAATCTTTGTAATGACCTATTATTAATCCTTTTAGCCCAATGTCATCTTCTTCACTCTCCAGTGTAAGGTGGAAAAATAACAGTTCTGGTTTGTTTCAGAATTCTGGCAATATATTGTATATGCAATGGTTTGCCAGCTTCATTTTCAAACTACATTTTTCAAAGATGAAATGACTTCAAAGTCTTCACATTTTCTAAATTTCTAAATTCTGATAGATTCAGTATTTCGATGTTTGTCAGAAACGGAAGAAAGCACAAATTTGAGAGTCTACACTCAATGAGGTCCAAACAATACAGATGCCTAACATTACAAAGTTCATTAAAAAATAACGTGTATATCAGCGGAACTAAAATGAAGTGTTGTACATGGAATGAGAAATTCTAAAAATGCAACCAAATGCTTTAAAATCCTGCGCAAATCCGTTATAGACAGTTCAAGCTGAATCACTGTAGAAATATGCCTCCATAAAGACGAATTCTGGTGAAATACATGATAGAATCGTTTGGTTGTTAATGCTTTATTAGAACAAATTCAAGGAGATCAAGCGATCTAAATATTTGAACCAGAATGATATCGGGTTGTTCACCCAGTCCAGCCATTGGAACTTTCCATACATGCACCTGAAAAATGAAAAGGTTATAGTTATGTAATGGCTCTACGGACGCACCTTCTTCAAATAATACTATAAAATAGCAAATTATAATAGAATTACTCTACATTGCATGCGACATTATTTATGATTTTTTAACAGAATTAATTACGAGACCAAAAATAATTATTTTAAACCTGAATGTTCAGTTTAAAATCATTTTCTAATCTTTTTCTTATATGCACTTACCAAATGGCATTATAAAGCAACAACAAAAGACCGACAAACAGTAAGTAATATATACACAGTTTATTTTTGACCACCTTTCTAGGCCTACATGTCACAAGAAAACATGAAATATTCATTGTTCCAGTATCATGTCATTGTGCGAAAATGTCGTATTTCCTCCTTTACGTATAAAGGGGGAGTTTAGAAAATTTCCGTTTGCATTATTTTCACTAGATTTACCATTTTTAATGTTCCGTCGGCTTGAAACATAAAATAATTGATTGTAAAAACAAATCAACACAACTAGCGCTGAATTTAACAAACAAGAAGAAAATTTACAGGTGTGTTTTTATTTATGTGTCTTAGCCATACTTATCAGTCATAATGCCTCGGCACACAGTTGATTTTTGTTTTTTTTTGTAAATAATATATAACTTGAATATACTGACAATAATTGTAATTCCAAATTAGATTGAAAAAAGACCTCCAAAATTATGCACGGTTGTTTATATGCAGATACAGTTTTTTCGACAGAAATATGCGTCAACCAATGAAAAATTGCTTAATCGTCACGTGGGTAACTTAAATATCTCATTGGGTAGATGGTTAGCAGTTTTCGCACAGAAAGTGGGCTTTCATCATCACCGTAACATTTAGAAAATTCCATTTTCGCTCAACAACCTAGTTACGACAATTTTGCACGGAGCCGACGTATTGCTGTTTGCCCTTTCATTCATGATCAACATGTTTTAAGTAATGATTAGGTATTTTAATTCGCTTTTCGTACAACTGTTTAACCGCTTCATTAAGAACAAAATACCATCATTGTTTTTCAATTTATATGAATAGTTCCATTGTTTTTTATGTAATGGTGTGTAAAATTGATGTAAGAGGAAGACACTGAATACAATCAGGCAAAAACAATCTAGTAATTACTATGAACGGGTTATCCTACAAAGTTATTGTGTTTATAACATCAAAGTGAAAGTTAACCCGCTGATATACTAAACGAATTCTAAACAGGAAATAACATTAATCATATAAACATTCCCCGCGGTGGGATTCGCTCTGATTATGCGTCAAATTGACTTAGCGAAGCAAAGAAATTTCGCCCAATTTGTAGAATGTATGTTAGATTTAGTTTTTGGGATATGTTGAAATCACTATAGCATAATTATTATCGTGTCTGTCGAGATGTCTGATATGTCTTTGCTTGCTTGTTAACTTTCACACCTATATCTAGCGCCAGTTAACGTGTTCTAAGCATGTAATGTAAACAGGAATGTTTTTACACCAAACTACATTGTATTTAGTTGCCGTTTTCTTTTTATGTTACAAAATGTAGTGTTTTAGTTATGTTGCACATCATAGTCAGTACAAATCGGTGTGCATTCAACCGATGCATTGTTTTCAGTTTACAAACATACTTTTTACTTGTCATTTCTGCTTTATTTGTATTGTGATGAACATGCCCGTGATGATTTAATGTGAGATATTGTTTGACACTTAACAGAATTGTTCAAGTTTTGATATACAACACTTTTCGGTATCTATTTCAATTTGTAAAAGCAATTCAAACTTTTTCATTATTTTGGTGGGATAAAGTGCAAATTCCTCTCATTCTAGTGATCTATACATATATGTTTTCGGGAAAATCTTAATTTTATACAGTATGCGAAACTGCGAGTTTGAACAGATGCGGCGGTATCGCGCTAATAACAAAACAAAACCTCAACTGTCTTTTGTACTGGCTTTGTGTACCACGCAAAGCATAAAAGTCGCATGGTTGAGGCACTTTAGTACTCATTTATGGTTTATGTTGAAAGATAAAAGTGGTCTCCAGACAATTATACTACTGTTTTATACATCTCGTTAACCATATTGAATTATTATTATAACTATATATCCGCCGAATCTTATTCACTTTAATTTTGACTCTTATTTCTATATGTTATCTACACCGAATCTAATTCACTTTAATTATGACACTTATTTCTATATGTTATCAAAGAGCTAATTAATTAATTTAATAGTGAAAAAAACTTTATTTTTAGTGACGTAGAATCATGTAATAGTGAATCCTTTTCAATAGTATAATCTTACGTCAATGTTCATAAGATATTTCGTTTCATGAAATGAAATCATTTTATCTATTTAAGCTTTGTCTAGACAATATGAAGACTAGCAAATGGAAATATATTTGCAACAGGTCCTCTTTATTATGAAATTAATGCATGGGAGCATACAGATCAAAACATAGCATACAATTTGAAAATGTTCCAGACGCATAACTATAAGGCATATGTTCCAATTCCGTAGATTTTTCGTCTGCAGTGACAGAGACTTCAATTAACTGTAGTGGGACACCTACCAATTAACTGTAGTGGGACACCAACTAATAGCTTGTTTATGATGATTTCCGATCAACCTTTAAATTCAACATTCCCATTGATAGCAAATGGTTTTATGCATGTTTTGTTACTACTTACCTTATTATAAAAGTCTTTTAATTGATTCAAAATGTTAATAATGCTACTTTTTTCCTCAAAACGTTATTTATAGACATTTTCTATTTTACTTTGTTTTATATTTAGGGTTAAATGGAAAAGAACAAGTTAAGTGTAGTACAGTACCAAAGTATGTCATACATGTAAAAGCATTTCAAATGAAAAATAAAAGCTATGTACATCTCACTTGAAAACAGGACCAACCAAATTTAATTGATATCACGGTTATTCAAACGTTCATTATTTTATTCAAGCTTGGACAGGTCCAAACGACCGGGTTCCACAGACAGAGCAATATGACAAGAACTGAAACCTTTTAGAAGACATATAAATTACAAAAAAAGTGTTTTATTTGGTTTGGTTTTTACGGCTCACCAACACAATTTAAGTCATACAAATCAAGGTCATAAGACGCACGAACATGAAAAGAAGATAAATAACAACAATCATTCATGCAATTTCGAAATAAGGTCTTGACTTTAATGAACATAAAACCAATAGGAATAAGTAATATTATGCAATAAATCACTACGTTTCATGAGCATTACATAAAAAACACATGTGATCAATTAAATCATTCATAGTATGATGGCAAATATTTGATATACATGTATTCACAAATATATAATTTCTTTACAAAATAGACATAATAAAAATACTACTTCAAATACCAATACTTAGAAGAGAAAATAAGACTTATTTTATTGAAAAATGAGAGCATAAAATCATAAAATTCGCCGAATAATTTAATTAATCAAAACCCGCCTTGCTGATAGACAGACTATTTTAACGATGATATGAAAATATCAATGCAAATTAAAGATAGGTGCACGTCATCTCTCCGGTATATGCTGTAATTCCGTCATGTCTCAGCCACCGCATTAGTATGGACTAGTATGCTGCATTATACGGACCTGTAAAAGCTTTTTTCTCGCCTTCGCCAATAAAGACATCTGGCATTCGGTATGCCAGTCATGTCTTGGCAAAATGCTAGACCGTTTTATGAAATATTATTCAAATAATTTTGTATTCATCTTTATCTTTATCTAAAGTACCGTCTTTTCTCAAATCGTTTATATATTTAAGAGAGAAAAACATCACTATTCAGAGTCAATTGAAGTAATATTTCTTTGCATGGTAGCATCTTGATATTAGACACCATATTGGGACAACATATTTGTAATATATATTAATACAAGGAAACACATAAAGATAAATATGATAAAGGTCTCAAGAGCTTCGAACAAATGTTATTCATATGTTGTTCATGGCATGGCTACAATCGTGTATTCCCTTTTGCACATTTAATTTGTTGGATGTGCACGGACATCTTGGCGTAATATTGATTATAGCAGTAATAAATTATACGATTAACATGTAATGAATGAAACGAAGTCTTGTTTGCTTTCTTTGTTTGTGATGGCGTCTCATAAAAATGTCTACTTTATGGCTATCATAAAGTATTTGCCATTCATATTCTGTTATTTTAAGTGTTTGTTTTGTTGTCAGAGTGAAAGTCAAATAGCATAACTTACTTCTCGCTTTACTGGTGGATGAAGAACTCAAATACAACTACGTACACTATTTCATGCACAAGCGGGCACCTTGGTTGAACAAGCGACCGCCTGTTACTTAGCTATAGCTGCCGCAGATAAAAAAGTCCAAAGTGCCTGTCGATATTAAGGTCCGCAGCGGTAAGGAGTTATTTGATGTCGGCGACCATAACCAGTCGTACACAGGGTCCCTAATTTTTCAAGTAAATGCTGACATTTAGAATTACAAAAAAGTCAAATGCTATATTCTGTTACTTTATCGTAAAAACATTCTTTATCATAATATTCAATTATTTAAACTGGTCTAACAATATATTTACGAAATATGTGGGTTTACTTTGAATGAAAATGACCTTTCTTATCATATTTTGTTATGGTTGAAATAGTTTTCTTCGGATAATGCAAAAAGTATATACTTTCCGCTTAAACTGACCTGTTAACAGTAATTAAATTTTATATATGTAACCCATTTTATTATGTCTTCATTGTATCAGTTTAATAATGTGTATACATACGATACGGTTTAGTTCCCTTTAAGATACCCCTATTTATAATATATTACAATATCACGACATGCTCTATTGATAACAAGATAAGGGTATTGTGTACATCAAGTGTTGCCTTTTACACCTTCAGAGAGCGTTTGGCTCTGAAATGTCAACCACGTCTTATATGTGTTAAACAACGAAACATTTCCGCGGACACAACTACTGTCGGCGAAGGTGGATAATCGTGGATTGAATGCAAGATTATAATTCAAAGCGCATCGTAGACGTTTTACCCAGGAGTTATTTAGTGTTCATGTTTGTGTAAGCTCAATATCATAACTCATATACATATATTTCTTTACCTTAATGAAGAAACGAATATACTTCTCTTTTGATATAAAAGGAGTTAACGGTCACTACACTAAAGTGAAGCTTTATCAACTGATTATTTCGATATATATGCTGAATCATATTTTTTTTTAAATTACGTGTCATGAGTATCGTAAAAGTAAAGATATATCAAACAATTCAACGTGTATAATTTCTTAACCAGTTTGAATAAAACACAATACTACGATGATCGATTTAGATGTTATGATATGATTCAAAATCGGTAACAAATTAGTGCATCACATGTGACGGTGTGTTATATCATGACATCTGCCATTATATCGTTATAAGGGCATCTCATTTTTGTATCTACTGTCTCTCCTCTGATTATAGTTTTCAATAGCAATAGTCATCATGTTTTTTTTATTTAAAACTGTTAAATGTATGAAACTAAATTATAAAAGACACAAACTCGTGAAATAAAGTAAGATTTTGCATCAAGGTTTGGCATTTTTAACATTTGTTTTCATCTTCCGATATTATTTATAGGCTGTGTATATACATGGTCGTTCCCTGAGTAAGGTTCAGACAGCCAAAATGACCAGTGAAGATCAATAAAGATCTTATTCAGACAAAATTGAAGTTTTTATTCTAACACTATTTGCTAAGAACAGATACGGAAAAGGCCGTATAATTCCTTAATATTTTCATAATTTTTAACTATCAGGATTGTTACTCACGAACTTGAAGTTTGAACACTTTTACTGGATAATTTTAACGACACTGTCCTTTGAAAAAATTTTGGATTATGCTTGTAACAGACCTGGTCAGTTCATAGTAGTAGCAGCATTTAGGAATAAAAACAGCAGGTTATTTGTATTTGTGCAAACTGGACTAATATTTATTGCTTAACCCTCTCTGTCATGTCGATGGATACACGTATTTAATACTCCCTTACTTTCAAAACACCATCCCCGCCGTCTGAATTTGTAAAATTCAAACTGTGACTGACCCATTTCGTAACGTTGATCTTGTGATTATCAATGTCTTTGAAAAAAAAAAATAAGATGAATATCCCAAATTTCGATTGCTTCTCTCAGGGTTTAGACGATTTTAATTTACATAGAAATTTTAATCATTATGTCAAATATAAAGCCATCGGCCACGACCCACAGTAAATTGAACATAAAAATCACAGCTTAAATTGAATCTCAGAAGTGTTAGAGTTTTGAGATAGCTTGCACGGCGTCTAAGCTGTTAAATAAGAATGACAATTTATAGCTGTTTTTCCCTTGAATAAATATTAACAAATTATGGAAAATTAAGTTTGCACACACTTTCCAAAATTTTTTAATTGGTATTTATTTTTTTTTTGTTTTGGTAAACAGCAATAGTCCCAATAAATTAAATAATTTATTTTGACAATGCGGGAAACAATTATGCCCGGGCTTTATTTTGTCTTTATTTTAAAATATTTTGGAAAAAAACCCTAAAACAAAAAAAAATATTAAGTTTACCTTTTTAACCCTTTAAATTTTTTTGGAAAAAACAATTTGCCCAAAGAAAAAATGCAAACATATTTTCAATTAGGGAAAAAGGAAAAAAAAAAACAGATGGGTGAGATAAAAACCCTTTTCCAAAAAATTTCCCCTATGGGGTTTTCCATGATTTCGGCCCTATGTGTCTTTTATTGCCCAAAAATTTTATAAAAAAACATTTTTTGTCAGTTTTACAACCAGCCGTAAAAGTTTTATACCCGTCTAATAAATGTAATTTTTTAAATAAACAAATTTTATAAACCCAAAACATGGGAAACCCGGAAATTGAACTTTTTGTAGTTTTTAAAAAATTTTTTAAAAAAAACCCAAAAAAGAAAGAATTGTTTGAATGTGGGTTTTTTGGGTTTAGGTTTTTTTTGTAATGTATAACATTTTTAAAACCCCTTTCAAAATCTTTAAAAATGTCATTTAACCAAAAGTTTGCTTATTAAATACGCCTTTAAAAGCTAAACATTAATGTAATTATTTCAAAACATTTTATACTTCAAATACTGGGCTTTTTTCCAAATTAATTTTAATTTCCCCCCTTTTTTTAGGGGAAAAGATATTATTGCCCCAAACTTTTAAAATTTATATTTTTTGAAAAGAAGTTTTTTTAATTT
The DNA here is from genome assembly GCF_026571515.1 of Ruditapes philippinarum. Taxonomy (NCBI): domain Eukaryota; kingdom Metazoa; phylum Mollusca; class Bivalvia; order Venerida; family Veneridae; genus Ruditapes; species Ruditapes philippinarum. The sequence continues at coordinate 508,599 of NW_026852181.1, forward strand.
TTAAAATTATTTTATACGCGATATGTTTTGAATTAGTAACCTAAAACTTTCATTTTCTTTTTCCTTTTTGGGCCAAATATTTATATTAGTATTTTTCAAAAAGGGAAACAAAAAATTGTTTGAAAAATTTAAAATTTAAATTTTTAAATTAAACCTCCGGGGCAAAAAATAAAAAAATTTTATAAATCTTCCCCAAACTTTAAAATGAAAAATTTAAACCCTTTCCCTGAAATAGAAAACACAAAAGTATTTTTAAATGATTTACAAAATTTAATTTCTTAAAAATTTAGTTGTGAAAAGGGAAATGAGATTAGATTGGGCATACTGTTTTTGCAACTTTTTTAAAGGCTAAAGTTCTTCATCTCAAAACGGTATCAGACAATGTGCACTCTGGTTGAAAATTTTTTTGTCTCTTTTATTTTGCCCAAAAGAATTTTCGGGCAAAATTTTTGTTATCCCCTTTGGTGCCCCGTCCGTCCGCCCTTTAGAAATTTTTGGTTTGGAAAAAAATTTAATTTTCCATTCGGCCCACAAATTTTTAAAATTCCAAAGCATTTTTTTCCTTTTGGGGAAGGAAGTTCCTATTAAATTTTTTGGATTAAAAATGAAGACCCAAAGACCCCACCTATTTTCTTAAAAATTAGATTTAAAATAAAAATCTTTTAAAAGAAATTTCCCAAAAGGCGGAAAAATTTGAAACTGTTGCGGGCTGGGTTTTTGATTTAAAAGCCTTTTCCCAAAGGGAAACCGTACTGAAACATTTTCGGGAGAATAAACTTTATTTTCCATTTGCCCCAAACAATTTTTTCAAACTTCATGGGGTGTTTCCCCTTTTGTTTTTGGGGGGCCACAAGTTTTTAAAGGCCCCAATGTCATTTTTATTTTAAAACGGGAAAAAAGTTTTCCGGAGAAAACCTTTTTATGTTCAATTTTGGCCAACAATTTTTAAACTTCAGCCCAATTTCAAAAGGACACTTTACCAAAAACCTAAACCCATTTTCGGGAGAAAAACTTAAGACCCTTTTTGGCCATAGTGTTAAACTTCACAGGTTTATTTTCAAAAATTGGGGAGAAGAACCCTAATTTGGGTACTATATTTAATTTTTTTAAATTTCCCCCTATCTTACAAATGCTTCATCCCCTTTCTTAAAAAAAACTTTCGGACAATTTTTAAAGCCTTCACCCCGCGGTGCATTTTTGTTTTTCCCCTTTTTTTTTCTTTTCTTATGTTTGTTCTCGTTTTATTATTTAAATTCTTTTTCAAATTTTTTTCCTTTTTTTAAAGTGGGTTTGGGTTTGGTTTTTCCCCGGACACCAACCCCCTTAAGGTCATTTTTTGGGTACGAAAACAGGAAAAATTTTTTGGGTAACCCTTTTGTTTTGGCGTTTTCTTTGTAAAATCCCCCAAAAATTTTAAAATTGGGTTTTTTTAACTTTTCCTTTTGAATGTAAAAAAACAAATTTTAACGAATTCCATTCTTAAATGTATGGGATTTCAAAAGGGAAAAAATTGTCAATTTAAAAATTTTTGTTCATCTTCCCAAATTTTTATTTTTTTATTGTTGTTGAAAGCCCCGACAAAAAACCCGTTTTTCGGAAAAATTAATTGTTATGCCCCTTAAATTAAATTTAGTACAAAATTTTTAAAAAATGAAATTTTTCAAAAACTTAAACAGAACAGCTATTGTTTTAAATTTCGGTTTTTTTTCTTAACCGGCCCCAAATGTTTTTAATTAAAAGAAATTTTCGGTTTTTAAACTAAAGGGGAAAAGGGGACAATTTCGTTTATTTTATTTTTACCTTTTTTTAAGTGTTTTTGGGTTTTCCCGGGAAGGTGAATGTTTTAGAAAAAAACCCGGGCAATACGGGTGGGTTTTAAAGGTTTTATTTCAAAATTTTTTTTAATTTTTTATTAGTGAAAATATTTTTGACAAAAAGCCCTTTTAAATTTTTTTAAAAAAAAGGCCAAATTTTTTTTGCTTCGGGTGATATTTTTAACCATAATTTAAAGCTTTCCCTGATATAGTTTTTTAAAAAAATGGGAAAAAGAATGTTTTCCAAAAAAAGGAAAAACCATTTTTTTAATTTTAAGAAGAAAAAAAAAAAAAATTTTTACGCAAACGGTTTCGTCACATGCCCACTTTGCATTTAAAAAAGTACTTTGCAAAAAAAGGGGGGGCAAAATAAAAGCTTGTTTTCCCCAAAGGCCCGTAGTGCCCGTTGCTGGTTTCAAACAGGTTTTTATAAAATTTAAGTAAAAAATAAATTCAAAAAATTTATACGCGGAAAGAATGACAAGGGGTGGAATACTTGGGGAAATTTACAAAAGTAACACCATGATGTTTCAATGGATGAGAATCTAAACCCTTTAAAATTAAAGGTTTTGATTAATAAATATTTAAAACCTTTGTGTCTGTAAAATTTTAAAAGAGAAAATTTCAATCAAATTTTTTTCAAATTTTTTTTTAAAATTTTGTTCATTGAAATATCCCCATGTAAAATAAAATTTTTTGTTCTGGTTTTTTAAGGGGCTTTCCAATTTAATTAATTTTTACGCAAATGTTTTTTGATCAAATTAATAAAAAAATTCAGTTTGTTTTTTTTTTCATCACTCTCACATTCCCAATTTCATAAAATGAAATTTAAAATTGTATCAAAATTTAATATTTTAAACATTTGACCCATTAAACTTTTAAAGGTTTATTTTTGATTCTATAGAATTTAATTGTAAATAAGGAAAAATTTCAAAAAAAATTACTTTTTCCCTTTGGTATCCCAATCCCCCTTTTCCTTTTTTCAATAGCCAAAAAATGCATTTCCTCGACCTATATTTTTTGGTCAAAAAATGAAAACTTTTATATTTAGTTTTATAGATTGTACCCATCTTTTACGGGAGGAATCAAAAAAAAACCGGGGAAACCTGAGCCTGGAAATTTGAAAAAATTTTCATTATCACAAATTGTTTTTATTTTCACATTTAATTTTTTAAACCCCCAATACCTGAAATCCCTGTTTGATACTATACCCTAGTTGATAACGCAAATAGTTTGGGTCTGAACAGCAAATTCAAAAACCAGGGTTTTAACGCACTTTCCGGCGCAGTGCGTAAATTCGCCCTTGACATGAGGGGCTTTTTGCCCGCGTGTATTTTACAATTGGCACATTTAGTTTTAAAATAGCCAAAACGTCATGTACATATCTTTGACCCCCCTTTAGTAAAAAAAGGGCTTCATTTAAAAATATTTTTATTTACAATCCAATTTTTAAACGTCAGTTAATTTAAATTAAATCCGGTTTTTAAAATATGTCGCAGAATGTCCCCGAAAATCGATCAAAAGGGAAAAAAGGGCCCAAAAGTAAGAAAGGGGAAATGTTTAAAAAATAGAAAAAGGGGTTAGGCTTAAAAAGGGAAAAAATTCCAGAAAGCCCCAGCAATTTTTTTTAAAGTTTAAAAAAGTTTAAAAAAGGGGATAATAGAAAATGAAAAAAGAAAGGAGGACAAAAAAAAGACTTTTTAAAGGACGGGGGGACGTCAATCCCAAACGTCAAAAATTTGACTCGGACATTGTCAAGAGTTCGACATAACACGGCGGTGCAGTCAACTCTGGGATCAAAATATAATATTTAAGCATTACTTAATGTATTGTTTTTGGGTTTAAAATTGTATAAATTTTTCCTTATTTAGCATTTTAGGGGAAATTTGTCAAAATTTAAACCCCACGTTCAAATTGGAGCTTTTTATTTTTTTTTAAAAATAATACTTTTGATCATTTTGTATTATTTTGTTATTTTTTTCTTGTTGTACTTATCATTCAGCAACTTTTTTAACATTTTTTTGTAAACAAAATAGTAAATTGCATGGGCTTTTTTCAAAAATAAAGTTAAGAAAAATAACGAATTTTGGGGCCATTACAGGGGCTTTTTATCACCTTTCAACCTTTTGAAAAACAATATGTACCTACTTTACAGAAAATTTAAAGGCGGGGGTTCCGCCGCCATCAATTACATGGGACTGTCCACATATTTGGCCCTTACCGTGAATGAGTAAAATCTTCTCTGTTAGGACAATACGCTTTACGTTCTTAACGTCAATTTTAAAAGTTTTAACCTTGCGCCCGCCTTGCTTTGCAAGTGTGCGCCAAATACCAAGGCCATATTTTTTTTGTGTTAAAATTTCTTGTTGGTATTTTTTGTAACATTTAGGGGATAGATTCCGATTTATTTTCGGTGTATTGTTATGTAAATTCATTTAACAGGTTAAGAATCATTCACAAAGTCCGGTTAATTTTTGAGCATCCCTCGTATTTGCTGTTAATTATACCTGTACATATCCAAAGGTTTGCAAGGATAATAACGCCTTTTATTTTCTAAAAAAGAGATAAAAGTTAAGTTGAGAATGCTAGACGTTGGAATGCATTTCTATTTGTTCACGTTATATTATTATTTACAAGAAAACACTACGATATGGATATTTATATACTAATATAATATATACGTTACTTCAATTATTGGGATTGGTGGAGAGGCAGGCAGCAGACAATTCGTGTTAGATTTGAACACATAATGAGACACATTATTAGCTTGCTTTGCCTAATCAACTTAATCGGTGCACCCTAAGAAAGCGTCGTAAGAAGCGCCTAATAGACTGATGTGTGATACCCGTACTCTTCTTGATAATGGGTCAGTTTAACAAAACATATGTTCTTGTTATTTTTTGTCTGTTTTTTTTTTTTTGTGCGTGTTTTTTTTTTTTTTCAAAAAAGGGCAGGCATTTTTTAAACATACTATTAAAAATATAATAACTTTAAACATAGGAGCACTAATATACAACATTATTTTAAGATAACCTCAACGCTTATCGACAAAGAAGAAACATCTATCAATTGACAGTCTATGGTATAGATATCAATTAATTTAGGTTTTCTGAAATTTCTGAAACCTTACATATGTAGGAAAGCTAGATGATTTCCTTTAGCTTTAATTTGCAACTGTTTTCCATAGTTTATTCATAACAGTTTGTTTGTTTAACAATAGCAAAGTATGCGATGTGAACAAAAAATAAAAACATTCAAGTTAAAAACGGCAAAACCTCTCCTCTAAATATTGCTTTCATGATAGTGCCTATGCCTAAGAACATAAATCATTTTCCAGTATTATGGTAAAACGATGCGTCAAAACATTTTATTAATGGATATGGGGTTAAAATACATTTTTCCTGTTCATTTTCATGTAAATGGACAATAAAACTTAAAGCATTTAGGAATTTTGATTTAATAGCGTTGTGTATTAATGGAATTGGTATAAATACAAAAGTACTTTTTATTTCCAAAGACCATGATAAATAACCCAAAATATGAACAATTAGTCCAAATGTTTAGTTTGTTTTCATTTAGTTAGACACATTAATTGGTGTGAACGAGTATATTTAGCATATGCTACCAAATTCCATGTAAATCAACAATTGTTGCTGCAAGCTTTTAAAAGTTAGCTTTATGATGGGAGAACATGAGATATCATATCAAATATATTACTGAACTTATCCAGAATACGGATTAAGTACAACAACCAAGTATCGACACAATTTTACGTAATCGGGCACATAGTCCAAAATGTTTGTTTAAATAGCTATAATTATTTTTTTGGGTTAAACATTGAAAATGTGTTGAATTAGGTCGTACGTGATGAATACGAAGAAATTACGATCCATTTTACGTTAAAGTAAATTAAGAGATGTTAGTGTTATTTTGTTTGCACTACAGCCATTTCTTTCGTCAATAAATTTGAAACTCATTGTTTGCAGCTTTGCACGATATACACTTTAATATACTACATATACTAAATGGATATCATTGTAAATCGACATATTCAAGCTAGGAGGTCAGCTCTTAAATTTGTTTAACAATAAAGATCATTGTATTTCAATTACAAAATACAATATGTGCATAATATATCTCTCTGGCTGGCGTGGGTTTGATCCCCGGGAGATGCTTTGGTAGTTTAGCGCGGAGGAAGGTAGTCTAGTACTGGTGTAACTCTCCAGGAACGATGGTTAGAAAACTACCCGCCTATATTACTGAAATACTGTTGGGAAAAGGCGTAAAATGAAACAAACAAACAAACAAACAAGCATAATATATAATATACAAGAAACCATATTCCAGGTGTTAATTTGTATATACATGTATCGTAATATGTCAGAAATATGTAAATTTGTTTAAACACTGGTGACTTTTTCACTATACACCGCTTTAATTAATTACCACAAAGGTGTCTAAAGGAAAGTAACCTAATCATCACATAGATTAATTGCCAACTGACTTTTCAATTCAAAAACATCACAGGGATACACCAAGATGCTAAAGGCAGGAGAGTGTTGATATAAAATAATTGCTGATATAAGATAAGTAATGTATGAATTCATTATTTTCAACGCTGAACTATAAATGATTATAAAATGAAGGGCTTTTATTACATAACCAAATGTATGTTGAGCTATGCAAATGATAAGAATCCAAAATTAGTTTATCAGCGGACTACAAATGATTGATTGAACAGGCGTGTGTCAAAACTTTTTGTGACTAACAAAATCTTATAATAATTCAACTTAAAATGTTTTTTTTCCTGTACGAATTTGTTGAAACGAGTGACTTTTAATTCTCAAAACTGTCTAAAATAGCAGTCTGCTAAAGTAAACAAATAACAGCTAAGGAAACTTGTCGTAAAATCAGAGACAAATTGCATCAGTATATAAGCTTCCTGTGTTGACGAAAAATGAGAAAATAGTACAGAGAGATTAGCTTAACTATGATCCCATAGGAACCATTATGGCAAATGAATTTGGAAAAATGGACAGCGGGTAATCACGAGATTGTCCATAAGGCGTATGATTCTTTTGAGGCTGGTTGAATTACTGGCAAGCTGACAAATGTATTAGATCACTTCAATAAATATCTTCATATAATGATTATAATTTACTTTAAACATCTGTGGCATTATCCATTTCTATGTTAAAGGGATATTCAGGCAAAGTAATGACAAAAATATTAAAATGATCTTATGTACTCAAATCACGCTAAAATGACTTTTCTGGAAGTTTCAGCTTGAATTTCTGTTTTAAATTCTATATATTTTGGGTTTGAAGCGTAAATATATCTACATATAATGAACACAATTTAGACGCCAATAGAATAACCAAATAGTTTTTAAACAAGTCAGTAGACTTAAACAAACCCTTGAAGTTACAATAACAGATATTGTGGATATTGTATGATTGAAACAAGCCAAAGTCATTCATTTGACATGTTCTTTAACGTTTCCAGAGTTCACTTTGACAACTATTGTGAAATGCTAGCGCTCTAACCTGACCCACGCGGGTCAAGTTAGGAAACCATCTTTTTATTCTTTATATGGAGAAAAGTTTTGTTCCTTTGACTGTGTAAAGTATTCATATTGAGGGCAGTTACAGAGTAATGAATGAAAAAATCAGAACTAAGAAATGAAAATTTTGCCTATGTCTCCCTTTAAATCGGTATTTATCAGTTTCCGTATAGCTGAAGCATATTTTGTTTGAAATCTTTGCAAAATAAGCCCATCGTGGAAACACTGGCATGTAGAATTTAGATACATCAGTATATGGGGTTATTTATTCGTACTAATAATATGAAATAATATATGTATATTTCTAAATGCTAAATTATTTCGTGCAATGTTAAACCAGAAAGCGACCAAACAAATTCCGAACCTCGCCTAAATTAATGTTCCTTGACCATATTAAAGTAAACTGAAAAGCGTAAATGTATCATATACGTGTAAGATATTAAATTGAACTGATTCAAATGTATTGTCAATTTTTAATTTAAGGTAAATTATCTTGTCAAAATAATACTGCGGCTTACAATAGAAATTCACTGAAACGTGAGAAGGGTTAACTCGAACATAAATGTGTTATTCAGGACACATTCAAACAAGTGTTCCTCATTAATCTAATGAGCGTGGTAAAATTATTTATATTTATACGACCTGAAACATACTATTTCGTGATAGAAGTTCTTATTTTATTTCTAAAATGAGGAGAAAAAAGATCAAGTTAAAACAGTAACAATAATCCAAATACTTACTTGTATTTTATTATTTATGAAACATGAATGTTATTTACTTTAATTGACGTTATGTCGCATTTGATTAGGAGGCTAAGCACTGAATCTTCTAAAGCCATCACCTGGTCATTGGACTTGTTATTAGCCTACTAGTCTAAATGACCCAATTTCACAGACCTTATATTGGAACTGTCGGAATAATAACTTCTCAGAAAGGAAGAATTTCTTCTTTTGAAGATCATCGGTATAAGGCCGAGAAGTATAGAAATATAAATGAATTTTATTTCAAAAGATATCCCGTATTAATGTTTTTTTCTGACATCGGTCGTGTTAATCTGGCGTAAATTCAGATGAAATATTGGATATGATATTAATTTTGTGTTTCAGATACAGCATGTGAATGATCTTCCTCATAAAGAATGGCCAGTCCTCTTTCACTGTTACGTTTAGGGTTATTTCTGCCAAGTTACTATGCTGACAAGAACATGTACTGCTATCAGTTATAACATTAGTATACTGAAACTGTTTAATTTTCTTATTCCGTAAATAATGACATTATAAACCATTATTTGTGATATTAATATAATCACAATAATGCAAAAAATAAAAACAAGATTTTTCCTGTTGTTATGCAGTTTACATATTTCTTATTTATACCGTTAGTAATTTATTCGTCTAACTGCCCCGAATGTATATTTCTTTACTAAGACAACTGTCACTTCTTTTTTCATTCCAGTCTTCTGTTTCTTATTATTCAATAGTTTTGGTACTTTCTTTTGAAAATAATCCTAAACAAGCTATTTTACTCGTTTTATGGTACTGTTGAATAAAAAAACAAAACAAAAACCTTCCAAACTTAAGAGTGACGATTTTAATGCTGATGTTATTTGACATCACTGTATATAAAGAAAATATGTGTTCTCTGATAAAAAGGAAAATGTGTATCAACAAGCTGAAACATAATTGAGAAAGCGATCATTTAGAAGAAGTCTGAGAAAGAATCTCTTTGTATCATTTTATAACTTTGCTCTGCTTCTGTCGATGCAAGTGGGCTTTGACTATACACAAACTTAAAGGATATTTATACTAATGTGGTGCATTTATACGTCACATAAGTAATACAAATCATTTGTGTATAGTATTCATTTTTTCGTAACAAGTCAGCTGTGCGTATAGCTCATGATATATGATAAAATGTAACGACATTTCAGTTTGTTCTTCAATGAACGGACGTAATTCTTTATTCTTTCGACCTCAAAATTTAACGACATTTTCCTAATATTTTTACCGATGATGATCGGATATTTCATTGAAAACAAAATGTAAATAATATGAAAAAAGAAAGAGATATCATATAAAGAAAATTTTGACGCAGTGTTCTTACATGATCATGTTTTTTTCCTCATGACACATATCGGGACTATTTGGCTTTCTATGGAATACTTTCTAACATCAAATGACTACAGTCTTCATTCTATAGTATTCAAGATTAACGTGTCAAACAATCTATCTTATATTTGTAAAATAATGTTTACCGATTGGTAACGTTCTGCGATTCATATAGATTTAGCACACCTTATATTTATGTTTTACTGTCCGCTAACCTTAAATATCGCTATCAACTATATGACAGAGTAAACTATTAAGAATTGCATTTCCATGATATGGGAATACTTTATTAACATTCAAATAGGAACAATAAAGTCTTGCAGATTGTTATACGTAGTCAAGGATAATCGAAATGGTATAAGAGAAAGAAATTGCCGTAATTTATTCTGCTCAAAACACCACCAAATATTTAATCATGGCAATGTTCTGCCTTTTCAAGCTTACTCATTACAATTGTTTTGGTTGGGAGGTATTTCAAATCTTCTTTGCGTTAAAAATATCTAAATATTTCACAAGAACGTTGACTGAATTTGCTGCTTCTGTTGTTTTTGTTTAGATTTCTAACAGTTTATTAAGTATACACGTTTACAAATATTAACGGATGGCAATTTAAATTATTGCCGATTTTGCTTTCATCAAACTAAATATTTACCCGTTTGGATGCATTTGAATCGTTCCAGATCAAGATCATTGAGTGCCCTGTTCAGTTTTCAGTGAGTATTTATATTGAAATTTTATCTTAAATTATGGATGATCAAGATTAAATGATTGAAGTCAATTTTAAGATACTTAGTGTGGTAAATGTTGAAAAATCTAATTTCTGTAGGATAGGACTTGTAGATTTATATGTGTTATAATAATATGATCATAGTTATGATTGTTGAATCGAAGAAAGAGGTATCTAGATAAATAGTTATCTAATTATATCTCTGGCACTTACTTATGATACATTATTTCTTCTTTATCTATTATAAATAGCAACCTCAATTAATCACTGTAGATACAGGCAGGGAACTGTCAAAGAGCATTTGTTCTTCGTAAAACGGAAGTAATTCGTTATTACATCAAACGCAAAAAATGGCGATTTTTTTCTACTATAGTAACCGATGATGATCGGATATATCATAGAAAACAAATAAATAATACAAAAATAAAACGATATCAATAAAAGAACATTTTGACGTAGTGTTCTTATACGACCATGCTTTTTGTTGTTGTTTTGAGTTGTTGTTGTTGCTATTTTTGTTTGTTTCCGCATGACACACATCAAGACTACTTGGCTTGTCTCCTCCTTCAAGCACTTATAGTTACTGGATGCATTGAAATGAACGTATTGTCAAAGCAATCTATTTCTATTTGTAGAATTAAATTTCCGCTTGGTAATTTTCTGAGATTCATATACTAGATTAAGCATACGTAATAGTTATGTCTTACTGTCCAGTAACCGAAATAGCGCTGAAGCAGCAAACCTATTAAAGAGTAAACAGTTTAGCATTTTCTTTCCATGACATATGAATACTTTATTAACATTTCAATAGAAACAATAAAGACTTGCAGATTGTTATATGTATTCAAGGCAAATCAAAATGGTATAAGAGGAAGAAATTGCCATAATTGAATATGCTCAAATCACCGTCAAATTTTTAATCAATGTTCTGCCTTGTCAAGTTTATTCATTACAACTGTTTTGAAGGGAAGATATTTTAAATATTCCTTGCGTTAATGATATCTGAAAATTTCAAGAAAGTTGACTGCATTTGCTGTTTCTTTTGTATTTGTTTAGAATTCCAACAGTTAATTCAGTATACACGTTTACAAATATTAAAGAATGGCAATGAAATTTATTTCCGATTTCGCTTTCATCAAACTAAACATGTACCCGTTTGGCTGCATTTGAATCTTTCCAGATCAAGATCATTGAGTGCCCTGCTCAATTTTCAGTTAGTTTTTTAAATTGAAATTTTGCCTTAAATGATAAGTGGTCCATATTAAATGAAAGAAGCCCATAATATGTAGTATGGTAAGGGTTAAACAAAATTTAATTTCTTTAGAATCGGCTGGAATATTTATATTTGTTCTAATAATCAGAACAGAGTTATTATTGTCGAAACGAGGAAAGAGGTATTTATGAAACTATTTGTTTAATTATATATCTGGCACCTTCATATCATACATCATATCTACTATATCTATTATATAAAGCAACCTAAATTGAATCACTGTAGAAACAGGCCGTTAACTGTCTAATATTATTAAATTATTCCATGCTAATACAATGTAATAATATGTATATAAATAGAAACCCGGAGAATGAAAATGTGTAATCTGAAAAATACATATTTATTTTTAAATTATCATAACAAGCCAAAACGATTGCACGGAAACCTCTTGATAACGTTTGGGGAAAAAAGACCAACAATGAAAGACGGGATTCAATGATTGCATCCAGCAACACAGGACCACCGGGAAGGAGCCTAGCAGGACACCAAAAATACAGGACAATTTTTTTTTATTCAAAGTTTTCTTTGTTGATAATGCTATTTACATGTACCCTACACACTCGGTCATTGTTAATATACCAAGATTTTGTTTTCTATTAAATGACATAAATAGTGATAACGATATAATATTCATTAAATCGATTTAGATTTGCCATGTTTATGAGTGAAAGAATAATGTGTGTCTTTCACAAATATTTTATTTGTACAACAGATGTATAATTCAAAACACCGCCCAATTCCAAAATCGAAAATAAGAAATGTTTGCAGACAATGTGACATTTCCTGTTATTCAATGAAAAGCAACGTATGACTTCCAACTCATTGTAACAAACAGGCATTAACCAAGCAAAACTATCTTAAAGATCGTGCTAGTATCCTCGCTATCTTTTGCTAATTTAAAACAATTAATTGTTTGTGTAAGCGTAAACTAAGGCAAAATATTGTGTGAGGTTTGGAATATTCTTTGTTTATGAGAAAGGATAAATAATCACGAGCTTATATATCTGTGTTGTCAAATAGGTGTAATAAATTGTCACAAAACATGATCGCGTTTTAGCTTTCTGTGTTTGTCCCGTCTTTTTGATTGACATTTATGAGTCTGGAAGCTGATATTGAAATACGGTCCTGTATAACTACTGTATCTTCTTCAGTCTTTGCGTATTTAAAGGCTTTAGATTCTATTTTTCAACCATGTAACTCCTAATCTAGAAAAGAACATTTTAAATATTGTTTTGTATCAGTCAAGCGGATATCTATATACAAACTATGTGCAATATAATATGTGTTAAGGAATGTTAATTAAATGTTATCAGTCTATTGACGCATAATTTAACAAATTATTAGCATTAAATAATATTATTTTACATACCATCTCAATAGCGCAAGTAACTCGCCGACGAAAGAAATAATTGCTTCAGCTATGGCTACCACTCATTCTTTAAATAAATTAATACCAGGCTTTGATGTAGATGTATAGTGATCAGACCTCAGTGCATAAGTTTTTTTGCTGCTTATTAAGGAAGTCACAAAGATTATCTTGTTTTAATTTTAATTTCAAATGTTTAACCAAGTGATGAATGTAAAAATAATGAAAGTCAAATATGATTAAATTATCGATACGATTATATAAATGAATCACATACTATATGTGCTCGTATATATATATTTTTGATTATTATTGTATGTTTTTCAGAAGCCAATTGTTATATACAAAATGTAGGTGATACTTTTTGTTTCGTTTTAGCTGGACAAACTAATAGAATACATATGTCTTAGATAGGTTGTCTTTTTAAATATACATACCCACAAGAAACTGTTGTCATGTCATAAATAACAATTGGCAGTCAATTTACAGTACAGCATTACAATAAATAAACGATATCATAATATAGTATAAGGCTAATGAACTTTTAATTTCCTAAAAAGTAACATTTCTATTCAGCATGCATTTATACAGTATTTTATCTTTAATTCCTAGATTTATTCCATTAATCAGTAAAAAAATGTTAAGCAGATTTACAATACTCTTACAAGTCATAGCAGATATAAAAATTACATTTTAAAGCAATTAATTCCTAGTTCGAATGCATGACATATCGATTTTTGTAATGAAGATGATGAATCGGAATATAATATTTCAATAGAAATTCTGTCAGCTTGGTTCTAAAGACTCAATCGTGCGTTAAATTGGACAAAGGCTCGAGGGGTTTGTTATTGATTATTCATTGTTGAATAAATTTTGTTTTCTGCATTGCATCACAATTATAAAGTACAGTTAAGTTTCACCTATTGTTTCATACAAAGCACCAAGATTTTAACATGATTCATTCTAAAATAGCAAATCATGAGAAGCAAAGTGTAAAATGTTTATGCAAAAATGATCATAAATCATAGTCATTCGAAATTGCACAAACGGGGTTAATCGATACCTTATTTCAACATTAAAGTATCATTGATATATACATTTCTTGTGAATTGCAGGAGTATTTAGTACTTGAAATACAAATTAAGTATATAACCCTTAGCACTAATTTACGCCATATACCACGATGTTAGCTCAACAGATGTATAGCTTGAACATAGCATAGCTTTTATTGTTGCGCCATAGCAATATTCTATGAACTTCTTACCAGTGTTATAAACCTTATATTTCTAAAGGTATGCGTACATATAATCTAGAAAAAGACGAACCAGTAGGTATATATGTGTTATAGAATACGCAAGTTATAATTTATCAAAAACGTTTTTAACAACAAAAACATTTACTTTGTTTCATAGGTCAACTTATTAAATACAAAAACAATGTGGTATAGAACCCCCAAATGTGTATACAATATATGGGCTTATGCTTGTTGTATATAGATACAAAATTATTATAATTGAGATTTGTGTAATTAAATAATATATATTGTTTCCTCGTTATATTTTTGTCATAAAAGATTATATTCTGCTTAATACATGATGACAATTACACTCATTTCGTAATAATAAAAGTTTTAGCTATTTTAAAGATTGAGAAACACTTAAAAAATTAGAATCGCCTGCAAGATATAAAAAAAAAATTTGTTTACGATTCGAAAAGCAGATGACAAGTGCTTTTGGGATCCATTTCTTTTGTACCTTTAGTGTTGGTGACAAAGTGCCGCCAAAACCGGAGCTAAGGGACGTATCAAATGCTACACTTTAAACATCGGTCACGATCAGACTCAGAAAAGACGGGCAATGTATTGTCATCTTTTTGTTTTTGTTTTCATTGCTCTCGATGGATGTCCCTTTTTCAGAATTTTCGACAAACATGTATGGTCAATATCCTTTATTACATTTTTTTTGTGTTCATATATATTTAATAATAATAAAAATACTACTAATAATAATATCTTTATCTAAAGAAGGTTACACATTAAGAACATACAAAAGCAATGATATATATCTTATTTCCAATGTGGCCATCTGAAAAAGAAAACAACAACAACAACAGGACATGCATAGGTAGAAAAATGAATATATTATATTTAATTTTTAGAATAAGACAACTCATATACTTTCGACAGTTTAAACATATACGTATATTGCATCATTCGTTCGTTCAGTTGTTCGTTTATTGATTCAATTATTCATAAATTCATTAATAAATTAATTAATTAATTCATTCATTCATTCGTTCATTCATTCATATGAACATCAAGATATGTTTTGTATTTTCTTTAAAACATTTAAGGTTATTTACATTACGAATATTTAAAGGTATATTTTGTTTCAAATGTTAATGCCATAATAAGAAAATGTGTCTTTAATATAATTTGTTTTAGGTCTTGTCCATAATACAATATCTTTTCGTGACCTAGATCTTAAGTTATATATTTTGTTGTCGGATAAAGTTATGAATTCTGTCATATAAGTCGGTGCCATGTTATTTAAAGTTTTAAAAACAAGCACCGCCGTGTGGTATTTACATCTGTCAGGGAACGGTAACCAGTCAAAAGCTTCGAATAGCTTCATTGACGGAGATCTTTGTGGTTGCTGTAAAATGATGTTTGCAATTTACAAACATTACTTATGTAGTTTGTGCTTCCTTTACCCCATATAATACAGCAATAGTCCATTATGGGCAATATATATGCATTGTAAAACAATAATTTCATATCAAAGTGCAAAAAATACGCTATTTTTTTCAAGTAGTTAGTTTTTCCGTTACGTTTTTTACAAACATTGTCAATTTGTAAGTGCCATTTTAAGGACTTTTTGATCAGTTACATTTTCAAGAATTATTTCATTTATCTTAAGATACAATTTTCTGATAATATTTACTTTTTGTCTTGCTCCTATTACCATATATATTTTGATTTATCTGGATTTAAGGCCATATTATTTATTTTGCACCTTTTCGGACGCAACGTCATTTCCTCCGACGTAGATAACAACGTTGAGTAATTCCCTCATATCCCAGTTTTTCAATCGTAACGCCATGTCATTGGCGGTGCCTCCCCTCAACGGTATCATGTAGACCTCGTTTATTAATTGCTTTCATGATAGAATCACCGATAATAAGCTTTTTTGTACGTTTTGGACTTGTTGGTTTTTCTGAAACTGATGTCTTTATCTGTGTGTCTGCCTGTGTAACAATGTAATCCCTCTTTACAATGTAAAATCTGAATTAATCAGTTATTCTTTTTACGCGGGTAACAGGTTTGTTATAATGATATCTACGTTAGCTTCCTACCAAATTTACAATCAAACATCAAACTACGTAATAGTACGTCAACATGATTACATAAACACAAGTTATTTTTGAATATATAGTATCAGTGGACAAACTTCAATATGAACTCATGAAACAAATATTTCTTTAAAGAAAGAAATATATTGAAGTTAAGTCATGTTTGAATAATTGCATCGATTCAAACTGTCCGCGTTTATATTAATTTAAGCCGAAATGAAAATATTCAAAATTAAGTATGCTAAAATTGAACAAAAATGGCTTATTCAAGATATTGTACCAAATAAATTACAGATTTTGTAGCATGTATTGGCTAATGCAATCTACAGTGTTCATTCTCCTGCAAAATACTTTCTTCCTATTTCATTAGTCTTACTTTTGTATTGAGTTACATTGATGGACGTCTAGATATTCTAAGACTTGATATAGATGTAAGAAAGAGACACATTGTAAAAGTAACAACAATTTTTCAACAAAAAATAAAACGTCTGGTTCCAAATGCAACGTCAATATTCATTAAACAAATAGCACAATACCATTGCTTGATTTGTAAATGCACACATCCTTCGAATAAATGTCGATTGATAGGTGTTTATTTTTGCAAATAGTTTCGAATGTTTTATTTCAACTAAAAAGTGAATAATGTTGAACAAAACGGAACATTAATAGTCAACTTAAAATGTCAGTATTATGGGTTACGTTTACATTCTTGTATAAACAAGTATTACTATGGGACCAGTTGTAACACTTATTACGGTAATTATGTTTTAAAATGGTGACTGAGGTTTGTGATGAAATATTAAAGCCAAAATAAACTTTCTGATATTTGATATATTTTAAATATACATGTAGTTGATATATTGTAAAGACGTACGCCCTTTTTAGTTTCAATATTACTTCATATCCTAAAACTACATAATCTTGGAATGTAATGAGTCAAATGAAAGACGTTATTATAGTTTTCATTATAAATACAATGTACGAGTAGTACATGTATTTATCAATAACAATTAAACAAGTATCAGTTTTATACTTCTACAAAATTTAAAATAAACTAATCAAACCTTATACAGCTATTAATAAATGATAAATTTCATGTTTTAAATATCAATTTTAAATGTTGTTCTGGTTGTGTGTTTCAAAAAAAAACTTTCATTTTGAAAAAAAAGAAAGTTGGTTTAAATTCTAAAATAAACTGTGTACTATATTATTAATGTTCTATCTATATAGGCAAGGTTTTCTTAATTGAAAAGGGAAACTGTTCGACGTGCAATATAAACAGGTGAATGATATAACAAAATTTAACTTTATTGTATTCAAAGAATGTGATATCGTGCAAATTAAACAAAAGCAGGCATTGTTTTTAGAGTACTGGCCCGAAAATACAACGAATGTCTTTTAATGGCATTCTAAATACTCACTATGCCGTGAGCAAAAATCTATCCACTTATGTCCAGTATCGTCTCATTACAGTTCATTTGCATACATATAGTTACGGTAATTGAGTTTCCTTATCAGAAATAAGTTATAAATTCTATTTATTTCTCCTTGAAGGCATTTTTCTTATAATTTATATACAAGATATACAGAACTAAAGTTAAATGCATAAATTTACGGTAAATACTGTGTTTAGGTCCAGATAAGTACGACCATAAACACAACGTTCGCTGGTACAAACCTGACAAACATGAGACACATTGAAAAATACCCTATGAGAAGCAAAGTGTGTGGGGGTATTTATTTTGTATAATGTCATATACTTCAATCTGATACATGTACATGTATATTGAGTTCACCAAATCGCAAAGAATATAAAATTTGTTGATATTTCTTTACCTTACATGATGCTTTCCATTGTGAATATCATTTCCGTTCAATGCTATGTAAAATTGTACGTGTAAGGCTTGGATACTGAAAGCGTGTTTGTTGCATTATTTGGTAAAATTCGTAGTGTTTTAACATGAATAATGTAAATATTAGAAAACACAAGTTATTGCATAAAGCGATTAAATATTTGAATATTTTGTTAGTTGAAATGTCTTATTTGTTTTCAATGTTTATGTCGTATTTCAATCTGCATTTAAACTTAAACTATTCGTACCTCGCACAAATCATATGTCGGATACAGTTGCCAAAGATAGAAGGTTATATTTTGCCGTTTCCTTTCCTTATGCATTTCAATTAACATTGTTTAAAATGCCAGATATACATGCATTAATCAAATATAAACCTTAACAAATACACAGTTGTTTAACTGTTTCATGTGAAAATGTCATGCAATTCTTTCCATATTCAATTTGTTAAGCGAAATATTTTTTTAAAAAAAATCTTACAGAATATATAAACGACGGATACATTATTTATATTACAATGGACATTAGTTATACACTGTTATCAATATGTTGAAAGCTGAGTCAAAAAATGTACACTAATTTCAATACTTCACATTGTCTGTTTGTAGGTTTGTTTATTTGTTTGTTTTAACTCAAAAATATTGTTCGTTTACCTTTAACCTGCGTGCAATAGAAGTTCTGGGCTATTTATCCGAAATACAAATATTCCCTTTTATGACAAGTCTTCTAAATTCAAAAAAAGGGATAGGAAAATTATACCGCTTTCAGAACAGATTTGCTTATGGCTATTCTATTAGTGCAGCCATCTGTATGCAAATAAACGGTAATGAGTCTAATACGGACATTATTAGATGACCACTTAGGGAAATATGATTACTTACCATTGTTGTCATTGGCATTGACGCAGACGTGCCGCTGTAATTTATGCCGAACATTTAACACCGAAATTTTAAGACATATTTTAATAAACCTTACATGTTATAAGCAGAGACAGCCTAACTTAAAGTGAGAATACAAGGATTTTACGGGGAATGTGTATGCTTTTGTGATATCACTGATAATGATATAACAATATTGTTGAATTTTGGTGAACGGATACCTTCACTTGTCGCAAGTATAATTCCTGAAGAAAAAATGAAACCACGTGTTAATCTCATAGATTTCCTACTAAAAATAGTAACCGATTGCACGTGCATTGAAATATCGTTACCACAAAAGGTTTGGGAAATTCAAACTCAAAATATGGCAAGGAAATATATATTGGCAATAAATAAACAAGAAAATATCTTTTTCACAACGAGTTAATATCTTTCTACAGCGATACACAGAGTTGTAGTGGAAATATCATATTTCTATGAACAGTTATTTTAAAACCTGTCGCTGTTCCATTTTTATATGAATTCTTCCGTGACGTTGAAATGCGGCGTGTGTTGGTGTGTTGAAGTGTTTGGCACTATAACCGCAAAAATAAAACGCGGAGGCGAATAGCAAAAGATACGTCTGATGTTGTTTAGTTGCTGTTGTTGCTGCAGTTGTTGTTTTATATTATTTTTCTTTGTTTCCAGTTTTTTGTTCTTTTCTCAAACAAAATACAATCAGAGCTAGCATTATTTACTAGTCTGTTTCTTCCGAATAAAAACGGAATACAGAACCCAATCATTGAACATATTTTTCGGTTGTCGTAATTTAGAATATTACAATTGCATGTAACATGTTAAAACGTGAACATGTACTGCACACGGACATGCAGTAATGACAAAACCTTTTTAAAAAACTGAAATAGAGCCTCTCCTCAAAACAGTTCAGATTCTATCTTTTATTATGATTGAGATAGAATATAATGTTTGTCCTCTACCGTGTCATCTTAGATTTAATTTCAGATAGTAAGTACCAAATGGACACCAGAAAGATTGTCTGTAAGATATTAGATACCAATCAATTATTCTAAAAAGTCAATTCGTGAAAGAATTACCTAATATCTTGTTTACATTTTGCAGTTATTTCTTCGGCTAACTGTGAGCTTCTGTCAAACCTAGCGAGACGTGCTCTTAGAAGTCTTACAAGCAAATTCGTTGAATGGATACTCCCGTCGAATTATACACATTTCAGCGTCTTAGTTGCGTGAACATAAGAGCATTATTATTACAAGCATACAGCAATTAGCAAATTAGCCAAGAAAAATATGACATTATAGAAGACAATTAAAACAATCACTATAAAATAATTAGTATTTTGACATTATTAATTGCATTAAAAATTATTAATTTGTTTCAAATAAGTAATAATGTTTATATCCAAATTCTTCTTGAGTCACGCCCCGGAAAAAAAGATAGTATGAAATAATTCAAAGAACTATAACTCTCACATGATATCTTTGAGAGAAAAGTCCATGTGCGATTTTTCATATTCAGAACTATTCATTAATAAAGTTTTGAATTGATATTCCGTTCTCTTCTTGACACTTGCCTATGATTAAGTAATTTGATTAAATAAAAAGCAAAAAAAAAAGGAATTACAAAGAGGAGGGTAAAGGGACAGTAGATCGGAGAATTCGGAAATCTCGAGGGAGGAGGATACTTACTTCAAACTGATTTTGAAATTTTTTATTCTAAATAAAAAATAAGGCACCAATGATTTTACAGCCAAAACAAAGAAAAAGTCCGTAGATGTTCATGTTGATACTTGTGTAAATCAAACAGTATGTTGCAAATCACAATATGATATTGGCAATGAAACAAAAGGTTTTATTGATAAACATCATGGATTTCTAACTACGTACAAAGATAGTGTGTCTTATAAGGAGAAAAACAATACTATTTTTCATCAGTACTCTTATATATTTTACTAACGTTTTCATTCGCTTTCATTAATTTATTCAAAATATAACTTTAAGATGTTTTTCAGGAAATATATCTCTCTTGTACACAAGTACTTTATCTTTATTAAACTTATTACAATAGGTCTTCAATTTTCTCGTTAATGAGATATAACATAATACATAATTCATGTTATATGATAATCGATAGACAAAGTGTCCAAACAGTCTGAGACTAACACTGATTCCGATAATATAACCCAGAACCCTACAGATCTATCTCGTTTAAGTACATGTTATTCAATCATTGGCAGAATAATTTGAGGAAAATTAGAGTATGATATAATGGGAAATTGCGTGAATGTTTATCATGTCCAGGAAATCAAGTTGCTGCTCATTCATGAGTGTTCAAAACACATCGTCATTAATATGAATTATAACTCTATAAGTAAAACTTACTTGATTGTCAATAAGCTTTTCAGCTGTGTCTATTGCTCATAGCCACAAATTATAAAACAAGTTAAGAAAAGTTAGTTATTCCGTTCACTGGCCATTTTGTACATGTATACTCAAAATAGGCAGGATGTATTCAGTGCGTGCTATTATTGTATTTATGAGTAAGAAACTTAGTTTACATGGTTTATGATCATGTGAACGTCAATAACTGAAAAGTACAAAAAACAGTAGTTATCGAACTTAGGGCTTAGGGCACATGCATTCTTTTACTTTGGGAAAATACCCAGCTTTTCATAGAATAGAGGAACCGCCGTATGAACACAACTATGGATATTCTTTTAATACAAAATACCATCATTTTCATGTTTAATGTTTATTCTTATCAAATCAGTCCAAGGGACGTGGACAGCCAATTGCATCTGCCACCATAGTGTACGAACAGGCTCAATAAAACTGACCAATTTTGCTGTTTTGGGCGTTCTTTATGGATTTGTTTTTCTTTTCCTACCAGCATGATCACACTAAGATGTTTTCTAAAATGTGTACAGTTTTCATCAGAAATTGCAATGTACGCGAACAAAATGTTATTTAAAATCTGGAAAAGGACAGATTCATAAGTCTTGAAAATTGCATATGAGAAGTATTTTAAAATAAACTATTTTAGTATGAGTAATTGCGAATAAACGCCGCAGTTATAGCCACTTACAGAATTATCCGGTGATTTATAACTGTAAAAAACATTAAAATAAATATCAACATGGCAAAGCAACATTCACAGAACGTATCCCCAACATAATTGAACCACATCGGCGAGGCACCGAGAAGGGCAATGAATAAAAATGGGAGAGGTCACAAGTGGGGAGGAAGAGATTGACGTACCAATATCTATTAATTAATGATCATATCAGAACAAAAAACGACATACCAAAAATCGCAACAGGATATATAATCGGACCATTGTCACTTTACATATTTGTTGGGGTGTTAAGGAGACGTAGTTAAAATGTGCATTACTAATACATTTAGCTTCAATGTGTTTATACAACACTATATATATCATATTGGATGTGATGAATTTTCAACATTCTTTTTCTATCTCTGTTCTTTTCAATTTCAAGTTTAACGGTTAAATATGTAAATATGTGAAAATTATTCAATCTTCAGTACACTGGCTTCAGACAATTCCAGCTAAATACATTTTTTACATTTTAATGTTAACAATTATAGTGCCAAACATAATTATCCCTTTGTCTTCAGTTGCAGTAAAAACACAATTTAAAGACAGAACCATAATTGTTTGATGTTCTCCTTGACATGATATTATCGGTCCTAAAATAAATACATCTTAATGGAAGCAGCGTATCGATTTCAAGAAAATTATGGAAAATTGGTGTAATGAAGAAGGGGATCAGGAACATTTTCTTACTGTATATTTAATGGAAATTGTGAGACTTAGATACCCATTCATTTTCTTTAAAGTGTAATGACAGTTGTACTACGAGGTGTATATATCACCTTCATGTGAAATAGTTTTTACCTAAATTCCTTTCTTTCTTTCGCATTTATCTTGTAATCGTTCAATAATAATAACAAAAAAGAAAAGGTTAGAATACTTTAACAAACCCTTTCACGGACCACTATATTCTTTTTTCTTGAAATTTCGTTTGTAGCTTGTAAATAAAAATATCAGGTTTTAATTTATTTAAAGGTCAAGCCAATACGGTTATCCAGCTTCGTCATGTTCACATAAGATTATTTTATGCGTTTTAAGTTATGTTAATATGTTCATGTTATATCCCAATTAAATAAAATATACTTACAACAGACATTATTAAATTGGACTGCTGATCACTAATTTAAAAGTTGAATATATATTTAAACCAAGTTAATTATAGTGTGTCTCTGACAAAAGTATATAGAAGTAAATAATAAATATAATTGGCGTTTGTCTCCGTCGTGTCTAACATTACTAATGTGTAACAATTTGCCTTTAAGAATTTTTATTTTGTCTTTGCTTATTATGTAATCT
The DNA here is from genome assembly GCF_026571515.1 of Ruditapes philippinarum. NCBI lineage: Eukaryota > Metazoa > Mollusca > Bivalvia > Venerida > Veneridae > Ruditapes > Ruditapes philippinarum. The sequence continues at coordinate 531,954 of NW_026852181.1, forward strand.
ATGTAATATATAGCGTCTATAGTCATATCACCTTTATCTCAATTACTTCATATGGTGAGTGTTGGTAGTGTAAGGTGACTTATAACTCGCTGATAAATTAAGGTACGGGGACATTTCTTTTCTATCCTTAATGTCAGAACATTGTTGCAGAATTCCTGGAAGGAACATTCATTTCAGAAGTTTTATTACTGTAATGAAATAAAATGTGAGCAAATTATATCACACAAGTAAGTCTGGCACGACGCGAATCCACGGAATTGCATAAGATATAAGACAATGACGAAATATTATGTCAATTAGTTCCTTAGTTACAAATATAAGTAATCCTCATGAAAAATCCATATATTGTGGTGCATGTCACACTTTGCCCGAAATAACACCTAGATTGTTCTTAAAATTGTGAAAGGTGAATAAAGTCTTCCAAACATTCTTCAACATCAATTTCTAGGGTTATAGATCTAGTGAAGATCCATTTTTCATACCGAATTTCCTCCTTATAAGCAAAACATTATAAGATTTGGAATGCGGAAGTTTCCTTACATCGGCAAAGATAGCCAGTACTATGCTCAATAGGCAAATTTATTTTAAGCACATTTTAACATCATTTCGCTAAAAGCGAAACAAAAAAGCGTTATTTGTAAATAAATTTAAATTAAAGTTACTAATGGTGCAATTAATCTAACAAGAACGTGTCGGAATAATATGAATTCGTTCGCTGTTAAGCGATAAAAGTATTTTAATGGAAATTTACCACAACATGTCATTTGTGTTGGAAAAACAATCAATTAATCATTTGAATCAATGGTACACAACACATATTGGCAGGCAATGAACAAATAAAACATAGCCGTTGTTTTCTATTGTTTTAAAATTTATATTCAGTAAGTTAGAGTCATTTTACGTACCACCGTTACGGTTCCAAGACGAGTTCAACCCGGCGAATATCACATCATATTCAATGACTCACTAGTCAATGATTGTATAATATAGAATACTAAAGTATAAGAAAAGGTATAGTATGGTTGATAAAGAAATGTTTAAATAATTCAAAACAGTAACGGTTTTTACATATCTTACTTCTATGTTTTAAAACGTTCAGTGTTAGACCAAGATATCAAGACTAGACTGCTGAAATTGAATAACACTTGAGGTCATCGACATATCATTGGACTTGTAGAAGATATATGAACATGTTTTTTTTTCAAACCACTTTTTCTTTTTGCAGTTACTGCCATAAGAGGGTGAGCAAAGCGAAATTTCCATGGAACGAACAAAGTTTGTTGCATGTACATAAAATTGTATCACACCATAATGACTGTTTGATTTGCTGAACTAGTAGTAGTATCTTTATTTACATCTCATCATTGCATATACATGATAAAACATACATATATATTTAAAAACAAAATAAATAAATGCAATGCCATTCCATATGGAATTATAAGAGATGGTCGTGAGGAAATACATTAAAATCGAACAGTTTATCTAAACTAAGCATGGAGTTAAAATAATATACAAGAAAGACATAAAACAATTATTACAAGTAAAACATATACTAACATAAAATAAATAAAGCACGAATATCAACATCGGAACACATGCATTTAAGAGGTTTTTGACATATAATGAAAATATAAAAGGTAATAAATAAATGTGTGAAACATTCCACATCTATTGTAATGTTTTATTTACAAAGTTTAAAACGACGTCTATCTAAAATATTTTTACAGGTTTTGGCACAATATCTTATCATTTTTGGCTCTTTATTGGAAAACAAGTAAGTATATTTATCAGAATCTTGCATTTCAGAGAACAAACTATCATGCTCTATTGCTCTAGAGTACAAATCTACTCTTAAATCATCATAAACCTCACAACTGAACAAAACATGTAATTCATTTTCAACTGAATTATCGTTACAAAAAGGACAAATCAAATTCTATCTTCTATGCTCAGACCCTCATAACGGCCGGTCTCCATACGAATCGGCGCAACTCCTAATCTAAATTTACAAAATGCTGACCGATGAGAAGGCGGTAATATCATTTTACAGTACTGTTCGCTTTCATACTCAGACTTAATAGTTTTATATAATCGTAACTTATTACGACCGCGCCCAGACGGCCCAGTATCATTGTGTAAGCTAGTTTTCCATTCATTAATAAAATTATTGAGAGACACAGACTCAACAATATGTACAAACGTTCTAGCAATTGGATTGTGTAAAGATAAATATACATTCAAATTATTCTTAATTAAAAATGATTTTATATGGAAAAACCAGTTCTTACATGTACAGTTAGCTTTATTATACGCCCAGAGTGCAATACGTTTTGTAAATCTAGACTCTTCCATATTTGCTAACTTTGACCAATACAATGCAGTAAATTTCCATTGACGGACTATCGTTGGCTTCCATCCCATTTCACCAGCAAGCCCAACATTTGGTGTGTACTTGCCAACACCAAGAAAGAATCGCTGTGCCCTATTATAAATTGCGTCAATACATGAATATACACGATGTCCCCATAAAGGAGCACTGTAACTTATAACAGGCCAAACTATTGTATCATATAGATTCGTGAAAACATTGTATGGAAGACTACCTAAACTTTTACATTTTGCAATAAGCAAACCTAATGCTCGACTTGCACTCTGGGCCACAGTCTTAACAGTTACTAAAAGATCCAAATGTTCATGAAAAGCAACACCCAGATAGATATATCTATCAACATATGCTAATTTACTGGAACCGCATTTGAATTGGTACGTTGCGCGTACTACGGAATTTGGTCTAAAATGGACAATGTTGCTTTTGTTGGCATTAACTTGCACCAATTACTTAAGGCAGATAATAATAACTGAAGGTCGTCTGCGGATTCAGCCAGCAATACAACGTCATCAGCATACAGCATTATACAGACTTTTTCATCATCGATCGGTACTCCAATCCCAAACGATTTTAGATAAATTGATAAATCGTTAATGAAGAAATTAAAAAACAGAGGAGACAATATACAGCCTTGTCTTAAGCCACAGTCTACATCAAACCAGTCTGTTCTACATGAATTTACCCTTACACAGGCAGAAACAGAATTGTAAAGGGATTTAATAGCTATTAACATTTTACTTCTAATACCCAATTCAGCCAGTCTGTTCCATAGGATATTTCTATTGATAGTATCATACGCTTTCCTAAAATCGATAAAAGCACAAAAAGTAGATTAACGAGATTTTTTTCTGGTATCGAGAATTGTATGTAAAGACATGATATGATCTGTCGTGCTTCTGTTTTTTCTAAAACCATTTTGCTCATCTGTAATGATATCATTAGCTTCTGCCCATTTTGTGAGTCTACCATTTAAAACTTGACAATACAGTTTATACATAGATGACGCCAGAGAAATACCTCTATACGACATAGGGTCTCTTTTATCATTTGTAGACGATTTTGGAATAGGGTTAATTATACATTTAGACCATAATGACGGAACAATACCTTTATCAAAACAAATATTGAACAATACATGAAGAAAAGAAATAGAAACATCGTTATTTAACACTTCAACGGGAATACTATCTATACCGCATGCCTTGCCTTTATTAGCAGATAATAAAGCTGTGCGTACTTCTAGCAATGATATATGGTCACTAAAACACGGATCACTGGCATATTCCCCACTATCAACATTGTCAATATTATCAACAGATATTAAATTCGACGTGTTGAACAACGAGCTAAAATCATTTTTCCATCTATTAAGAACAACATCAACATCAATTGATATAGACCCGTCTGGCATAACTACTTCCATTGGAATGGAATTATTAGTTTTAACATTAACACCTATTTTACCAAATGATTTCCAAAATTTCACAGGGTCAATATTACATTCATCTACTAGTTGCGTTTGTAAAGAATACCAATGTAAGCGCTTAGCTCGTTGTACTTCACGGTCAAATATTTTTCTTTTGTTTATATAAACAGTTTTAAAAGACCTCTTCTCACTTACATCAATGCAAGATAACCATGCTTTTTCTGCAATACAAACATTATTCCATAAATCAGTAAGTTTATCGGACCACCATGGTTTACCAGGACGGCGTCTTTTGTTGCTGGACCCGTAGTGTATATTTTTATTTGGTACCTTTCTATACATATTATGAGTGACAATAGGCCTTTCTCAAATTATATGCATACTTTACATTCCATCACCAGAGAGAGGCTAACAGGGCATGAATGTAAACAAGTAATGTCTGACCTGATAAGCCCAAGTGTGTTAAACTTACCGGGGAAAATCTATTTTTTATTGTTGTGTTTCACTCTGTTCATCCAATTCTAAATATGATTATACGGTTAATTTTCATAAAATATGTAAGGATGTGAGTTAAATAAAGGGATTGTGGAAATAAGATGGGATGAACGAGAACATTTCGAGGTAAAATTTCATTGTTCTTTTCTTTTTTAAACTAAGCTACTTTAGATGTATTACTACTTACATTAATTAATCTGATTTCTCATTGTTTTAAATGTTTCATTTAATTAGTAACATAATAAAATGTTTTGTTCGTTAATTTCATTTAAATATCACACTTATGATTAATCTAAATCAATACCGTTTTTATGCTAAAAACAATAACAGTTATTTTGTTTACCATTTCAGATCACCATATGACAAGACAATATTGCTTGTTTTGAAGCATTTCACACAATAAGATTAACGATCATGGACACAAATTCATATATGTCTGAAGAGAACAGATGCACCCTCTTGGTTCAAATGGAGAAGTAATGAACAGACCAGTAAGATGGACACTAAAGAAGATTTTTGCCAGATGAAAGGTAGATCACAAGACTTAATTTTCATTTTTACACATAAATAAAGTTCAGCTACAGTAAAAATATTATAAATGCAATTACAATATAAATTGATATATTCTAGAAACGTCATAATTCTTGTTACCACTTCATAATAAAATATAAATATATTTTTCAGGAATTCCATTGGTAACAGTAATGAACAGAAATTGACAACTGGTATTTGAATCGCCTTAAGTTGTAATATCTCTTCATGGTAGTTGCAGAACTGATGAAAAAGAAACTATCAAACAATTCAAAGAAGAATTACAGAAAACTGAGGAAAAATAAAATGTGAAATTGAACTTTTGACAAAAACAAATTTTTAAATGAAAACAGTTGCATATCTTGTTTATTTTGGATTTTCATCATATGTATATTCATTGCAGTTTTCAATGTTTAAAACATCAGCAAACACATAAATAGCTTTTATTATGAAGCAAGCAAAATAAACAACTTGACTGATAGAAAGAGATAGATGTTGCAAGCCGACAAAATGTATTTTTAGTATATTCTAAAGGACCATTTGTGTAGTCTTTTGTGTCTTAATTCAAATAAAATAATTAAAAAGAAATCATCGCATTACTTTGTTTTTCACATTATTTTGTTTTTAACATTCTGCTTTGTTAATAAATATATGGTACAGCTGTAGGGAATTTGTCAACACGTTAATAACATTTAATATTCTGTCCTCTTATTGCATTATATACTGTTGAGTGAATATTTCTTGGAATGCTAAAAGAAGTGCTGAAGCTAGATGCTGTCTTTCCTAATACCCTCCGACTGCAAGGTCCATGTATTCTGCAAATGTTTAGTCCCCTAAGTAAATGGAATGTCTGGGGTTGTTAAGTCCAGGCAACATCTTCTGGAAGTGCTGTGTACCCCAATGATTTGTTATATATCACCTAGTACAGGCTTCAACAATATGACCACATTATCAAGTCGGACCAACTGGACAAGTGCAATAAGCTAATGATACCTCAGATATGACTGATATGTGCAATTAAATGATTGTAATTTGTTAAATACTAAGTATTTAATACTGTAATTAGTTAAAACAGTTGATAATATATAAGTTTTACATCCGTTACTTAGCATGAATTGATGTTTCCAATGCTGTAAACAACATCATGTATTGAGATACTGAAAATCCATTTAAATGTCTAAGACAGGGGTGTGGTTTCATGTCTTAACAAAATTGTTATTTTGATTTGGTAAGGCTGTCTGTAAAGTTAACCAGTTACTAGACAGTCATCCAGAATTTTTGATTTTCAAATACAAAATGAATAAAACTTGTTTTTTATAGTTTTTTTTATTTCAATGGCTAAATTTAGGGGAAGTATGGTACAGAATTCAGCATCCAACTGTTTACATCTATTATCAGTTAAGTGCCTTATACATTCTTGACCAACATGTGTTAAGTTTAGCATTAAAATACTGATAACACAGATAATGTCTGTATAAGTTGCAGAGAGTTAACCTGATATTTATACCTGTCACGGAATATTAGAAATTAATTGGAATTATCATAAACATTAATTCACTTTTCAGGTCTTGAATACATGTATATCCTTCACTGTATATAGCGTAAAATAAACCATTTATCTCCAGAAGAGATTTTTGTAATGTTAAATATAACATTCAACAAGTATGTAGTACTATTAGTACTATATCAAGATCTCTAAATCTTTCGGCCATATATTCGTGATATGTTTACATAGAGCAGACACTGGAGCTTGCCCTGTTAGCCTCGTTCTGAGAAATCTATGAATATGTATGAGGTAATATTAAGAAGGGTCTATTCTACACCAGTCATCGTATACCACGTCAATCTCCGATTGTGTCCGAAAACCAGTTTCAAGTTTAGAAATAGTCTCGTTCACAATGAAGATAGTTTCCTGATCAAACATAAAAATCTTTAGGCACATTTTTAACGTCAAATTTCGTAAAAGATTGATTATTAGAGTTATTACCTGAGCTTTCGTTACAATCGCATTTTAATAAAATGTCCCATAACAGAAGCGAATGATCGGGCATTGTACTCGATGCTATAGCAGAAATAATACCAGCCTTGTTAATAAGATCAGTCACTCGAATAACATTAAAGTTAGCAAAATCTGTTAAATTATCATGGCATACAAAACAGTAATCTACTACAGCATTACCTTTTGAAGATATAGATGTGTAATCATTTTTTACATTATTCCGACCATTTAACATACACATGTTTGCATTTACTACAAATTCTAACAACAGTTCACCATACCCATTAAATGAAAAATCTATAACATCTCTATCCACAACATCATCAACACCACGTATAAAGTCATCTTGATCACCACATCTACTGTTAAAGTCTCCACAAATAAAATTGTTCCAACATCTCTATTTTGATATATCAAAGTGAGCAACGAATCATAAAACATGTTAACATCAAAAAATCTCGAAGAATTTTCTGGCGGTAAATAGCAAACACATGGCAAAATAACAACATTACTATGCCTGTGAGCAAGTTTGAGTAATAATATACCTTCACAGGAGTTATCCACTACAGATACATTAAAATCCTCAAGAAGAGAGTTTCTAATATAAAAACCTACACCTCCGGAACCAGTCTTTGCAGTTTCAATCTTATACTAAAAATACCTTTATATTCACTATAAATGATCGTTTTAAGTTAACATTTTGATATTAATGTCTATTTAAAATAGGTTTATTGCTCGATAAAGAAACGGTTTTCTCATGATGTGTATATTCCATTTGACAATTTGAACCCTTATTATTTTAGTACAATATAATATTGCCATAATACTTTAAACAATGTTTTCATTTTTATAAACAACTGAATACACGTTCTATAACCTGTTTTACTTTGTATGTATTTATGAATGTGATGTCTTTTCCAAAGAGAAAGAAATACACTGTTACGCTTGCCATAAGCAAGACAATAGCCGGCCAGTATACCAATCGTCTGATAACAATAAATACATGTGTAGAAATGATAGATATTTTTTTCCAGTATTGTCAAGTCTTAACTACAGAAAGTAAAAAAGCAAAAAAGCAGGCCCACAAAATAGAGAGGTAAGTGCTACGGCGCCTAATTTACGCCATGTCAATGTTTCGCTATTCCGCCTTACAATGCGAATTAACGTATACTGAAAGACATGACAAAGTCATTGCAGAAATAATAGGTTCAGTATTGCCCAGAAATGCGCATATTTATGTTATTTTTATGTTTTTGTTGTTTTAATTGTTGCTGTTCTTTTCTCTTTAATTTGGTGACCCGTCATAGTTTCCAAAAAGGTTAGTATTTTTTAATTTACCTTAATCATACTGCTCAGTTCTAGGAACGGATTTGAGCTTATACCTTCCATCACAATCGAACTAAAATATTTTTTGTTAACTTAACTTTCACTCCTGTCTTTTCCACTTAGTACAGTTATAGTGTTTAGATATTTTGTATAGAAGTTATCATTTTGCTTCTTTAATGACAAACAGTTCATATATATTGATACGTCCGTCAGGTGCTAAACATGCTCAAAAGCCATTACATGTTTAAGTTATTAATCTCATATTAAAGAATCATCTTTAATTCTGATGCATAATTCAATTCATAATTTTAATTTTGCCAACCAAATCGAGCTTGCAACAATTTTAATTTTGCTGGGATTTGTGCGTTCTTTAGGGGTTCTTCTGTTCACTATTAAAATGTGCCTCAAGAGATAAACATGTATAAGCTTTAATCCAAGTTGTTTCGTCCTATTTGTTCAAGAAAAAAATATATATTATTATATTATGTTTGTAACTGGAGGCAGACGTAGAATTATATCCTGAAGCAATACTGAAATTTACTTATAAGTTATGATACCTGTTCACTGTGTTGTAATAAACCAGAACATTCTTGCTATTGTTTCAAGTTTCTCTAGAAACGTCTGAGAATAAACATATTTTAAGTTTACATTATTTATATGAATACGTAGCATCTGTGTTATTTTGTGTTATTTTTCACTGCAAATTAAAGGACTTCTTTAATGTCTTATATCAAATTATTGACCTAACGCTGTCACAAGAATGCATTTAAACTAATACAGTTTATACACCTTAAGTGACGATTTAGGTCGTTATAGATTTTATACAATATAGATCAAGGATATCATCGATCTTTAATGTCACTTTGTAATATACCATGCTTACAAACAAAAGTCTAGTCTTGTGTTACTGTCAATGCATATGTCTAACAGAAAATGAATGACAGCATTTAAAATGTCCGCTTTAATACCGTATTGTACACATATCAAAATGTTACAGTTATGCCCGATGTATTGTAAGCGAGGGAGCTCTGGTTGATATTGTGCATGTTTCTTTTTCTTGCGTAGGATATATTGAGTTTCAATGAAATTTGACATGCATACCTTATAAATATAACTCTCTTAATTTAAGTCAAAATAATTTCTTATTTTAATGTGTAGTATTTCAATTCTTTATTGTTTAGGTCTAACAATAAAAAAACATAAATAAAGCTTGTTTAATCACATTTTAGATATCTCCATTATCTAACAAGAAAGTTCCTTTAATATAAAATGAAATTATATTAGACTTATTCTTGTTATTATTACGTTTCAGTTAATGTTCGAACCAAAATCTTACTCTAATCAGCTTACAGCACAGTACAGTTCAGGCAAACTTTGAAATGATCTGCCTTGTTCGTAAAATCCCATTTTTTAGTCCGTTAACGATTAACAAAGAGGGAATCATGCCGTTCGTTACACAAACAAACATGATGGCGGATGCAGCCGAAAAATAAGTTTTTCCTCTTCTTTTCTGAAGTTCATCATGTTCTTGTGTGAAGGTATATAAAATAACATTCTCAACAATTTTCCGGGCACACAAGATTTTATTTCATGATGTTTCGTCACGTACTTCATCTAAAATGCGCGTCACAAGATTCGAAGCGAGAGAATTTTCCACCGGTTTGATCATGATAACGTGCGGCTTCTTCTCTCAATTCGCTGTTTCTTTACAAGTATGTATATTAACTGAAACCACTGACTTTAAAAAGTTCTAATATGTCGTCATCTAAGCATTCATGCCCATTCTGGCTAGATTTACCGCTGACATCTGTCATGAAAGCTTGAAATGAGCATTTGTGAAATTGTTAATGTGTGTGTCGGTGTATGCATGTGTGCACGTGTCTGTGTGTTAGCGTGTGATTTTTAAATACTGATGATCACCTTTAAAACAAGTTTTGAAACATGACAATAATGGTAAACAGTTTCTACAGCTAGCCTTATCTGAAAAGCACGCACTTTATAAAAGCATGTACCATAAGGAATAAGTTTAAAATTGTTACACTTAAAATTATACAGAATTAAATTGCTCAGTAGAGAGCCAATTAAGGGCAGTACACAATATCAGCATAGCACTGCTGTTTCGCTCTCATTTGAAATAAAGTTTATACCCTTGTCGCTTTTGCAACTTCGTAAAGGATTTAACTCAATGCAGGATTGGTGCAGTACCTCTAGACGCTTCCGTAAATCAGTATCAGAAAATGGACAAATATCGTTTTTTATGCCGATTTTTAAATTTTTCATCATTATCGTACATAAATCTGTGTGAAAAGATGAAGTTCATTCCGTTGGGTTAAAATGCAAATTTTTAGCATTTTATCATTCAAGCGCCGTGTCCGGTATATACAGGAATACGGTATTTAGTGTGGGGCTCCAATCCATTTTATTTAGTTTCACTCATTTAAATTTAGTTCTGTATTATCTTTTATATAAATTATAAGAAAAAATACCTTTAAGAACAAACGGATAAAATTAATTACTTATTTTTGATGAGGAAACTCAATTGATCTAATCCTTTTTTTCTCACTCCTTCGTTAAAAGCTATTCCACGGGCGTGCATATATTTCGACGTGAGGTCATTTGCGTTATATAAAAAAGACGCACTAACTATTAAGGTTATACTATAGACCCGTCAAAGGAGAAGGTTTCTTTATCACTTCAAACTGTCTTTATTTTTAATATTAAATTCGTGTAAGTTTATTTTTAAATTTATTGAAGTCGATCAATGAAATAAACTTTTGCTCGCATTATATAATTGTATTAAACTCGTTCAAAAAATTCAGTATTAAACTTACACCTATTCAATATCCTCTATTTAAGTTTCAAACTGTTTCCGCATTTAACACAGAAATTCTTCCTGTTTCATATAGTAAAACTCTAATATCATTCTTATCTTATTGAATAACGCATTGTAAGGTTGCAAGGATTGCATTTTAGCGAATCTTTATTACACATTTATGTTATATTTATTGTTGAGTTTCTAAAATTTTTTTATTGATTTAGGATTGTGCAAGCGTATTTTATTTTCCATATAATCGTTAACAGACACTAAAAAGCTCTGTCTTTGAAAATCAGATAAATATACATACTAGTATCTGAAAGATTTGCTGTCTGTTTTAAAATCCACCTATGAATAAATAATTACTCTTTCCAAATAAAGATGTTACAGTAAATATTACTTTAAAATGGAAACTGGTAACCTATTTACAGACATTAAACACGTCACTGTCAGAAATCTCTTGCATGTGGAAAGACTTCTCCCGAAGACCCCATAAAGTACTAGTTTTCACACCTCTTCAACTTGAGGGCCACAAGACACTTAACATTCAATCAATTACAGCGAAATTCGATTGCCTTTAGTGAATATTCACCGTAAGAATTGACATTAGACCGATCGAAGACATCTCGGACGACCTGGTTCGACGTGTTTGGCAACTAGTCAATCTACTACAGACGTTGCAATATCTTCAACATGTCCTCGCTGGGCAATGGCAACGTCTTTCTCTGGCTGTTTTCTAAAACGTTCTGAGATCCATGACGAGGCGTTATGTGGCTGTACGAGGCGAGGCGCTAGAGCTAGACGCTATCGTTACGGAACATCTCGCACTCAATATACATGTATAGAGATAATAAAATGTGTAGTCCTAGATTGAATATACTTCCGAAGGTCTATTTAGCCTCGAATATGCTAAAATGAAAAGCAAGATCAACACGGATGGTCGACATTCAATGAACACATCTGCCAACACGAGACCACCTAAAGGACACCTAAAACATTGTATTTTTTATTTTATTCTCTATGGCGTACTGTTACAGTTTCCGAAACCGTTACTCATTTTCTATACAGCCGGGAAATTTTAAGCGGATTGTGTACAATCAGTACAATTGTGAGTATTTAGTGTTGATCTTATTACAAATTATTTCATACAACGCTACGATGTTCAAATTACATGTTTCTTGTCCATTATTACGATATTATACAACATTTGATAAAAGCCACCTTCAAATGTATCAACTACGTTACCTTATATCCTTTGATTTAATTTGAGTGGAGGAAAAAAGTTAATTTATATCATAAAGTAAATGCAACCATTTACAAAATAAGATATCAGTAACGAAATGTAAATAACATTTTGAATTTAATTATAATATGCTAGGCATTCACGATCATCTGGACAAAATGTCCTGGTGGCACAAAAATGAATGTTACGTATTCTCACAGTCTTACATAAATCGTTTTCACATTCTCTGCAGCTTGTCATTAGTGTTCAGTGTTCAACAATTTCAGTGTAATCATCTTTAATACATGAGGGACAGAGTATTACACAAAGAATGTTTTTTAGGGGGAAATTTGTCATGTATTCTTTGAAAACTGTCATGTAATTCGAATATTTTGATTGCAATTTGTCAGCAATCAATAAAAAATTACAATGAAAAAGAGGTAACAACATGGGTGAATTAAGTGCAAAACAAAACCCAAGCGTAAAGTTGCATGCCCATTCTTGTTCTTTCTTTTTTTTCAAATGTCCTAAAGTGTGTTTTAGCAAATCTGTTCATCATGAAAAACGATAACATTTAAATCCAAAATCAATTTTAAAACAGTCAGATTTTATGACAGATTCCGTGGAAATGTAGTGCAAAGTTCGTTATCTTAATCTGCAAAATAACATATTTTGATCGAAAACAGACTGACAATTTAACAAAATTCTCAGTTGTCCATACTTGCATTATGTTTTGCGCTGATTAGAATGAGGTAGCTATACGGATTAGTCTAACCTGAAAACACTCGACCCTTCGTCGCAGGAGGGTTCGAATCCCTCAAAGGAATTTAGATTTATTCATGTGACAAAACTATCCGGCTAACGCCAGTAGTTTTACCCAGGTGCCGGCTAATGTCTAAAAAAGACGGGCAGTAGGTCTTCCGTCACAATAAAGCTGAAAGTCGCTATATGACAACTACTGTGTTTGTGTGACGTTAAACCCTACCAACAAAATGCTTAGCATATTGAGAGATTCAATTAGTTAATTGTCAGTCTTGTCATTCTAATAAGTCATACTATGGCTATTAAAATTGAAGTAGAATTAAACATTTTTTTTTCATAAATCATGACCGAATATTTATATGTCGCTCATATTTGTTTCTCTACTGTTGACATTTTAAACTGGAATTTATTAAATAACAATTATGTTGTGACATCATGTTCGCTTCAAAATAATGCTTGAATGTCGTTTCCTTTAGAGAATAAAAGATAATTTTCCAAGACTATTTTCTCTTAATGTCAAGTTTCAAAACGGCAATTGCTGAACTGGAATATACATATTAAGTGATGCTTTCAAAATGTCGATTGTAATAGCATTGTGATATTTAATATTTTTACAATGTTCCATTAACTGGTAAACAATTTGTTTTACCATTCCTTAAATCAGTATCACCAAGTCCTTTGTAAATATGTTTACCAGAAGCATGCTATATAACAGTATTAAGTTAAATCAATGATACACGTGTACGTTTTTACTTTTATTTTGTCATGAATGGTGGTTTGTGGAAAGAAATACGTTGATGGTTTGTGGAAGCTTTTTTGGCATCATAATTCAATGGTTTTTTAGATTAAACGTTTTTTTAAACTGATTATTGGCGCTCTACTTACTTACTCTTAGTGCAAACACGTTTCTTATTTACGAAACGAAACAGCGTAAATTAAATAAATGCGTGAACTTGAAAACTGGAATGATCATAAATAACGATAGAAAAGGATACAAGTTAATGACAATGTCAAAAGTATTCGATGTCTTAATCAATGAAGGCAGAGTTGCAAAACAATCACCTACACGCGCTCAACGAAGCAAGACAGAAGACGAAAATAAAAATAATACAGTACCAAAGGCTTTAGGAACCGTCCATCATAGAGTCTTTCACATCTTCCGTCTGATAAAATCGGAAAAGGAAAATGGGTTTAACATTTAGCATGCGGTGTTTTATAAAATAATGAAGTCATAGATTCGTTGCTTATTCTGGTGACGACAAAAGATGAATAACTATGACCCATGTTTCTATGTAGATATAAATCACAGAACCATAGAATTTTACCTGGCTTATACTTAACAGAAACAAATATTTAATTAGAATTAAAACAGCTTCCTAAACTGTTTAAAGGTAACACTGATATATTTGCAGGAGCGATACTGCTTTACAGTTTTGAATCTTGCCTCGAAGTACTGTTTTGATAGCTATGCTAAAGTCAATGCACAAAGCAGTGTTCATCCGATTCAAGTTCATTAAGTTTTGTCTATTTTTAAGGCAAAAACATCATCTTGAAAATTCTCGATTTGTAACCATTGATTTCTACAGTAATGAATAGTATCGTTATCCATAATAAAACATAGAATGTTAGACTACAAGCAGAGTTGTTTCTTTTTTTCATACGAGGGCAACTATGATAAAATATCAGTCAATATCTGAAAAGTACCATGGGAGTAATAAAGTAGTATCTATCCTTAAAGAATATTAAACAACTGTTATATGGTGTATCGATATTTTAAGCTGAATTCTAAATATTATTGTGCTTTCCGTAGTTATTTACTTTGTTCTTTTTTATTGTTTCATACCAACAGGGCACACTTTTAAAAAACTGATAATAACTATACAATATCTTTTGAAATGTAAAATAAACATTTTTTGAATACACACAGAGAAAATGTGTTTAGTGTGTAAGCTCTACACAATACAGTTAATTAATCACAGTATGATTACATAGTATCATTAAAGAACTGGGAGTTTGTGTCAATTTGACATGTTACAGCGAATACAGCTTATATATTCATTTATCAAATAAGACAAATTGAGAATTCTGGATCTTACTAGATTTCTATAAATTGCTGCAGTAAAAGTATTTTACCTAAAGATGAGCATATTATAATTTTAATGTAATTTCCTATGTTTGACTAAACCAGAAATGGCAAAGATTGCAAACTTTATGCCATATTCTTTAAGTTCACATTTCATTTCTTAAATAATGATTATTTAAAGATAACTTAAAGAGATTTCAATTCCTGGTTTCAATGCATAATGTAATAATACGTTCCCTATTGATACATATTGTCTTTCCAAATCTATAGTGTTACCATATGAAAGTAATGCTTTTCGGTTTAAGAGACTTCACATGCCAGGACTAAACTAAAGCAATAAGCATTCCAAATGTTTCAGGGGAATCGCACCTTTTGTGTATCTAATTATAAGACGAAAGCCAGAACCTTTGACCCATACAGATGCTTATTTTATTGCATTTTCGTTTTGTGAACTTAAAATGTTCATCATAAGAATAGCTAGCATGACAAAATTTTATAATATGATATGATATTCTCCGATATTATAAGATACGATATGAAAATTAATATAATATGGTCTGATATGATAATGGTACCTATTAGTATAAACATTTTTATTGCAACCAAGTCATTAAAGTATGTAAGGTATACAAGTCTGTCTTGTCACACTGACACGCTTAAAAAACAAGTTTCTCTTCTTAGTTCAACTAATGTTGAACTGCATAAAATGATGCATTTAGTTCTCAGTCAATACAGCATTGAATTGTTTTCTTCAAGTTGCATTATATTGTACAATTGTTTAGGAGCAGACTTTCATTAGACAGTCAACATGTATTCCCATTCCTACAATTAGTTCCTATCTAATGTATCATAATTAAAGTCTTTAAGGGCCAGGGAGAGCAGTGCGTGATGTAATATATTAAACACTGCAACTCAAATCTCATATGGTCCATCTCTGGTAATCTGGAATAATATATGGATTAAAGTATAGTGTTTATAGGTTTTGACTTAACTTACTTTATTTGAAAGTTTTTTATGATCTATAAGTGAAGTATTTTTTTAAGAATTTCATCATCCTTATCACATAATTGTTTTAAATCTTAGTGAAATATTTATTATCTCTCATATGGTTCATAATACATTATCATGGCCAATATAATATTAAAACAGCTCACACATTTGACCGTCTTTATTTTTTATGCATGGTATAATGGTATACTATACCATCGATGTAATTTTGTAAAAAAAAGCCGGATAGAGACTTTATGTTTATTTAAACAAAAACACAAAATGAAGAAATAATGTCATGATTTATGTAAGGTTTTGCGTCATGGCTGGCGAAATAAAGATATCGATACAAATTTAAATATATGTTTCAATATGCCTCGAAATCATTCACAAAATGCTATGATAGAATATGCTTATAAAATATTTGATAATCTGATACTTAATTTGAGGAGAGGTACATCCCGAGTGCTTCAAAGCAAAAAGAAATCAAAATTTATGTTCCGCAATTGAACCTCACTACTTATTTTTCGTATCAACATCAGCGCTGTTCATGGAATGCTGATGGTCAATAGTGTAATTGTCTAAGTTTATGCTACCTTTGATGCGTGTTTGTGTGTATGCATGTGTGCAAGTGTGTGCATGTATGTGTGCAATTAAAAAAATAATAATAACCTCCTATATAGGTTTAAAACAATATCATCATTAGCACTGTTGTTTTGCTTTCATTGAAGTTTCAAATTCTTCCCGCATTTAATGCGGAAAATGTTTCAGTTCCATACAGTAAAACTCTATAAGTTATTCTCATTCTTAATTTATTACAAAATAAATTGCGATGAATGCATTTTAGCAAAACATCTTAATAACAGATTATGTTTGATTTATTGTTGGGTTTCTTAAATCTATTATTGATTTAGGATTGCGCAATCGTATTTTAGTTCCTATATGATCTTTAACATACAATAAAGCGCTCCATCTTTGGAAAAAAGGTTAAATATACATTTCTAAAAGACTTTATTCTACAGCTGCCATATAAAACAAAAATCCGTTTCTGATATAAAGGAAGCTATTTTTTTATCGTATAACGTAAAATTTCAAATTGTTTTAAAATACCTATGAATTCCGAATGTAGATCATTTGATGGAAGTGTGAGGAAGTCACAATGATTTAAGCACATGCTACGCTATCGGGAAAAATTAATTAAACGTAATTCTTAGCAATAACTATTGCTATAACAAATAACATAGTTTTATTAACCAGCCAAATTAGAGGAAAAAAATCAAGTTTTTTTGTAATTTTATTGTTATATGAAGAATTATTAACAATATGATATCGATTAAGGAGGAAAGCACTCCTATCTATTTTCGTTCTTATGTAGATAAATAGTTTCTTGGATTATCAGAAAATTTAAAATTTAGTTCTTGTTCAATGTATCCGATTGACAATGCTATTGTAAATATGATTGGGAAGTGACTGCTTGAAACAGTATTACGTTATGTTATATCTATTGATAAGTATCTCATGAAATGAACACATTTATATAGAAATTAAGATATCAGTAATGAGCGATGTAAGTAAAAGTGTGAATTTAACTATGATATGATATGCATTCACGATCATCATATTGCGTATAATCTGTCTTAAATCTGTTTGTATTTCACATTCTCTGCAACTTGTAATCAATGTTCATAGTTCAACAATATCGGATTCTTTGGTTTAAATCATCGTTTTTAATTATATAAGGAAGAGACTATTACACCAAGGAATTTGTTTTCTGGAAATTTGACATGTGTTTTTCGAAAACTGTCATGTAGTTCTGATATTATATTAAGATTAGACGACAGTCGATTTAATGATAATATTCTTTGCCAAAAGAAAAAAGAAGGTGAAGCCATCGGCCAATTTAAGTGCAAAATAAAACAAAAAACCGCAAAGATTAATTTCTTGTTTCAAATCAAATTTAGCTATTGCCATCATCATTTTGTCAGCGCTGGTGTCAGCGTAGGTGTTGTTATACCTTTTCGTAAAGGTCCGTGTTCTCAGAAAATACAAAATCTTTTCCCTTCAAATTTGCTATACATTTTTATTGTCAAACAAAGCCATTATAAAAGGGCAGATAGCCTTTTTTTTATTTTAGTTTTTTATTTATAAAACAAATTGAACATCTTTTAGTCCTTCTCAATTTTTTTGGATAAGATTTTTTTCTCAGAAATACCAATGTTTACTTTAAACTTGACACACATATTCACAATAAAAATGTGTCACCATTTTAGCCTACAATTTTCATAATTTTTTGTTTGTTTCTTAGGTCAATTTCTTTAAAAGATTAAAATTGGAAAGCATTTCTATAGAACAATAACTTCAGTTACGCCCCCTTTTAACTATGGGTTTTTAATAAAAACTTTTTTGTTCAAGAATATTTGTCAAAATGTGAAATATTCATTCTTAACTTTAAGTATGTGTTCCCTACCAAAATAGAATTCAGTAAATAAATTATAAAAGCCAGTTTTTGCTTAATTAATTCCTTTTTAATTTGGCATACGGTTTTCACATTAAGTTTGAAATAATTGTTGTTTTTCAGAGCAGCTATTTATGTCTGCTTAGAACGTTTGCAGAATCATGTCCACTTTTCTAACTATCTAGCATTGAGAAAAGGGGAGCGCGATGTCCGCCAACAGGTTTTGTTTCTCAACTGTCCTGTTATTCTTTAGGGTAAATTATCTAATCATTACACTCATAATAATCCATGATAAATTTTAACAGTCAGATGTTATGATAGATATCATTGAAATTTAGTGCAAAGTTCGTTATCAGCAAAATAACTATTTCTATCGAAAACAGAAAAAAACCAAATATTTTTATATATTAAAAAGACGCATTATTTTATGCGTTGATAAGAGTATTAAGTTAGTTATAGGGGCAATTCTGACTTTACACCACTAGCCCTCGTCGCTCCGCGGAGATCTTTCCAGAATTAAACCATGTTAATTAATTCATTCATTCAAGCTTATTGATGTTGACCGAATTTTCATATGTCGCTCATATTTGTTTCTCTACTGATGACATTTTAAACTGGTATTTATTAAACAACAAAGTGATATCGGAAACGAATCCCTCAGAACACTTACATATATTTATTTAGTGTCGTTTCATTGAGACATTAGTTTTCGAGACTGTTTGCTCTTTCTGTCACTGTTCAAAAGGGATATTGCTGAATTAAAATAAACATATAAAGTGATGTCTGCAAATCCCAAAATAATGACATTATAATTTAAAATATATTCAACTGAAGAAAAAAAATACTAGATGAATAATTGTTAAAGTTATATAAATTATACTAAGAGTCGAAGTTTCTCTGTGTGGCATTACACCATTCTTATTACTCACACTCTCAAAGCTGTGTAAGAGTTTGATGACAGACGTTAATGCGTATTGTATCATTTTATGTCACAGTTCAATGCGTTTATTATATAAAATACATTTTAATCATATGCCAACAATCAACAAATCAGGGTAAGAAGCTATTTGACGTTTTTTGCTTATTGATGTTAGTTGTTATTCCATTCACATCAATTCGCTTTTATTTCTGTACGCGAAATTTTGGGATGAAAAGTGAATGTAGTTTATTTGATGTTGTTTACATATACATTTTTCTAACCATTAACACACAATTTATAGTCTGATTTCAAATAGTATGATTTTATTATGAAAATGTTAAAAACACTCTTGTTCTGAATATTATTTTACTATTTCGAAAGCGCATAAGAATAAATAACATTTGTAACGGACGGAATCGATATATTGTATGGCATCTGAAACCTGTTATAAAAATGAAATGCTTGACACATTCCTGATATAAAACATAAGAAGCCAAAGATATTAAAGTGCATGTGTCAGAAAGTTTGTTATACTGATATGATTAAGCTCACATATTAACAGTAAAAATATAAGGAGAAACATGATCAAGACAAACCTAAGAACGCAGCCCCGACAAAACACAGCCACACTGGCAGGGCACCAAACCAAAAATTGGAGAGGACACAGGGATGGAATGAGGAGGGAAGGTACTTGCAAGAACGGTTTCAAGTACATATTTAACAAGAAACTTACTAAATGTAATATATGAAAGCAAAATGACGTTAGGATGTACGGGAAAGACGAAGAGCACAAAGGGGTTATGCGGGTCATTGTAAACGAAATTCTTACTACTAACGATGAAGCATCAAAAAACGTGCAACCATACATATTATATAACACAGAAGGATACCACTTTGAAACGGTAGTAGTACAACCATTACTTTTGAGTTGAACCATTGAATGAGTGCAACTGACCTCGCTATACGTTCCTGTTTGACGAAACAGTGTACATAAAATGAATCCCGTGAATCCAAACGCAGAAATGATTATTTCAATATAGGTACAATAAGATATATGTTTACGGCAAGAGCACAAGTCTTTGCTGTCTTTAAAAAAGGAAGAGCTGCCATTTAATTACCAGCACGCCCTCCACGAAGCAAGAAAAAGGACCAAAAATGAAAACAGTTCAGCTTAATTATGTCCACCATAGACATTCACTTGGTCCGTCAGATGCAATCGAAAGAGGCAAGCGTAGCTTCTTTTGATTACACGTTTGACGACATGATCCAATGAAGTTATTAACCACAGTTCCATAGTTTGCTTTTACCTGATTAAATTAAATACAAGAATTAAAGCACAGTAAATTTGTTAAAAAAGAAACAGTACCATTTACCGGGAGAGATATTGCTCGAATGTTTTGAACATTACCTCGAAATACTATCTGATGTGTTGCTGAAAAATATACACAAAGCAGTGTTCATTCGATTCCCGACCATAAAATGTTTAAGATTCACATAGGGCATATAACATCGTCATTAAAAATTCAATGCTTAGTCTTCTAAAGTGATGAACAAAACGTAACACAGAAAGTTAGACAACATACCGTATAGCTTTATTTTTTCAGGTAATTTTTCATGTTTTTTTATATTTTTTTAATTTTTGTTGTTGTTGTTGTTTTTGTTCATTTGGGATTTTTTTGTGTTGTTATTTTGTTGTTGATTTTGTTTCAAAGGAATGATTGCATCAAGGGCAACTTTGATAGACAAAATATCAATCCATATCTGAAAAGTACCATTGGAGGTATAGTCTCAAAGTAGTCTCTATTCTTCAAGTAAATAACTTCATGTGATATATCGATATTTTGAGCAAAATTCTAAATTATGATGTCCGTAGTTCTGTTTTGTTTCATAACTTCACAGGGCATATTTTAAAAGACGGTATATTAATTGCTTTCTGTAATGTTTGTATGATGTATAGCTGTTATAACAAAATACTCTTAATGGAAGCAACATGTTCATTGTCATGTCGCGGTAATTTAAATGACGTGTCAAATGCATGTACACTTAACTTTAGCAAAGATAATTTCAGTATGAATACTGATGTAATGTTCGATGTTAAATACATTGTACAATTATATAAAATCTCATTGTTTCACATCTTTATGAAGATAACGATTCAGTTTCACATAAGTATAATATTTAGTGTAACTTGTTAAGAAAAAGCAACATTCGCATTTCAGCGCTTACTTTATGCGGTGTATTAAGTTCATATTGGATTTTGAATATCAGATACTTTTCATTTAGCGATAATTATATATATGTATATGTATTTAAGATAAGATAAAAATTCTATCATCTTCATTAAACCTGTTTATATTATTATATAAAATATTGACCCTAAAATTGATGCTACTTTTGTCAAGGGAGGTGAATATTTTAAAAATTCGGAAACAACCTTATATATTTATTTATTAATGATTACCCATATAATTATTTGTTTCATAACTGATTGTTTTGTTAGTCGTTTAACACATATTATCTTGTCCAACTATATCATAGAAGATGTTGTTTTATATCATACAAATGACTTAATTTACTCAATTGATAATTAATCTCTTGACAAATTTGTAGCATGTTACTATTTGAAAATACTGCAAGTCCTTTAAAGGAACTTCACTTAGGCTTTTGACATGACGGGACTGATGTACGACACGATCAATAACATATAATATTCCTGACATTTTAGTATTCTATTGGTCCCTATATAGATAATGGAAAAGGAAAGCAATTTTACATAAATTTGTCTTTCGTTCCGAATGTAATATTTGCATTAAGATTGAAAAAAAAATATGATTATTATGTATGATTGAATATATTTACATAAACAGTTGACAAAATGATATTCGGATTATTGATATGCCGATACTTGAACTATTTTAATATGATTAAAATTTCCCGACGTCAGTTGAGCAAACTTTAGTGGTTGGCCTTCCCGCGCTCTGCCTTGTGCCCTGTCCTGTTTTTATTTGGGGTCCTCCGCTGGCTCTTGTTGGGTCGGGTGGGGGTGGCGTTCATTGAACGCCGCCTTTCCTTGTTGATCTTGTTTATCATGTTTTGTTCAAAAAATAAAACTATTGTTTTTTATTGTCGATAACAAGTGGAAGAAAATGCGTATAACTTAATTTACAATACATGGTTTTTATCTATTTCCTAATTATCGTATTTGTAGTGTCCTTAAAACTATCAGCCAAAATTATATGATGTTAAGCAAGCAAATATCTAATAAGATGCCCTGCCTCGGTATCTCTCTTATTTGTAGACAACATATTGTATATTCACACATGGTTTTTTATATTAGTACACCATATATTTTATATCCAGACAACTAAAAGTATTACCAGATTCAACCACGACATTGAAGTCTGTAAAGAATTTTTTTCTTGTTTAATTGACACGCTTTACAATCTGTCAGAAAAACACACGTTTTTTTTCTTTATAACAAAGTTAATGTTAAACTACATACATTTGTTAATGATGCTTTTAGTTCTCGACATTGTTTCCTTCAAGAACCATTACATCATACAATCGTTTAGGAGCTATATTCCATTAGACAGTTAACATCATGTATTCCCATTTCTGCAATTAGCTTCAATCTAATGTATTAAGTAGTTTTAAAGTTTAAGAAAGGTCTATGGAGAGCAGTGATGTTATATAATTATGAAAAACTGCAACACATAAACCTATTATAATATGTCATCTCTAGTTATCTGTAATCATTTATTGATAGAAACATAGTTTATAGGTTTAAAGTTAATTTTGCCATGACGAAAAGCCCTCATAATGTATTAGCCTGATAAGTACTGTAAACTTTCGGCAACAAATTACATCAATTTGTATTGGGAAGGAGGGTGTGTTAATTATTGTAGCAGATTTTCTAAACTTTTTCCTTTTAACTTTTACTACATTGAAGACAACACATTCACTTTTAAATTCAGATTTTATTTTTACTTTTACATCCACCTAGACTTTTTAATCACCTTTTAACGACCTTTATAACACTCACTATTTAACAAAGATGGTAATTCACTTATATAGTGTTTCTTTCCGCCAATTTAAAGAGTCATGAATATTAGCATCTTTCAAAACGTAACACTTAAAGATAGACAACAGACCGTATAGCTTATTTCATGTTGTGTTTCACTGTCATGTTGATTTTGGTTTGTTTTGTTTTTATTTTGGTATTTTGTTTGTTTGGATTTTTTTTGTTATTAGTTTTGCTTCAAGGGCAACTTTGATAGACAAAATATCAATCAATATCTGAAAAG
This sequence comes from Ruditapes philippinarum, assembly GCF_026571515.1. Classification (NCBI taxonomy): domain Eukaryota; kingdom Metazoa; phylum Mollusca; class Bivalvia; order Venerida; family Veneridae; genus Ruditapes; species Ruditapes philippinarum. Next base: position 555,670 of record NW_026852181.1, read on the forward strand.
TACCATGGAAGCAAAAGTCTAAGAGTAGTCTCTATTCTTTTAGTAAATTACTATATGGTGTATCGATATTTTAAACAAAATCTGAATTGTGATTTCCGTAGTACTGTTTTGTTTCATATCTTCACAGGAAACATTTTAAAAGACAGTATATTAATTGCGTTCTGTAATGTTTCCATCATTATGGAAGCACCGTGTTGATTGAAACAAACGATCGTCATTGTCATGTCGCGGTAATTCAAATAAAAAGAATAAATAAAAAAATAAAAAAATACGCTGATACTTAAACTATTTCAATCTGATAAAAAGTGCCAGAAATGAGTTGGGCAAATTTTGTCCAAAAATGACAAAAAACAACATTTTCATGGTGGATAACGAGAGAAGGGAACTGCGTATAACCTTATTCTCAATTCATGCTTTTTTATGTATTATATTGTATCGTATTTATTGTGTCTTAAGATTCTACTTGTCAGCCAAAAGTATAGTCATGCTTAGCGGGTAAATTCGAGTGTGTACGTAAATTTCATGGACGACTGTTAATTTAAAAAAAAACAATTGTTGATAAATTAAAAAAAGTAAACAAGCCACTCAATTCCCCTTCATATTTCTACTATCATGCGCAATTTTATGCAATATTATGCATTATGTACAAAATTATAATAAAACAATCAATATGAATGCACATCATCATCGCATCGGTCCGCGTGAAAACGACGTTTTGAAGATAACGACGTTGATGTTCACCCATTCTCAAAGCATCGTCCTTCTGCTGCGATACATTTTTGATGACGCATCACCCATGACGTAAGATGGTTGTTGAACGTCATTTTAACGTTTTCCGCAAATTTCGTGATTTTTATCCGTCGTTGCATAACTTAATAGCATGCCCTTCCTTGGTATCTGTTACTTTAAAACAAACTATTGGTTTTTAACGCGTGTTTCTTAATTTTATCACACCATTTATGTTATATTCAGAAATCTATATGCATTGCCAGTTTCAAAAAGGTCATTGGAGTCTGTGCAGTATATTTTTTCTGTTTCATTAACACATTTTACAACCTGTTTTAAAAAACAAAACATTTTTTTCTTTTTACTAACATGGTAAATGTTAAACTGTATATAATGATGTTTTAGTTCTCGACATTGTTTCCTTCACGATGCATTACATTGTACAATCCATTAGGAGCTGAATTCCATTAGACAGTTAACATCATGTATTCCCATTTCTGCAATTAGTTTCTATCTTATGTATTAAATAGTTTTAAAGTTTAGGAAAGGTCAAGGGACAGAAGTGATGTTATTAATTGATGGTATAAAAACTGCAACACATAAATCTATTATATTATTGTCATCTCTGGTTACCTGAAATCATTTATTGATAGAAACATAGTTAATAGGTTTAAAGTTAATTTTGCCATGACGAAAAGCTCTCATATAGTAATAGCCTGATAAGTACTGTAAAATTTCGGCAGCAAATGACATCAATTTGTATAAGGAGAGAGGGTGTGTTTATTATTAAGCATATCAATATTAAGTACAAATTGCTATGTTTGAAAATTTACACGCTCAGCTGCTTATTTAGGTGCTATTTTGAACCAACCAAAGGGTATAAAAGCCTTTCTGTGAGGAATAAAGAATTAAATCAAAGCAATTAAAGCTTATATTTTTAAAAAGTTTTTAGAAAGTTTTGCAAATAAAAATATATTATGCCTCGATCATTTCTATACAGCGCAGGCTCGTGGGTCCCTACTAAGAACACTAACACGTCAGGATGTTTCCAAGCAAGCTTAAAGCTGTCCAGTTGAGCAAAACTATTTCGATAACGTCAAAACTGAGAAAGTGTACACAGATAAGTATAACAATTCCAAATCCTAGTAATAATTCACATCTTATGTGCGATTAATGACCCATTTTTCAGTATTTATAACTCTATTTCTACCACGTTCTAAAGCAGCAAAGGCTATCTCTGCATTTTGACCTCTTCATAGTAATTTAAATGGGATGTATGTGTAAATTGCATTATTTTGGTAACCTTACAATATCATACTGTTAAATACATTTTCGAATTTTCATGAAAATTAGCATGAATCTGGAGGCGTACTGCTTTAAGTAAGTTTAAGTCAGGTGCCCGTTCGTGTAGGAGACACAACTTAGGACATGCCACATACTTTAACATGTTTAGATTAAGAACTTGTGAAATGGACACTCGTTTAGAATAATTAGGCTGTAGCCTGTTTTTACATAAATGTACGATGTGAGACTGTAAAAAGCAACACCTTTGTACCACTAAGATCGATGCTAAAAAGCTATCAATAACTTACAAAAGAAATACAGTTATTCACTTTTCAATTACGTTAAAGGGAATCAATTATTTAGATTGAATACAACTGCTCCTGATCAATTTTGGTACCTTTTTGTTAACTTTTTAAGTATATCGCTCATATGTACCTAGATGATTTTTTTCACATTGACATCCATACATGCACATTTATTTTTACAGTAGGGTCCAGTTTTACATAAGTAAGGTGAATCCTAGCAGCGGCACAAAAGTCTTATGCTGGTATTTACATCATTGGATTTTATGAAGCTGTTGATTGTTAAATTTTACGAGTAGATTAGCATTGGGGAAAAAGTTACCTATATTTGCTCTGAGAATTTTTTTTCTTACACGTTATAAAAAATGCTTGATAGGATAATAAAATTAGATTATCTAATTTTTTTTTTTTTCAGGATTTTCTTTCGCAATTATATGCTGCAAAAAATATGAAATTTGTTCTAAACTTGATATTGAATACACATCGGTCTTAAATGTTTAGATAATGACACACTCACGAAAAACATGAACTCTAAAGTAGAAAAAGATTTAATATTCGATACCAAAATAAGCATGATGTACCATAACACCTCGAAGTGTCACTTGGGCATATTTATGCACAGCATTCACTCGGTATGGAAAAAACAGATATGAATTTCTGGAAAAAAGGGTATTGTAACATGTACTTAGGATAACATTTATACATGACAATGGTGCAATTTTGAATTTAATGAAGAAACATCAACGATGTGTCATAGAATCGTGAATGTGACACTTTCGTGTAATTTTATGAATAGCAGCATATGATGCGCATGTTAAAGAATGCCTAAGACGAGACAATAAGAGTTGTACACAGTAAAATGGAATTTTAAAAAAGGCCTAGCTTATAAAGCCTGCATAACACAGACAGTCGTCAGCAGACCAATCTAAAACGTAGAAAACACATCCATTTTTCAATTTGGATTTATGGAACCACCCAAAAGAATCAAACAGAAGAAAGTAACAAAACCTCAAACACTTCAATTTTGTAGTGATGGACCATATTGAAATATTGAGATTATAAATATTTACAATATTAAGCAACAAGGAGCTTACATTTCTTTGCCATCCAATCAAAGAAATTGTATGGTGTTATTTAAAATATATTCACAAAATCGTTGCAGTTGCGAGGGAAATAGGAATTGCAATGTATCTTCTTAACCATTACGTTGTACAACATCTCGACCTGCAAGAATATTTCATACAATGTTTCATTTCTAAACATCTCATATTTTACAAGTACAAGCGAAATAAACACCACCCTTGTTTGTTAAAACATCTGAATGTATGATTTACCATTATATAATATGTTAGTGTTTAATAATTTCTTAATAGATGGCAATGTACACACTTTTAAAACTTATGTATATTAAAGTTATGTGTAAAAAGTACATAAAACTTCAACGATAACGATTACTGCCTGCCAAATTGTATGAAAGGCGCAGTTTTATAAAAAGACAACCTTTTATTTGAATAATAATGATGCTTAACTAGATGAAAACAATTTGCTCCAATTGATATCATTAAAGATATTTAAATAAAACTAACGTTCTCACTACAATTGTTATTTATATGTTTGATGACACGGTATGTACATTCAATTGTATTAAACGCTCAGTCTTTACTTGATTGTATGTACTTCTCCCTTTGGTCAAATCTGTATGGTCTTCTTTTCTTCCTACATATTGGGATATTTTTACTATTGATTGCTGTATGCACCTTCATTCATGATTAACATATTTTAAGGATTGACTAGATATTTTGATTAGCTTTTTCTACAACATGAAAAATAGATTCATTTACAACAAATTGACATCATAATTTTTACAATAAATATGCTATCTATATGATCAAATGTTACATTGTTTTTATTTAATGGTGTGTAAAATTGATGTAAGAGGAAGACACATAATACAATCAGGCCAAAACAATCAAGTAATTACTATGAACGGGTTAGCCTGCAAAGTAACTGTGTTTATAACATCAAAGTGAAAGCCAATCCGCTGATGTACTAAACGAATTCTTAACAAAAAATATTAATTATACAAACATTCCCCGCGGTGGGATTCGCTCTGATTATGCGTTTAATTGACTAAGCGAACTACACACATTTCGCCGAATTTGTAGAATGTATGTTACTTTAATTTATTTAAGTACGTTGAAAGGACTATAGCATAATTAATATCGCGTCAGTTGAGATGTCTTATACGTATGTCTGTGCTTGCTATATCTAACGTCAGTTACCGTTTTCTAAGCATGCGATGTAAACAGGGTTATTTTTACATCAAACTTTTTTTTGCAGTTTTCTTATAATAGTACAAATATTTGTGTTTTTAGTCATGTTGCCCTAAAGTATGAGGAGCATAGTCAGTACAGTACAAATCGGTCTGCATTCAAAAATGTCTTGTTTTTAATTGAATAATATAGTTTTACTTGTCATTTTTGCTTTATGTGTATAATGTTATAAATGCCAGAGATGATTAAAGGTAAGAAATTGTTTGACACTTAAAAGAAGTGTCAAATGTTTGAGATGTAACACTATCATTCTAAACAATTTTACAATAGTTGAAAGATTATGGAAGAAAACAAATCATAGACCGTGTTTGGTACTGGTTTTGTGTGCCACGCAAATCATGAACTTCATTTGGTCTAGGCTCTTTGGTACTTGATCATAATTTTAATGTTAAGAAATAAAAGTGGTCACCAGACATTTATACTACTATTTTATACATATCATTAACCACATTGAATTACTATTAATAACTTTATATACGCCGTAGCTAATTCACTTTTATTTAGACTCTTATTTCTATATATTATCAAAGACATATATAAATAGTAAAAAAATAAACATTGTGTTTAGTGACGTAGAATCATGTAATCGTGAAGACTTTTCAATATTATAGTCTAACGTCAATGTCAATAAAACATTTCATTTCATGTATCCATTAAAGCTTTGTCTAGACAATATGAAGACTAGCAAATGGAAATATATTTGCTTTGCAGCAGGTGGTTTATATTATGTAGTTTATGCATGGGAGCATACAAATCAAAACATACCAAATAATTTGAAAAGGTTTCAGACGCATAACTATACGGCATATGTTTCGATTCCGTATATTTCGTCTGCACTGATTTGTAGAGACTTTCTAATTACAGCAATAGGACGTTTCTGACATCAATTAATAGTTTGTTTATAATTATTTCCAATCATTCTTTGAATGCAATGTTCCTATTGACAGCCGATGGTTCGATGTATGTTTTGTTACTACTGAATTTACTATAATAGATAAAAATAGTTCTTTGTCATCTGTCTTTATGTAGATTCAAAACGTAAATACTGTTACTCTTTTTATCTTAAAGCGTTGTATCTAGACTTTTTATTTTCTTTTTGTTATATATTTTTGACTATATGGAAAAGAACAGGTTAGGTGAAGTACAGTACATTACCAGTGTGTCATACATATAAACATATTTCAAATGCAGAGTAAAAGCTTGACATCTCACTTGAAAAAAGGACAAAGCAAGACATCGATATCTTGGTTGTTAAAATGTTCTTTATTTCTTTCAAAGTTTCGAAGGATCTGAACTCCCGGACAGACTTAGCTATAAGATACCTTTAAGATATCAAAAACTTAGACTTATTAGAAAACAGATCAGAATATGAACAAAGATAAGTGTTTTGTCTTGTTTGTTTTGGTGTTACGGAGCATAACACACTTGAGGTCAGAAACAGCTTTGTGATAAGGCGCAGGAACATGTAATGAATATAAATAACAACAAACGTTTTCATAAGACCGTAACTATAATAATATAAATAGAAATAAGCTTTATGCAATAAATCACTTATGAACCATGAGAATTACAAAAATAACATATTTGATTATTTAAATCATTCATAACATGATGGAAAATATTTGATAGACATGTAAACTATGTACAAATATATAATTTCTTTACAAAATAGGCATAGTAAATATACTGCTTTATAACAGAAACTAGAACTTATTGTATTGAAAAATGAGAGCATAAAATTAGTCCAAAAACCCGCCTTGGTGACATTATTTTTAATGACGAATTATTTCAAGGATGATATGAATATATCAAGGGCAATCGAAATAGGTGTACACCATCACTCCGTAGCAAACGTGAAGTTTCTGCTGTAATTCCGGCATGTTTCAGCAAGACTAATATGCTGCATGATACGGAGCGGTCAATGCTTTTTTCTTGCCTCCTCTATGTAAATGTAAATAAAACATCTGGCACTCGGTTAAAAAACCTATTTTACCATAGGTATTGAATTGCCGCCACAGCTTACCATAATCATGGCTGGTGTGTTGTTGGATTTAGTTGACATCCTGCTTACTTTGGGGAACACTTCATTTCATGCAATGCCATTACTTGTGTACCACTTAATTCCCTTTTTTACCCGAAATGGTTACCGTAGTAATGATCCTACAATCCATGCCTCTTTTGTCTATTTTGCTATGTAACTGATATAAATATATACTTATACCTCCTCTTCTATATTGAAAATTTTTAATACAATATTATTTTAACATCAATGTCATGTTTTACACTCCTCTTGGGACAATCGAATACTTTTACGACCTTTAAATGCAATTCAATTCGTTGTTTTAAGTTCCAATAACCTGTCTGTATTTGATGCCTTTATTGCTGGATAACTGAAGGAGTGAATTATCAACCTTTATTGCCAATTTACCCACATATATTTTTTATTATTTTTAGTCTCGTAATATGATATTGTATGACATTTCGTAGTACTACTACTTTTTGTTCAATATGCAAAGAAAAACACCAAAAGAAACAGTCAATTGATACAATTCCAGATCTTTTTTGTAGTGTACGAAGGTCATTTCCAAATATGTGTAATATTTATCTCAAGATATCGATTTCCTCGGTTACTTTCAAATTTGTATGTTCCAAAAAAGCACTATTTTAAAGATATAACCAAATTTAAACTTATGTAAATAAAGGGAGGTAATAAAAACTATTTTTTCTATAAAATTTAAGTCATATATTACAATAAGAAATGAATGCACATATTCTAATGATTACATATAATATGCACAAATAATTGCAATACTTATTTTACATATTCTTCGATGTTTGAAAATTGATTCATTTTGCATAAGTATGTACATACATATAATTTCACCAAGTGTGGTTTACCACTTTGATCAAAACATGCAGGATCTTTAACGTTGAGCCTCATATCGAAATTGTTCCACATGTCTGTATGGTCACAAGCACTATATCTGTACATTGAGGACATATGCCACATATTGAGATATTATAGAGCTCCTATTATATCAAATGGTATCCTGTATTGAATTAAGGCTTTTCAAAAATGAAAAACGGAATGCCTAAATCCCATTAAAACGGCAAAGTTGATTGAGTTGGATTGACCCTGACCTTGGCCAGTTGTGGAAAAACGCTACCGTACACGTCCCTCTTGCACAAACTTGACAATTTTTAACATTCGATCATGTATTAGTGAGTATAGAAATATCCGCAGTTGTTGGAGATCCAGGTTTATGATTTCCACCTTTTCCAGTTTCTTGCTGATGTTTACACTGTTTTAACAAGCACCAGTAATATATTGATTTCAAATATTTATATTTTTATGTACTTATTTGATTCATATGTCAGGCAATGCAACACTTGTGACCATTCAGACATGCGGAATAATTTAGATATGACCTTGACCTTTAAAAGACACTGAATGTCAAATGATTAGATTTTTATTAATAATATATTTTCTTAACTTTGTCATTTATTGATGGAAAGGAATCATACTTATATAATTTCTTAACTTTGTTATTTATTCATTTAAAGGCATACTTTGACAAAATTTCAAGGCGACTGAAAATTAAACATATCAGTTATTTTTTATAAGCAATATGATTATTCGATTCTTGTGAGCTGTTTAGTATGTCACAAGCAGATGATAAATCGTGTACTGTCAACGGTAAAATTATTAAATATTTATTTTGTAGTATCTTTGTTGCTGATATATATTTAACTACGAAATTGATCAAACAGTTAATTGGTAGATTCTATTTACTATAGCTGAATAGAAAATTGATATTCCTGTTATTTCTAAGATACTGGTTACTTGACTACACTAATTATAATAAATAGGTTCTTGTATTCGTATAAAGCGATCAATAAAAGATTTTTCAAAAAATTTGAATTCATCTTTATTTTAATTGCCGTTTATTGTTAAACCTTTTCTATATTCAAGGCAGAAAAAACATTAAAACTCCTTTTAGATTGAAATTCTTTTCAATTTGAAGTAATTAATATTTGCAGGGTAGCATCTAAATATTGGACATCCTATTGGGACAACACATTTGTTATAGATATGAATACAAGGAAACACATTAAGATATATATGATAAGAGTCTCAAGAGCGTCGAGCAAATGTTAAATACCATTCTCCATTACACAACAAAATCTTTGAAGAATTGAGTTCTTTAGCATGATAACAATCGTGTATTCTCTATTGCACATTAAGTTTGTTGGATGTCATGGATATCTTGGCGTAATATTGATTCTAGCAGTAATAAAATATACGATTGATACAAAGTTTTGTTTGCTTTCTCTGTGATGGCGTCTCATAAAAGGTCTCTTACAAATATGGCTAAAAAAATTGCCATTCAAACATGTTTTAGTTAATTAGATTCGCTAGAGCTTGTAGCAACGTAAAGGATTTCAACGAGCGGAATATTTTTATTACCAGCAAGCTTCTAAAACAGGGCTACCGCTATCATAAATTACGGAAATATTCTACTTAATTTTACAATCGTAACTTTGATTTAATTTCTAAATTCAATAGTGATTTAAAAACTCTTCTGCGACAAGGGATTAGCCAGCCTGGTTTTTATGGCGATGTGATTTACAAACTTCGTAAGATTTTGGGTCATGGTAATTTTTCTGCTGTTTTTACTAAAATCATTTAACGTTTTATTAAAAGAGGTTATGACCCTATTATTTTAAGACATACTGCATGTTTAGTGTTAAACCCTTTTACAGTTGAACACTACGCTTTCCTCTTTTGATTAAATCTGACGGACCAAGTGGGAGACTCTATGATGGATAGTTCGTAAAGCCCTTTGGGACTGAATTGTCTTAATGTTCGTCTTCTGCCTTGCTTCGTCGGGCCCTTGTAGGTGATTTTCTTGTTGCTCTGTCTTCCTTTAGGACATTGAGTACTTCTGTTATGGTCATTGGGTGTACTTTTATATGTTTCTACATGATCATTTTAGTGTTTTACTTATTTAACCTTTTGTAACCATGACAACTGTTAGAATTTCTCTTGGCGGGGATTCATTTTATTTACACTGTCTCGTTTATAGGAACATGGTGGGGCTAAGAGCGAGGTTTGGTGCACCATTAACCGGTTTAAACTCCCCAACAGTCATTATGCTGCTGACCGTTCCAAGGCGGCGCACCTCTGTGTTCCTCAGATGTATGTCTATGTTGTTTCTTACTGTTTTGGTGACACTTTTGCTTGTGCCCCTTGTTGTTTTCTCGTCCACGGTAAGTATCTTCCCCATTGCCTCTAGTTTTTATTTCTTTGATTAAACCCCCCCCCTTCCCCCGGTCTCCTGTCCCCTTCCCTTTTGTGGGCATATTATTCTGTTCTTTAAATTCCTATTCAGTTACAAATTATTTATCATTTAATGATTAACCTGTCCGTGCTCTGTCTTTGCCCTGTCCTGTTTTTGTTCGGGGTCCGCCTGGGCTCCTTGCCATTGGTTCTTGTTGCTGGGTCATATGGGGGTTGCGTTCATTGAACGCCGCCTTTCCTTGTTGATCTTGTTTATCATATTGAATGTTCTGATCTTAAGTGTTTGTTTTGTTGTTAGATTGAAAGAAAATATCATAACTTTACAGCTATAATGGTGGAAAAGAACTCGGATACCCATTCGTTCCATATTCCATGCACAAGCGGGCACCTGGGCTGTACAAACAACCTCCTATTACCTCAAATAATTGACTTCAAAGTTCTTTTCAAGATTGAGGCCCACATCAGTTAGGGGGAGCGTTGTTTTATATCGGCGACCTTTACCAAGTCCGGTTGTTTTTTAGGTTTTGTTTTTCAAGTAAAAAGCCGAGAATCTTTGAATTAGAAAAAAAGGTCAAATGCTGAATTTTGTTACTTTATCAAAATATTCAATTAATTAAACTGGTCTCTCAATATATTTATGAAAACTTGTGATTTTACATAATCAGTTTCAAATAAAAATGATCTTTCTTCTCATATTTTGTTATGGTTGAATAGTTTTCTTCGTATAATGCAAAATGTATTAATGTCCCGCTTAAATTGACTTGTTAAAAGTAATTAACTTTTATATCTGTAAGCCATTTTATAATGTCTTCACTGTTTGAGTCAATAATGTCTGTAACTGTATTGTATACATACTATACGGTTGAGTACCCTTTAAGATAACCCTATTTATAATATATTTTATTATCACGACATCATCTATTGATAACCAGATAAGGGTATCGTGTACATCGAGTGTTGCCTTTTACACCTTCAGAGAGCATTTGGCTCTGAAATCTCTTTCAAACATGTCTTATATGTGTTCAACTACAAACATTTCCGCGTCGGCGAATATGAATACACGTGGATTGAATGAAAGATTGGAATACAAAGCGCATCGTGGACTTATTTAGTGCTCATGTTTGTGTAAGGACAATATTATAACTGATACACATGTATTTCTTTACCTTAATGAAGAAACGAATATCCTCCTTTTATGAGTTAACCGGTTACTGCACTAAGGTGAAGATTTATCAACTGATTCTTTCGATATAGTTGCCTAATTAATCAAATAATTAAAAAACTTTAAGATAAGATTATTAATTTATTTTTAAATTACGTGTTATGATACTCGTTAACGTAAATATATATCTAGCAATTCAAAATGTTCAATGTGTAAACCAATTTTAATAAATGACACATTAGTACCATGATCGATTTAGATTTTACGATATGATTCAAATCGGAAACAAATGATATATATCACGTGCTATATCACGACATATGTCATCATTTTATAAATGGGCATATCATTTTTGTATCATCCATATAAATAATAATAACAATCTTTATTATTTTCGTTTAAACTTGTATAATTTTTCCAAAAAAGAGACAGAAACTAGCTTGATCAATACAGATTAAAAAAAACACAGAAAAACGCATTGAACTTTCTATACTGCTTGCTAAGAACAGATATGGAAAAGGTCGTTCAATTTCTTATTATTATCATGCTTTTTATTTATCAGAAATATCAGGATTGTTACTTTATAAATATTTTACTAGAGGAATGTAAAGGTTTAATTATTATGTCTTGCTACAGAACTTGTCAGTTGGTAAGTTCATGGTAGTAGCAGTATTAAGGTATTAAAAACTGGAAACAAATTAATCCCTTGGAAGCATTAAACACAACAAAATTACATGAAAACGGCAGACTCTGTTTGATCAAAACATCGCATGATATGTGCAAACTTTACAAAACTTGACTAAAATTGCTTAGCAATCAGTGACTACAATTTTACATAAAAACTACTCTAACACCTAAATTACTTATGACCAGTGTTTAATAAAATAATGCATATAGCGGGTACAAAATAGCTTTGTGTTAATAAGGAAAAAAACTTATTCATATCAAGTCAACTGACTTTCTTATGTTTAGAAATTCGTGTGAAATGCTATAACATTGAATGAACGTGTAGGCATAATTGTCACATGTAATTCATGAATGTCTTCAAAACAAACTTGATACACATAGAATTTTAACAAATGGGAAAAAGAAACACTAATTCATGTGCATGTTGCACATCGTGTTCATATTGTTAATATTATTAGGTATCGTAAATGTTTTCTAAAACCAGTAAGGGGTATTAGCAGAAAAGCAAGCAGGAACGAAATGTTTAATAAACCTCTCTATCTTGTCGATAGATACACTATTTAATACTCTTTTAAACACACATCCCAGCCGTCTGCATCAGTACTCGAACTGTGATTGACATTGTAACGTGATCTTGTGATATCAATGTCTGAAAAAAATAAGATGAATACAATTTCGATTGCTTCTCTCAGAGTTTAGACGGTAATTACATAGATTTAATCATTATGTCAAATATAAAGCCATCAGCCACGACCCACAGTAGATTGATCATAAATCACAGCTTAAACTGTATTTCAAATGTAGTAGAGCACGGCGTCTTATAAGTTAAATAAGATTGACATCAAGCTGTTTTCGTGCTAAATATGATAATTTTAGAAAATATGTTGCACAATTTCAAATGATGATTTTTTGTTCTGGTAACAATAAGTCAATAATATTGAATTGCATTTTGACAAGGTAATAAATTATGCACAGGCTGATATGTCTTTTTTATAAAATAATGTGCAAAAATACCTAAAGCAAGTAAGCATATTCAATTTAGCTTAATTTGTAGTAGCCTAAAAGCCAAAGAGTGAATACAAAAATATTAAAGTTATAATAAAAAAGAAAACAGATGAAATAGATTAACGAATTTTTTAGAAATATTTTCAACATGAGAAGTGAGAACTTCGCACATATCATCAATTGCTTGAAATTTTATAAACAGCATTCTGTTAATTTAGCCGAATATTGTGCTATACCTTTTGAATAATTTTGATTCAAATTATCGAATAGTTTATACCAAAAGTGGAAAAGAACATTGAACATACTGCATTTTGAGAGGTTTTAAATACAATATATAATAAATGGATATTATTCGAATAAGGTTTTGTTTTAATGCATAGCATTGTAAAGCGAAAAGACCATTAAATATATTGCATTTTGAGAGGTTTTAAAGACACTATATAAATGGATATTTTTCGAATGAGATTTTGTTGTAATGCATAATATTGTAAAGCACTAACTGTCATCAAATACAGTCACTCATTAAAAACAGTCAAAAATCTAAACACTTTTGTGTTTTATGTTGTTATTATTTTAATAATGAACATAATTTCGATATAGAGATATTGACTTTTTCTGTTTATATACTTTATTTATTTGACAATGATATCAAAACACAGCTTTAAATTAAGATTATTAAATATTGATTTTGTACCTTAAAAAACAGCCTCTGGACATAAATAAAGATATATTAATCTAGATCAAACATTTTTTTTTCAAATTAAGTCATTTCGTTTGTAGATAACACGAAAATCTCTTCAAATTATAAATATAAAATCAATCACAAAATATTTCTAGAAAAAGGTGGGTTGATGTAAGATTAGATTGACATATTGTTTTTTGCTTACTTAAGTAAACTGAGTTGAATTCATTATACTCGTACAGCGAAAAGGTATTACACAATGTGCACTCTGGTTTCTAGCTTTTGTTTAAGTGAAGTCGTTACTTAATAGTTGTAGCATTTGTTTGCTTGTTTATATAATGGGTTGTTTGGTCTGTAAGTTGGTTGGTTGTTCCCGGGGCAAGCAGTTTAAGTCATATGGCGCCGAAACAGGACATTCAATGATTTCGGGGTATCTTGGATGTCCGTATGTGCTTATTAGTAACCTGCGCGGGTTATCTAGATTTTTTAAACCAAAGGGTTATTGTAAACCCCCCTTGCATTTCAAACGATAAAATGTAAGATACATTTAGTTACATACATGCAGTTGAATCCTCACATGAAACTATAAATTCAGGTACAATCTATATAAAGCTATATACATGTTTGTAAGTAAATACTCTGTTTGCGCATAATACATATATTTTCTCACATCGGTCCGTACTATTTGATTTAACAGACAATATATTCAAAACTCCATAACCTTTCAATAAAAGGGTAATTACGACTTGCTACTAATGATATATAGCCATAATTTGTGCTTCATGTAGTAAAAACAGAATATAAAAATAAAATAAAAATAAAAAATTCATACGCATATATAATATTCGAATTTGCATAAAGCTATAACTTCCGAAAAAAAAGTGATAGCCATTCATAAGTAAGATTTACATTCTTTCTAATGTGTTCAACACATTTTAAAACAGTTTTAATTCTTTGTTATTGAAATGTTCATGTAAAATAAAAATATTGTACCAGAATTGTATGCATAATTCCATAATTACGCCATGCTTTTTATCAAATTTTAACAATATACAGTTTTTTGTTTTTATCAGCACGTCACTTTGCATTCATCAAATATGTGAATAATGAAGTAGCCATAAATGCATTCCTATATGTTTGGTTCAGAGATGACAGATATATTTAGTTATAGTTGATATTGTGTCTGTTGTATATTTGCTGTTAATTATATCTGTAAATATCAAAAGATTTGCTAGAATAAAAACGCATTTTTATTTTCTAACAGTTAAGTTGAGGATGCTAGACACAATGATGCAATTTTATTTGTTCAAGTAAGCTTATTATTTACAGCCTTGTGTTGAATATGGAGACAGAAGGAAATACATTATTATAGCTTACTTGTTCCAGACCTTGCCTGGTCAATTTAGTCGATGCACCCTAAGAGAGCGTTCGTAAGCGACGACTGATGAGTGGGACCTCTACGCTACGTGATTATGGAGTCAGTTTAACAATACATATGTCTTTTCAAAAGTACAAAACATACTTTCTTTAAGCATACTTGTGACAAGTGTATGCTTGTATCAATTCACATTCTTCGGTAAAGGTCTAAATGAATTAAGATTTATTTAATCAAAACTTTAGATAAGTAGGAAAACTAGATGATAAGCTGTAGCTATTACTTGCATCTATGTACCACAGTTCATTCCAGTCACATTTTTAACAAGGCCAAAGTATGCGATGTGAACGCTTGTCTATAAATAACAGATATTCATAAATGTTCTAAGTTAAAATCGGGCATTTATAATTCCCCTTTTGCTTCATGATAGTGCCTTAGGCTTACAACTGTTAGGTTTCATGTTGATAGCTTTTACAGTTTTAAAGGATATTTCATTTAGAAACGCTTCTATTGTCGTACCACAGTACCCTGTCAAAATAAAGAAGTATTTCATGTTTAATATCATTCCATACAATTCAAAGTTAAAAAGTGGCATAACTCCTACGACATTGCTTTCGGTATAAAACGTATGCTTGAGCTTTGATAAGGGTTAATCATTTCGACTAAATACACATGTACCGGACAGCAGTGTTGCAAAAACTTATTTTACTACAGAAATGCCAACTTCCATAGGATACTTTATGTTTTCGTTATAACGCATTTTAAACTCTTCCTTGATTTTAACATGGAATTAATACGAGATTTATTCAACGTGATGACGATTTGACCTCGCTTGTGTTCATAGAAAAATATACATATATTGTATCTTTTATATATAATGATAATTACAAACGATAAAACTGCTGTTTCCCTATGTTTTCTTGATTTATAATATCATTCAGTAGAATCGATTTTAGATAGAATCATCTTATAAAGGTCTCTAGGAAATGATAAGTCCTGCAAAATGACACATATGAGCTCTCCCTGTCAAACTTAAACCTAAAACAATATATACATTTCACTTACATTTTTATTGTCATTGCTTCAAATAAGCTTTACACAAATGTTACGTATTACTTTAGATTTCGGAATCAACCATCGTGTAAGACAATGCAGTAATGAAGACGGAAGCGCCATTGGAAGCTTCTCAACAACTATTTCTGTACAATAATTGTGATATAAATCTAGATATAATGTTCAGTCTGTCAAATTCGTTTATTCCATTTTAAATCAGTAAGCGTCAAAGATATTCCTCACATATCTCAATTTGATATTTATCGGTAAATTCCCATTATTTTCTAGTTAGATGTTCAACTTTGCAGTGTATTATACATTTTTATGTAATAATCGATTGATTTATCTGTAAAGATTTATAGCTTAAGGTTGCGTTAGTATTGCTATCAGTATCTAAACAATGTATCAATATTGTAAAATATCATTACAATACCGTATTGAAGGCAGAAAGCAAGGGTATCCATAACAGTTAACATTGCGAACTCTACTAAAATAGTACCATTTTGAACACGCAGAGGTCTCTGTTGATACAAATCGGCAACACCAAGCCATCCAGTGATACAGATAAAATGATATATGTTGTGTTTTAGAGAAGTAAACCAGGGAACAAAATGTTTTAGCTGTTTTCTGGACAAAATATATCACAAACTTGTTAAAGCATTAGATTAAAGAATGAAATGTCTGGCAGTGAAATATTAATTGCAAGCTATACGAAAAGGGTATCACCTCCGAATGTGTGATCTGTTGTGTACGATTCGACATCTAAGAAATTCTTGATTGTGGTGGTGTATACGAGTTAAAGCCAAAAGTTTATAGTATGTATTTGGCTAAATAAACGGTTCCGATTATAACCGACTATTGCACAATCCCTAGTGAGTGTTGCTTTGTTTCATAAGTTACATGTTACATCAAAATTTGCGAGCGCCGATAATAAAGCAGCCAGTTCATTTAATAATGCGCTAAACATATTAATATTTGTCTGCCTTATTTCTTTGTGTGACAGAACTTTATCTAAATGTCTTTGTTTATTTATGACAAACTTTGAAATGCTTATCCAATTAATTTGTTTTAATGCGCAATAAATCCTAAATAGTTGATGGGTGTTAATGCGGAAATTTGAAAACTCTCACATATATCAGATAGAGTGCACTTTATTAAACTTGTCAAGTTGGGTGCATGTATTGAAAACATTTTTTAAACACTCAATGGTGCATACAGAAGAAACTAAACCAAACAGTAAAGCAACTTATTTCATTATAAGCATGTGTATGTAGGTCGGTTTACTGCAATACTTGTACATGTGTACACATTTTTGAGCGTCTATGAAGCCTATTATTTCAGACCAGTGTTCTTTCTTACCCTGTTAATGTTAATGAATTAGTAATATACGTCTTTATAGATCTATGCATTTATTTTACCTTTTGATTTCCATGAATAAGGACTTTGTGCACATGGAATTCAGTGCACTCAACAATAATCATTAGGCTGAAAGGCAATTTCTCACACA
Source organism: Ruditapes philippinarum (assembly GCF_026571515.1). Classification (NCBI taxonomy): domain Eukaryota; kingdom Metazoa; phylum Mollusca; class Bivalvia; order Venerida; family Veneridae; genus Ruditapes; species Ruditapes philippinarum. The sequence goes on from NW_026852181.1 coordinate 573,088, forward strand.
TTAATAGACATTGAAGACCCTTCAAGAGCTATGAACTAGTGCCTGTCAAACCAAAGTAAATGGGTTCACCACCATGTTTCCTCATAAAACAATAGTTTCTTTCCTGGAGCAGACTTGTGAGTGTAACAAATAAGTTTCAAGTCTCCCAAATGTGTGAATCTAAATACTAAGCGTACCGCCTCCGTGGTCGAGGGGTTAGAGTCGATGACTTCTAATCCAGTTACCTCTCTGGCGTGGGTTCGATCCCCGGGAGATGCTTTGGTAGTTTAGCACGGAGGAAGGTAGTCTACTGGTGTAAATCTCCAAGAACGATGGTTAGGAAACTACCCACCTATATGACTGAAATACTGTTGGGAAAAGGCGTAAAATGAAACAAACAAACAAACAAACTAAATACTAAGCGTCCCCATCCGGGCATGGGGTTGGAATTTTGTACCACTCGATAATGGCAATGTCCCAATCTTTTGGAAATTAAATATGCCAAACCAAATAAACCATGTTATGGCAAGAAAAATGAGGCAAGATAAACGAAACCAGTACTTTGTCATGTCAGCACAAATGAAAGATCATATATGATTTATTTAGTTATGTTTTGTTGTGAAAAGTTATGAAAGAAAAGAGCTATCACCTTATCTCCCTCATAATTACGGGATGGTCAAACTTAATATTACCTTACACAATGATACTGATAAGGCCTATTATCTCACTTAAATGACAGGAACACTTCATTGTAGCATTTGTTTAATGTCGCATTTCCTTGATGTAATTTGTTCGTCTAATTTAAGACAAAAACGAGACTACTTTAAAACATTATTATGTGTTACTGTAACAGAAATGCTAATTTTTAACCATAATCTTAATAGGTATAGAGAAGAATGTAGAGAAAAAGAATCTATAAAAACGCCCAGAACGTTGAAATTGAAAATGTTGCAGGCTCAGTTTGAATAAGCATGTTAATGGACGGTAATGGAATTGGAACATCCAGATAAAATAATTGAAATGTCATTCACGTGCATTAGGCCGTTGCTTATCAAAGCGCTAAAACAACCACTTTGCAATGCAAGTGTCCGATTGTGAAAACTTTCTAATTCACATAATTATCTGTTATTGTAAAACATTTCCTTCTTAAACATAGGTTCGTTATAGACTTAATCGAATCAGTTTACTTACAGAACTGTTAACCTCGGTCGGTTCCATCCATCCCTGATCTTAAAGGGGTAAACGTGCAATCTTAGATTTAACTGGCTCACTCATTTAGCTGGTACCAACAAATTTTAGGCCTAACTTTCATGTGGCGCAGTATGAACCGTTTTATGTCAGTGTTACCGTTAAAACCCAAACAAACATACCCTAAACTTCAGCAATGTCGCAAAATTTCCTAATTCAATGTCGATTCAACAAGGGATTGCGCACAGGAAGAAGTGGGTTTTTTTAATTTCTGTTTCGAGTTAGTTCTGCCATTTTTTTTGGGATTGGAACATCGGCAGAGTGCACATGTTCACAGTAAAGAGAAAAACCTGTGTAAAGCAGAACTTTTATAGAAACATGAGCAATCTTTAAACTATAGTCGTATGTCCTAATTTATTTTTTCGGAAAAGTTTAATGACCCTCGTACTTTTGTCAGTAGACTATGATGGACAGTCTATCGTGATCTTTTGATATCAATGTTTGACTGAAGAATGATCAATATAACTCTGATTGCTCCATTAGACGATAATTACATTGGATTCAATCATCATGTCAAATATAAATCAATCAGCCTTGTGCTGCACTACAAGTGACCATCAATCACTTTCCGGTAATAAAGGTGTAAAAATAACTGAATTTTCCAAGTTTATTTTTTTAACAATCATGTCAAAAGACAACAAAAGTTTAAGCATAGATGGATTTTATATATAAAACCATACTTCAGGTGTTTGTTTGTTTGTATTATTTAGGGAATATGAATTTTTGATGACTTGTTGACTACACACCGCTTTTATTAAATACCACAAAAGTGTCAAAATGAAAATTACATAATCATCATCTTATAGATTTAATGCCAACTGACTTTTTCTATACAAATTTTACAGAGTGTCACCAATATGTTTAATTCAGGAGATTGTTGATATAAACCTACCGCTGATATCAGATAATATTACTTAACCACATTTTTATTGCAAATGTTTAACAGACCAAAGTAGGCTTATCAGTGGACTATAACTGATTGATTGAACGGTCGCGTGTCTAAACGTCTTTTGATAGACAAAACCCAATGATAAATAAAACGGATTATTCATCACGAATTATTATTATTATTATTATTATTATTATTATTATTATTATTATTGTAATTACAATTATTAATATTATTATTATTATTATTATTATTATTATTATTATTATAAATGTCATGCATATTTTGTTGAAACGAGTGTTATTTAAGCGTAAGATTCTTTTGAGGCTGGTTGAATTATTTGCAAGCTGACAAATTTATTAAATCACTTCAATAAATATCGTAGTATAATGATTATAATTTACTTTGAACATTTGTGATATTATCCATTTCTATGTTAAATCGGTATGTACCAGTTTCGGAAATGAAGGCCATATAGCCGAAGCATACTTTGCGTTTTGGCAATTTAGTCAATAGTTGTAATGAAGAATTTTGTATAGAAGTCAAAATACCATTTTGTTGTAATTTTTCTTTCATTATCACAAATTGTCACATTCACTGCTATTTTCTTTAAGTTATCTCACACGTAAAATTCCTTTATTACAATATTTACGGAAAAAATAAAATATTAAATACTTAGGCATAATTTGATTAAATATTTGCAAAGCACAACGTTAGTCGTTGGCAATGATAATTAATACAGACAGATAATTAATTGATAAGAGAGACACGATAACATCAATGACATTACTGTTTTTATTATTTAAATATATATAAGTGCAAATAACAAATCGGTAAATAAACGCATTACGATGATTATACCCTAATTTCCTCAACCGCAACTTTTCGGCCCTTTCTGTTGATATTGATAATAGCGGAGGATGTTCCACTAGATTATTTCCTGCTTTAGAATATAGACTGGCTCATTAGCACGTTATTTTATTGGTTAATGATAAAAAAGATAAAAATATAAGAATGTTATATTTAAACATGGAAGTATCACTTTTGTTAAAAGTTTATTTAATGCCATGACGTTTTTATCATCAGAAAAACTATTTTTATCCAAAAATCTGAAAACAGTTTAATTTTCTTAGAACAACAAAATCTAACAAAAACAAGACTTAAATTTTCCCATTGCTGACTGAACGAATGCATATCTACTAGACGCCGCGTGCACGCGGCGTCTAATAAAACTATCATGGAAACATTGTCATTTAGAATTAAGGTATTTACGCAGATGGGTTAATCATTCTTACTAATACTTTGAAATAATAGATGCTAAATTATTCGGATGAATGTTAAACCAGGAAGGGACCGAACAAATTCCGAACTTTTCCTGAATTAATGTAACTTGATAATATTAAAGTAAACTGAAAATACTAATATATAATATACACGTGTATGATATTAATAAATTGAACTGATTTAAATTTTTTGTCAATTGTTAAACATTATTAACATTTTAAGATATATTACCTTGCCGATAAAATATAGTTTCCAAAACAATACTGAAGCTTTCATTGAACGCCGCCTTTACTTGTTGATCTTGTTTATCATAGTCAAAGAGATGGCGGAGTTTGATTGCAATTTACCTATCACAAAAACAAGCATTGCCTTTATAACGTAAATTAAACCCATTGCTTAAGTTACGCAGACCGGGCAAAAATATGAAAATTCAAGATGGCCGCCAATATGGCCGCCAAATATTACAAAATACTATGTTATTTTTGTTTCTTGATTTGTTACATACAGGTTTTGTACAATGTAGTTTTAATTGCACAATATGAGGTACAATATGGCTAATTTATGATTCAATCAAGCAAAAATGACAATTATATGGCAAACTTTAAAATTATCACTATCAATTAACATAAAAAGTGGTAAAAAATAACATTTTTTGACAATATGATGAGTTTCGTTTTTCCGTATTAAAACAAAATAAATGGAATTGCATTGAAATTGTGTGTATCAATATAACATAGCTAGACAAGTTAAGCATAAACAAATCATTTTCTGGGCATTTTTGCCGTAAAAGTAGATCTTCAAAAGTGGGTGGGGTTATATTACCGAAAAAGATATTTAAAATTACAATGTTCCTTAAACATGCCTTTACATTATAATTTCAGTTTAATGTATAGGAAATTGTGTTTTAATTGTATGTTATTTATTATTTGAACTTTTCTTGATACGTTTAGCATAAAAATTCATTACCTGATCATTTATCACAGATTTTGGAAATATTATGCGTAAACATGCTGTTTTTTAAATGGATCATCATTATCATTATATTCCAGATCTCCAGTATCATCTTCATCATTTATAAAGCATCATGTCAGGTTATATTTGATGTCCTTTCAACCACTCAATTTCATATTGTACGACATCAAGATGTAAACTTTACTATAATTATGACAATGTTTCCAAATGTATACAATATAATCTGAGTGCTTAGGTTTCTTGCTATGCAGGTAATATGCAAAAAAATTTCTATTGAAATCTATTTCATGGATAGATTTAGGGCATGATAACAACAACACAAGAAGGTTAATAAATGCCATATAATTAAGTCAATCGCTGTGTCCATCTGTAGTATGCCTGCCTAGCTCAATGAGAGGGCATTATATAAGTAATCAAGGCGTCACTTGCTTGATTCTCCGACAATAGATCTCTCATTGCTTATTCAAATATCATGTGAGGTAAACAGGGGTCACTTTCTAAGAAATGTGCTACTGCATTATCAAGGAAATCCGGTTAGGTGGATCGAAAGCCGACATAAGACCAAAACATTTGTTATAGAACGCAAAATTTATGTTTCGCCGATAAAGGTTAAATTATCCTTGAGGAGGTACTTTGGGTGTGGACGGTAGTTTGCACTATCCAGTACCATCCATGAACAGGCTCAATCAAACCAAGTCTGCAACAATTTCAATTTTACTGTTTATTGGAAGTTCTTTAGGGATTGTATTTTCTTAGCTCACCTGAGCTTGCTCAGGGTGAGCTTTTAGGATCGGTGAATGTCCGTCGTCCGTCGTCCGTCCGTCCGTCGTCCGACCGTCCGTCGTCCGTCGTACGTCCACAATTGCTTGTGAACACTCTAGCGGTCGCATTTTTGCATCAATCATCATCAAACTTGGTCAGGATGCTTATCTAGTTGAATGCTCGGATGAGTTCGAACATGGCTCATCTCGGATGAAAAACTAGGTCACAAGAGCTAAAAATAGAAAAACCTTGTGAACACTCTAGAGGTCACATTTTTGAACCAATCATCATCAAACTTGGTCAGGATGTTTGTCTAGGTGATAGCTCGGATGAGTTCGAACATGGGTCATCTCGGATGAAAAAGTAGGTCACCGGAGCTAAAAATAGAAAAACCTTGTGAACATTCTAGTGGTCACATTTTTAAACCAATCTTCATCAAACTTGGTCAGATTGCTTGTCTAGTCAATTGCTTGAATGAGTTCGAGCATGGGTCATCTCTGATGAAAAACTAGGTCACAGGAGCTAAAAATAGAAAAACCTTGTGAACACTCTAGTGGTCACATTTTTGACCCAATCATCATCAAACTTTGTCAGGATGCTTGTTTAGATAATAGCTCAGATGAGTTCGAATATGGGTCATCTCAGATGAAAAACTAGGTCACCGGAGCTATAAATAGAAAAACCTTGTTAACACTCTAGCGGTCACATTTTTGCATCAATCATCATCAAACTTGGTCAGGATGCTTATCTAGTTAATAGCTTGGATGAGTTCGAACATGGGTCATCTCGGATGAAAAAGTAGGTCACCGGAGCTAAAAATAGAAAAACCTTGTGAACATTCTAGTGGTCACATTTTTAAACCAATCTTCATCAGACTTGGTCAGATTGCTTGTCTAGTCAATTGCTTGAATGAGTTCGAGCATGGGTCATCTCTGATGAAAAACTAGGTCACAGGAGCTAAAAATAGAAAAACCTTGAGAACACTCTAGTGGTCACATTTTTGATCCAATCATCATCAAACTTTGTCAGGATGCTTGTTTAGATAATAGCTCAGATGAGTTCGAATATGGGTCATCTCAGATGAAAAACTAGGTCACCGGAGCTATAAATAGAAAAACCTTGTTAACACTCTAGCGGTCACATTTTTGCATCAATCATCATCAAACTTGGTCAGGATGCTTATCTAGTTAATAGCTTGGATGAGTTCGAACATGGGTCATCTCGGATGAAAAAGTAGGTCACCGGAGCTAAAAATAAAAAAAACCTTGTAAACACTCTAGCGGTCACATTTTTGCATCAATCATCATTAAACTTGGTCAAGATGCTTGTCTAGGTGATAGCTCGGATGAGTTTGAACATGGGTCATCTCGGATGAAAAAGTAGGTCACCGGAGCTAGAAATAGAAAAACCTTGTTAACACTCTAGTGGTCACATTTTTGCATCAGTCATTATCAAACTTTGTCAAGATGTTTGTCTAGGTGACAGCTCGGATGAGTTTGAACATTGGTCATCTCGGATGAAAATGTAGGTCACCGGAGCTAAAAGTAGAAAAACCTTGTTAACACTCTAGCGGTCACATTTTTGCATCAATCATCATCAAACTTGATCAAGATGCTTGTCTAGGTGATAGCTCGGATGAGTTCGAACATGGGTCATCTCGGATGAAAAAGTAGGTCACCAGAGCTAAAAATAGTAAAACATTGTTAACACTCTAGTGGTCACAATTTTGACTCAATTGTCATTAAACTTGGTCAGGAAACTTGTCTAGGTCATTGCTGGGAATAAATCGAACATGGGATATCTCGGATGAAAAACTAGGTCACAGGAGCTAAAAATAGAAAAATCTTGTTAACACTCTAGTGGCTACTGTTGTGATCCAAATATTCTGTTAATTGGTCTGAAAGTTTGTTTTGATGATTTCTAAGTCAAGATCGAACATGGGTCATCTCGGATGAAAAACTAGGTCACACCGCCCAAATATGGAAAAACCTTGTTAACATTCTAGTGGTCACATTTTCGACTCAATTATCATCAAACATGGTCAGGATGCTTGTCTAGGTAATTGCTTGGATGAGTTCGAAATCGCATGTGAAACTAGGTCACCGGAACTAAAAATAGAAAAAATCTTGTTAACACTCTAGTTGCTACTGTTTTGATCCAAGTATCCTGGAAATTGGTCTGAAAGTTTGTTTTGATGATTTCTAGGTCAAGTTTGAATATGTGTCACCTGGGTAAAAAACTAGGTCGCACTGCTCATATATGGATAATCCTTGTTAATACTGTAGTGGTCACATTTTTGACTCACCTGTCATGAGACTTGGTCAGAATGCTTGTCTAGGTAATTGTTTGGATGAGTTTGATAAGTCAGGTGAGCGATCTAGGGCCATCATGGCCCTCTTGTTTCCTTTTAGCTTATGCTAGACTAGCATTGGTTAGAATAAATATGCTCAAAATCGTACAAGCAAATAGAATGAAAAATGGAAAGCTTTAAGAATACACAATATGGCACACTTACGCTCGGTTCAATTATGCCTATGTTTTGGACAGCAGTGATATATGCAAGCTTCTAACAACGTCCTCCAAGCAAAATTCAGTTTTTAAACAAAAATGAAGTGAAAATTGTAATAGTGAAACATAAAATTTTAAACATCCGTAGATAAGTTCATAAGACAGTAATCAAGGGATCTTCAATGCAACCATTGCGCCACTCCATGAAAAACAGTGTATGGACCCAAGTAAAATAAGGCGTAGCCTAAATATGAAAATTGTGTTGAACTAAATAATTGGTATTTAAAAAATAGGGTTATGAAGTCTTAATATCAGATAAAAGCCACCAAAGGAGACATCTTAAGTCAGGCAACACATCCTTAAGGGTGATATTCAGTATCCACGAAGGAATACTAGAACCAACCGACGGGAAAAAAACTATGCAACATAGCAATGTTATTGTGCTGAACGATTTTCAAGAATCAAAAATATAACATCCCAGATTGATCAAACTGTCAGGCTCTGATGCATCATTCTTGTCATCTACACAGTCAGTGCTCAGTGTGATTTTAAACACTCCCTAAGTACTGACATTTAAAATCTTATTTCTGCTGAATAGTGAGACAACACATAACATAGCTAAAGCGACTTTGTACTTATGAATGTAAATTACAACTAAATGCTGGTCGATTGCTTTGTATGAAAATTGTTGCTTTTAAATCGACTTTTGTACAGAATGTATTAGTGCATAATTTCAAGATGTATGTATTTCTGTGACAAGTATTGATAGCTTAAACATGTTTTAACTATTTGAATGTTTTGTGTGAAGTAACATTCACAACTTTTGATAAACTTATTCATATATGATTGCTAATTTTATAAATGACAATACTTCTTACCTTTGTCAAATTAAAAAATGATGATGTGTTTATATCAGATTTCACAACTACACTCTCACAAAATGCATTCGACAGACATCATGGTTCTTGATTAATATATAAGTGTGTTTTTTGATGTTTTAAATTCACTGTTTCTTAATTGTAATTATGATGCAAAATTTCTTACCTTTATCAAAGGCACATTATGCCTCAAAAACAAATAAATTAAATAATGGTTTAAAAGAATGTAAGATGCTTTTAACTTGAATAAAATAGCGATAAATCTAAAATAATTTGAAGAAAATGTAGCAAAATGTAAGCAAAGTAGTATCTTAACTTCCTTCCATGCAAAATACTAATTCACAACAACTATACTTATTGCCAAAATGTAACAGATAATTCAGGTGATTGGCCAGTGAGATACGATATGGATAACATAAAACTGTACCAAAAATGTTTAAAAAAAGCTTTAAAGGTTTAAGAAAAAACATAATCAATTACAGGTGTTATAAACATGTATCAAAATTAATAAAAACTTTTTGTAGAAAGAACGTAATTCAAACTGTTTCTGTCAATAGGAGCATGTTGTATAAGCATCGTGATGTCTTCGGGTCTAAGTTCAATTTTATCCCACACACTTTTTAGTTCTACTCTTCTGAGACACATGCCTCGTGACAATTTCAATTAAAGCACACTTATATCTATTTTATGTTACAAAGATGAAACAAAAGGTACCAAAATACTAGTAAGTTTTTTTTATACATTTCTGTCTGAATTAATTATGATAAATAAAACATTTAAATGATTTATTTTCTAAACTGATTAAAAAATTTATATACTGAAATTTGAAAGTACTTGTATTTGCTATACAGCCTCTTTTTTAAACATATAATAAACATCTTTTTGAGTACACACATTCATGTTTTACTCCATACACTATAGAAAAGCACAGTATAAATACATAACGTCATTATAACGGACGTTTTTTTAGGAAGGACCATATCAACTTGACCAACAGTAGGGAGTACAGCTTTCCAAACTTTTTATTCAAAAATATTCAGTAAAAATTTCGTAGATTTCACAAAAATATCTGCAATAAAAGTGTTTTACCAAAATATGACTATGCTTGGTACATCTTTTACATAATTTATTGATAATAATTGTCAGAAATTTGCAAAACATGACTATTAAACATAAAAAAGTAAAAGCATGTTCTATGAGTACTTTAATTTTGAAAGTGTTTCGTCGGACCTATTTTTTAACTATATCCCTCTGTAGTGCATTCTCTTGTAATGATTTTTATGCCAAACTTATACTGTAACAGCTATAATCAACAAAAACAACTGAAGCACAAGTTTCTACTTTGTGTCAAAAAGATATACTTAAAGGCACTGTGTTTTTTATTTTTTGGTTAATTGTGGTACTCTTGAAGGTTGCTATGACATGATGTTTCTTTTCTTCCTAAATATAATACACATTTATATATCGTACCACAAAATTCAATTAATATATGATTATTGCACTAAAATTGTCAAATAATGGCAAGTTTTAGGAGCTTATTAATTTTGAACGCGCTTTCTTAGGGTTTTTTTTACCCCACATACTTTTGACGCTGTACTCTTCTGTTATAAATGAGTCAGGTAATGAATTTTTATGCTTAACTTATCAAAAATGTTCAAATGATAAAGAACATACAATTTAAACACAATTTCCTATACTTTAAACTGAAATTATGAAGTAAAGGCAAGCTTTGGGGACATTGTAATATAATATTTTTTCGGTAATATTACCCCACCCACTTTTGAAGATCTTACGGCAAAAATGCCCAGAAAATGATTTTTTATACTTAACTTGTCTAGCTATGTTAAATTTATTAAGTGCATACACTTTAAATGCATTTTCGTTTATATTGTGTAAATACGGAAAACGAAAGTCATCATATTGTCAAAAAATGCTATTTTTTTACCACTTTTTTGGTAAATTGATAGTGATAATTTTAAAATTTGCGATTTATTTGTCATTTTCGCTTGATTAAATCATAAATTAGCAATATTTTATCTGATATTATGCAATTGAGACTACTGTGTACTTAATCCGTAACTATGTAAAAAAATCAAGAAACAAAAAATTATATGGTATTTTAATTTAAAGGGGCATATTGGGAGCCATTTGAAAATTTTTTACTTTTTCCCGCGCTGCGTAATAAGAAAAGGTTTTTTTAGAAACTAAAAACAATATCTTTTTTAAAGAAATGTTCCCTTTTTGGGGATACCAATTTAAAAAACCCCCCCCTGCTTGGAATACCTATTTTACAAAAAAAAATTCACTGAACGTTTTCAACGGTTTTGCTGGAATAAATGGTTATTCTGAAAATTCAAAAAAGTTCCTTAAAAAATTAATAAAACGTGGGAAAAAATTATATCAATACACCTAAAAAAAAAATTTCGGGGTTAAAATTTTTTTATTTAAATTTTTTAAAAATTTAAGGGAAAAATCAAATTAATTTAATAAAAATAAAACGAATTCTTGGGGATTTTATTATTTTTGAAACATAATGGTTATTTACTTTAGCTACTGTTTGCCCCATTTGGGGAGGAAGCTATAACGCGAAAACTTTAAAGCATTTACCGGTTTGGACTTGCATTTGGGTTCTAGTTTGAATGACCCTTTTCCCCGGGGTTTTTAATATTGCCCCAAAAAAATTCAGATAAAGTTATTTTCCCCAAAAAATAAATTTTTTTGAAGATCATAAAATTCCAGAAAGACAAGATTTTTTTTAGATCTTTAGTATTAAAAACCCAGAAGTAAAAGAACATTAAAAGAGTTTTAAATTTCAAAAGATACCTCGTATTAATGTTTTTTTTTCTGACATCGGTCGAGCTAATCTGGCATAAATTCAGATGAAATATTGGATCTGATATTTGCGTTTCAGATAACACATGTGAATGATCGTCTACATAAAGTATATTTTATAAGATGATTTGTATTTTTTCACTGTAATGTTTAGGTTTAGTTCTGACATATTACCTTGTAAGATACGCTAACAAATACATGTACTGCTATCAGTCAGTTATAACATTAATACATTGGAAAAAACTTACTTTCCTAGTTCGTTAATAATGATATAATTATCAATCACTTTTTGATCTGTTACATGTATTATCATTATAATCATGCAAAAATTGAAAAGAAGAATCTTCATATTAATTGTCATTCACTTTACATATTTATTATATATGCCGTTAATAATTTATTTGTCTAACTGCCATGAATGTATTTTTCCTTACTTACAAATAAAATGACAGATATATGTCACTTCATTTTTAACTCCAGTCTTCTATCTTTTATTATGCAATAATTTTGGTACTTCTCTTTTGAAAATAATCATAAACAAGCTACTTTACTCTTTTTATATGATAAGTGTTTAATAATAAAAATATATATTAAACTCCCAAACTTTAGAGTGACGATTTAAATACGTCACATAAGTAAAACAAATCCTTTGTGTATAGCATTAATGTTTTCGCAACGAGTCAGCATGTTATCTGATTACATGTAGCGACTTCATTAAAAGGAAGTAATTTTCATTATTCTTTCAAACGCAAAGTTTGACGACATTTTCCTGCTATTATTACCTATGATGATCGGATATTTCATTGAAAACAAAATGTAAATAATACAATAAAGAAAGAGATATAAGTAATAGGAAATCGTGACGCAATGTTCTTACATGATCATGTTTTTGTAGTGGTTGTCTTTTTCTCATGGCACATATCGGGGCTTCTTGGCTTTTTTCGTCAACTGTTTGTTTCATAATGTAAGAGGACCAGTTATAGCTTTATGGAAGATATTTATGTTTGTTTCAACGATAGTTACTCAATGAAATCAAATTATTGTCTTGTCAAAGCAATCTATTTTAATTTGTATAATTATATTTTACGGTTGTTAACTTTTCTGAGATTCATATAGATTTATCATACCTAATAATATTGATGTCTTTATATTGTTCGCTAACGTAAAATAGCGCGGACGCAAAAAACCTCTGAAAGAGTAAACGAACATTTTATATTTTTCTTTTCATGACATGGGAATACTTTATCAACATTTCAATAAAAACAATAAAGTATTGCAGATTGTTATACGTAGTCAAAGATAAGCAAAATGGTATAAGAGAAGGAAATTGCCGTAACTGAATTTGCTCATAAGTCATAACACAATCAAATATTTAATCATGGCAATTTTCTGCCTTGTCAAGTTTATTCATTACAACTGTTCTGGGGGGATATTTCAAATTTTCTTTGCGTTAAAAATATCTGAATATTTTACATCAAAATTGACTGCATTTGCTGCGTCTGTTGTATTTGTTTAGAATTCCAACAGTTAATTGTATAGTTTACACATTTACAAACATTAAAGAATGGCAATTTAAATTAATGCCTGTTTCACTTTCATAAAATTAAATATTAACCCATTTGGCTGCATTTGAATCTTCACAGATCAAGACCATTGAGTGCCCTATTCAATTTTCAGTGAGTATTTATATTGAAATTTTACCTTCATAATGATTGAACTAGATTCATTGATAGAAGTCAATTATTATAATAGATATCTAGTATGATAAAGGTTAAAAACTCTAGTTTCTTTAGAATGGGCTGCTAGATTTATATTTGTTATACAAATCAGAATAGAGTTATTATTATCGAATCGAGAAAAGAGGTATCTAGAAAACTATTTGCCCAATTTACATATCATACATCATTTCTACTATATCTATTATAAAACGCAACCTCAATTAAATCACTGTAAATACAGGCAGTTAAATGTCTAAGAAAAATCAAACAATGCCAAGATAATAATATGTTTGTAAATACATCTGTATTTCTAAATTATAAAAAAAATATATAAAATGAAAAAAAGTTATTTTCAAAATAACCACAAGGCCAAGTTATTATATTAGTGGTGATTCATGTGAATATGTTGAATAATTTGCATTGACCGTCACTCCTAAAGGTACAGCATGACACAGCAGAAGACCTTGACTGTCGAAAAACACAATAAACATGTGTTTGCCCATCGATCTACTGGCACGAGCTTTCTTCGGCGGCGGGGAATCTGTGTTCTTCCACTGGCTACTCTGTTGTTTCGTTTCTGGGTCGTAATAATATAGCCAAGTTTCGTCGGTCGTTATTATTCTATCAAGAAATTGCTGTCCTTGCCGTCTGTACCGTTTCAGGAACCGTGGTGATACCGGGAAAGCACCGTAGCTAAGGATGATGCCGGCAAAGCTATACCTTCCCGGATCATCCCGGACCACCCCGGTGATATTAAATATTTTATTCCATCCGGGGTCGAATGCCGAATGTTCCCGGATCATCCAGGACGTTGCTAGCTAGGTTTACAGTCAATATCTTCTGAACAGATCCATAACTTAAATACAACAAATCGCTAATTTTCTCGAATTGTTCCTTCTATCCTCGTTGACTGCCGATTTCACTCTCAAAACGTTCGTATCGCCACAAATTTCGGTTGGTCTACCGCATCTCTTATCATCCTGAAGTTCTTCTCTACCGTCACGGAAAGCGTTTGGCCACTTGTAAACTAACGAACGAGACACGTTTTTTTGTTCCAGAAGCAATTTCCATGTTTTCTTTAGTTTGCTGTGGCGTCATACCAAGATTTACACAAAACTGATTACTGCCCTCTGCTCCAACAACGTCGCGCTCCTCTCTGGCGTACACACCCCTGTCTCCATAGACATCTCTAATAAACAATATAAATCGTATCGACGCTTGTTTTTTTCAAATGTTCTATGAACGTTTTGAAACAACGTTGACGTCATGTTCGTATTATAAAGAAGCGCGCCAAAATAAGGACAATTTTTTAGTATTTTAAAATGGTAAGTTATAATTTTTTTAAGCTGCGGCGTTCGTACGGCATAGGGTTGCTATGGCGATAAATAGAATATACAAAATGAGAAAAAAAATAAAAATCACAATATATTCGTAATTGTTCTAAATTCTTCTCCTAAATGGAGGAAATTCTTTATAATATCTTTTTTAATTCTTAAGTTATTAATGGTGTCCACGAATATATTGATCAACCCTCGTATATTGGTACGCATATAAACACGTGTTTGCTGAATTTAATATCAAAAATGTTGCAATTAATTAGTAACTAAATCTTATATGCGTATGTAAACTAGGATTAAAAACTAATTAATCTTCGGCGTAAAGCATGTAGAATCTGACCAGTATTCACCCGCGAGGTCACAACTTTAAAATTTAATGATTCACTCACAATAATATTTTTATATAATATTTCTATCTTTGACAGGGACACAGAAATCTCTTACATGTTTAAGAACAAGAATTTACATAATATATCTTCTGAATTCTTTTTACTTCTAATATTAACAGGACGCACAACACGGTAACTTAACGAACGCAGACGCCGCTTTCAGACGCCTCCGATAAACGAAAAACGATACCGGAAAACGAAAAAACGTTTAAAAACGCTTTGAAAACGATAACGCTTGAGAAAGCGTTTCAGCAGAACGCACGTTGCACGCATACGCACCACGTTACCTAAAAACGGACGCACGAAAAACGCTATTTTTGACAACCGAAACGTTCACCCTACTGTATCTGCAAAATGAAATATGATAACATTGATATATATTTATGACAGACGATTCATGGAAACGGCTTTATAAAGTATGGTAAATTAGATCAATAAGGCACGAGAAAGGGCGGCATTAAATGAACGCATCCTTCAACACAGGACCACCGGCAAGGAACACAGCAGGATATCAAATGAGACAGAACAAACTTTACTTTTTTATCCATTTTTGTTTGCTTTTCTTGTTGTTGTTGTTGTTTTTTTTTGTTGTTGTTGTGGGTTATGCTGTTTACATGTTCCCTATATACTCGGTCATTGAAAATTTACAAATATTTTGTTTTCTCCTAAAAATTATATTTTCTGTCAGTCCATGAGAATCAACGTATAGGTTCCAACTCATTATGAAACAGGCATTAACCAAGCAAATCTAAAAGAGGATCCTATCAATGTTATATTTTGCTTAACAATTAATTGTTTGTAAAAGCGTAAACTAAGACTTAATATTTTGTGAGTTGTAGAATGTCAAAGGTAAATAATTTAGTTCTTAAATATCTCTCTGTGTTGTCAAATAGGTTTGATAAATTTTAACAAAACATGATCGGGTTTAAGCTTTCCGTGCTTGTCTCGTTTCTGCCATTGATGTTAATCAGTCTGGTAGCTGACATTCAAAGACGGTCCTGTATAACTTCTGTATCTTTTTCAGTCGTTACGTTTTTATAGGCTATTGATAATTATTTTTCATCCATTTAACTCCTTCACTAGAAAAGATCATTTTAACATTGTTTTGTGTCAGTCTAGGTGATATCTATATACAAACTCTGCGCAATATAGTGTTCAGTCAAGAACTGTTGATTAAACATCTATCAACAGTCTATAAATGTATAATCAAGTAATTAATTGGCATTAAATAATGTTATTTTATTTATCACTTCTACCCATTCTTTAAATAAATTATAGACAAGATGAAGAGATCAAACCTTACTTCATAAGTAAATTTTCTGCTTATTAAGGAATTTACAAAGATGATCTGGTTTTAATTTTACTGCCAATGTCTAACCAAGTGGTTAATGTAAAAAAATGATGGTATGTTTGTCAGATGCTGAAATTTACCAAAAAGTAACATTAACATCCCCGCCTGCTTTATACAGATTTTTTCTTTAATTTTCCCAGATTTTTTCGGAACGAAAAAAAAGTAAACAATTTTTCATAAACCCTTTCAAAAAAAAAATACAATATAAATCAATTTATTCCTAGTTCGTTCATGCATCTTAAAGATTTCTGTAAAAGCAAAGATAAACGGGAAGTAATATTTTAAAGATCTGCACTAGGGTTTTAAAAACCAAACGTGCGTTAAATTGGCAAAGGTAGGGGGTTTTTTATTATTATTTAAATTTTTGAATAATTTTTATTTTTTCATTGCATACAATTTTTAAATTTTAAGTTAGTTTTTCCACTTGTTTATAAAAGCACCCCAATTTTTTTAAAATGATTCATTTTTTAGGGATTTAAAAAAAGGGAATTAGTGTAAAATTTATGAAAAAAAGGGGTTGTCAAAAGCCATTTGAAAAATTGACAACGGTGTTGTCGTTATCAGATTTACCGTTAAAGGTATCATTGATTACTAATTTTCTTTTAAAATGCCAAAGTATTAAGTACTTGAAATACAAATACAGTATATAACCCTTAGGACAAATTTACCACATGTATCAAGTATTTACTCAACATATGTAAAGCTTAAACACGGCATTGCTTTTAATGTTGCGCCATAGCAATATTCCATGCTAACCAGAGCTACCTTAAGGTAAATATGTGCATATTTTCGTAATCACGAAAATGACAAACCAGTAAGTATATATGTGTTATAGAATACGCAAGTAATAATTTATCAGAGACGGTTTTGACAACAAAAACATTGCTTTTGTTTTATAGGACAAATAATATATATAAAAAGAATGTGGTATAGAACCCCCAAATCTGTATGAACTATATGGAGTTATGTATACATATGAAACATTATAAGTACTTTTCTTAAACAATTTTTTCCTATGTATATGTATAATAATGTCAGATTCCTGTGTATGGGACACTTTTAAATTAATAAAGATCAGGTGATAGCTGTCGGCTAGAAAAGTTTCAAAGACACCGGTTATTAATGTGGGTTTCTGTCACCTTAATGCCGATATTTGTTATTTGATAAATGTATGTTGTTTCCTCAAGAATATTTTTCATGAAAGATCATACTCTTATTAACACATTACGACAATTACACTTCTTTCGAAATAATTTAAAGTTTAAGTATTTTGAAGAAAAACTTAAAAAAAATATCATCGCCTACAAGGTAACAAAAAAAAAACTGTGTTTACAATACAAAAGCAGATGGCAAGTGCTTTGAGATCAAGTTCATTTAGTGTTAATGACATAATTCCGCTTGAACCCGAGCTAAATCCCGTGCTAAGAGACATATCAAGTGTCACACTTTCAAATATCGGCCATAAACAAACTCCAAGATAACGAATCTGTATTGTCAATTATTTGTTTTTATTTTCATTGTTCTCAATGGATCTCCTATTTTCAGAACTTTGAAAAATCTTTATAGTCAATATCATTTACTGATTTACTAATAATTCTTAATCCTTGTATGTTCATAGTTCTATAATTTTATAATCTTCTCGCTAAATCTGAATTAATCAGAGAGTCTTCTCTTCGCGGATATCAGGTCTGTTTTAATGACATGCACGTTAGCTACTAAGTACTTACCAGATTTACAATCATTTGTCTCTGAAACATGATTTCATAAAACAAGTTATTATTGAATATATAATCAGTGTGCAGATATCAACACGAACTCATGAAACATAGGTTTCTTTAAGAAAAGAAATATTTTAAGTTAAGTCATGTTTGAATAATTGCATCGATTCAAGACTGCGTTAATATTATTTTAAACCGAAGTGATAATATTCAAAAGTTAAGTATACTAAACTGAACAAATATGGCTTCCTCAAGATATTGTATCAAATAAATATCAGCTTTTGTAGCATAGATTGGCTAATACAATCTACAGTGTTCATTCTGCTGTAAAGACTTTCTTCTTATTTCATTAGGCTAACTTTTGTATTGAGTTACAATGATCGACGTCTAGATTTTCTAAATGCTTAATATATTAGTGGGAAAGAGACAGATTGTGACAGTAACAATCATTTCTTAATAAAAGAAAATGGTCACAAATATTAATATTTAACTAAACAAAATGAAGCACACTACCGTTGCATTAATTGTAAATTCACATATCGTTTGAATTATTGTAGATTGATAGGCATTTATTTCTGCATATATTCGTGTTTATTTAATTTCAACTAAAAGGTGATATTGATAATTTAAACAGAACGTTTATAGTTAACTTAAAAGTCAGCATTATGGGATAAGTGGATATTCTTGTACCAATAATTGTTACTATGGGACCGGTTGTAGAACATGTAACTGTAATTATGTTTAAGAAATAATATCGGTCTCAGTGGTGTTTATCGGCTATTTAACACCAATTTGGAGTTTTGATGCGTATGAATTGACCACGAAGGCCGTAGGCCTGAGTGGTTATTTTTTTCGCATCAAATCGACAAAACCGTTGTTAAATATCCGATAAACACCGCCAGGACCGATATTATTTCGATTCTAACACGATAAAATAAGGAAAAATACTAATGTTATTTTTCCAAGTGGAAATAACTTCCGGTGCCGATTTTAGTATAACGCTGCTCAATTTTCGCACCTTACTGTTGCGAAGATATAGAAATTATTAAACAAAAGAAATAATAAGAAAAAAACGTTATTTTTTATTTAGTTTTCAACAGACAAAACCGGTGTTAAATATCCGATAAACACCGCCAGGACCGATATTATTTCGATTCTAACACGATAAAATAAGGAAAATTACTAAATTAATGTTATTTTTCCAAGCGGAAATAACTTCCGGTGCCGATTTAAGCATAACGCTGCTCGATTTTCGCACCGTACTGTTGCGAAGATATAGAAATTATTAAACAAAAGAAATAATAGGATAAAACGTTATTTTTATTTAGTTTACAACAATAAAAACTAACGTCGTATTGTGTTTACATCAGTACCCCATTTATCATTCTTGTATGTATGAAATAACGTCAGCTTGTTTATGAATGAATTGTTTACTTAGCATGACCTCATAATGCTGCTTACGGATTGGCGCCGTTTTGTCAAAATATTTATTAACTGATATGAATCAAATATGTGGCGTTAGTGTATGTGAGACATTATTTCGGTATTGTATGAGAAGAAAACATTCTAAGAATTGAAAATATAAATAAAAATGCTTTTTAGTGTTGCTTTAAAAGGCTTTGTAAACTATATAATCGAGGGTGAAAACATAGCAGCCGCATATACAAGTAGTCCCTAACCAGTGTTTATTGGCAGTTTAACACCGATTTATTCCCTTTTTTGTCTATAGTGACAAAATCACGTGGGGTGTTAGAATTTATAATGATGACCAATGTTTGTGGTAATATAATATTAAAGACAAAATGAACTTTCTCATATGTGATATATTTTAAAGACATACGCCCCTTTTTGTTTCAATATTACTTCATATCCTCAAAATACGTAATCGTGGAATGTAATGAGTCAACTGAAGGAGGTTATTATAGTTTTCATAATAAATTCAATATAGTAGTGTGAAATTCATAAAAACTAAACTAAACTTGAACCTTAATATGCACATATGCATTAAATACAGCGTATGAGCAGTTTCCTGATACCATACTGATTTTGAAAAGTCTGCAATTTAAAGAATTATTATATATGCATCTGCCAGTGACTATTTATTTGTACAGTGTCCATGCATGACATATTGAACACTGAAATAAATCATTATAGTAACAAATGATTTAAAGCGACACGCCTCCGGATGGTTAAAAAGAAGAAAATGAAATAATTTCAAGTAAATGGTAAAATATGATTAAGTAAGGTTTATTGTGTAAATCCATTATTACTGAAATCTTAATACAAGAAAGTATGTTGTCAAAAACAACATGTATCGTGTTTCTTCTATGCATCATCTACTTCGTTACTAACGCAGAAACCAATATAAAAAGGATCAACAATGGTCGCAATACTGTCCTGTACAATCACGTTGTACTAGAAAAAAATCCCGGATGAAAGAACTCCGTAAGGTAAAAATGAAGGTATATCCCGTTGGCGGAAAAGCAAACTGTTTTTGTTTTCAGGAATGTTAGAATATGAACATTTTGGAGTGTCATTTCTATTTCTTTAAACTATATAATGTATTTGAGGAGTGATCTTGAAATATTAGTACCATGGTAGATTTTCTGTTACCATTTGGACTCTTGCTGTTTAAATAATTAGACAATGAGATTTCCTTTCGAAATTGTACAGATTCCATTTTAAATATGCCTTGTCTAAGATATTCCGAACAATTAACACCGAAATTTTAATGCAAGACATATTTTAATAAACCTTACATGCTATAGGCAGAAGCAGCCTAACACAAGGATTTACGGAGAATGTGTATACTTTTATGATATCCCTGATAATGATATAACAATATTGTTGTATGTTGGTGAACGGATAACTTCACTTGTCCTGAAGAGAAAATGTAACCATATGTTAATCTCATAGATTTCCTATTTAAAATAAAAACCGATTGCACGTGCTTTCAAATATCGTTACCACAAAAGGTTTGGGAAATTCAAACTCAAAATATAGCAATAAAATCGAATATTTACTGGCAATAAATAAATAAGAAAATATCTTTTCACAACGAGTTAATATCTTTCTACAGCGATACACTGAGTTGTAGTGGAAATATCATATTTCAATGAACAGGTATTTTAAAACCTATCGCTGTTCCCATTTTATATGAATTCTTCCGTGAAATGTGGCTTGTGTTGGTGGTGTATTGAAGTATTTGGCGCTATAACCACTGAGGCGAACAGCAAAAGATACGTTTGAGGTTGTTTTGTTGTTTTATATTATTTTCTTTGTTTTCGATTTTTTTCTTTTCTCAACCATAATGCAATCCTAGTAAGCATTTATTACTGGACTGATTCGTCCGAATACAAACGGAATACAGAACCCAAACATGGGACATATTTCTCGGTTGTCGTAATTTAGAATAATACCATTGCATGTAACATATTAAAACGTGGATATGTATTGCACACGGACATGCAGTAATGTCAAAACCATTTAACAAAAACTGAACTAGAGCCTCTCCTAAAACAGTTCAGATTCTATTTCTTATTCTAGTGATTGAGATAGAATATAATGTTTGTCCTCTACCGTTGTCAGCTAAAATTTATGTTCAGATAGCAAGTACCAAATACACACCAGAATGATGTCTGTTAGATATAGAATCTTAAAAATCAATTCGTGGTAGAATTACCTAATACCTTGTTTACATTTTGCAGTCATTTCTTCGACTAACTGTGAGCTTCTGTCAAAACTATCGAGACGTGTTCTTGGACGTCTTACAAGCAAATTCGTTGAATGGATACTCCCTTCGAATT
The DNA here is from genome assembly GCF_026571515.1 of Ruditapes philippinarum. Classification (NCBI taxonomy): domain Eukaryota; kingdom Metazoa; phylum Mollusca; class Bivalvia; order Venerida; family Veneridae; genus Ruditapes; species Ruditapes philippinarum. The sequence continues at coordinate 594,759 of NW_026852181.1, forward strand.
ATACACATCGCTGATTTCAGCGTCTTAGTTGTGTGAACATTAGGGCATTATTATGATACAAGCTAACAATAATTAGCAAATTAGCCAAGAAAAATTACATATGATTATAGAAGACAATTAAAACAATCACTATAAAATAATTAGTATTTTGACATTATTAAATTGCATTAAAAATTAATAATTTGTTTCAAATAAGTAATAATGTTTATGTTGAGTCACGCCCCGGAAAACATCTAGTTTTAAAAAATTCAAAGAACTATAACTCTCACATTATATCCTTGAGAGAAAAAAGTTCATGTGCGATTTTTCATATTTAGAACTATTCATTAATAAAGTTTCGAATTGATATTCCGTTTTCTTCTTGAAACTTGCCTTTAATTAAGAAATTTGATTAAATAAATTGGCAAAAACTGGAATTACAAAGAGGGGGATAAATAGGCAATGGATCGGAGGATTCGGAAATTTCGAGGGAAGAGGATACTTACTCCACACTGATTTTTATTTTTTTTTCATTCTGAATAAAAATAAGGCACCAATGATTTTACAGCTAACACAAAAACAGCACTTTATCTTAACTAATTACAATAAGTCTTCCATTTTCTCGTTAATGAAATAACATAATACATACTCAATGTTATATGATAATCGATAGGCAAAGTGTCCCAGTAGAATGGTCCTAACACTGATTCCGATAATATAATCCATCTTACAGATCTCTTTCATTGAAGTACATGTAATTCAATCATTGGCAGAATGGTTTGAGAAAAAATCGAGTATGATGTAATGGGAAATTGCGGGAATGTTTATCATGTCCAGGAAATCAATTTGCTGCTCATTCTTGAGTGTTCAAAACACATCGTCATTTATTTGGATTATAAGTCTATAAAACCTTCTTGATTGTCAATAAGCTTTTCATCTGTGTCTCCCGCTCATAGATACCACAGAAAATAAAACAAGTTAAGAGAAGTTAGTTATTCCGTTCACTGGTCATTTTGTATACTAAAAATATGCAGGTTCAATTCAGTGCATGCTATTATTGTCTTTTTGAGTAGGAAACTAAGTTTATGATCATGTGAACGTCAATATACCGAAAAGTACAAAACACAGTAGTTATCGACTTTTTCAAGCCCGCGTTTAGGGCACATGCATTCTTTTACTTTGGGAAAATATCCAGCTGCTTTTCATAGAATAGACGAACCGCCCTATGAACACAACAGTGGATATTCTTTTAATAAAAAAAATACCGTCATTTTCAGTTTAATGTTTAATTCTTATCAAGCCAGTTCAAGGGGCGATTGCATCTGCCACCATAGTGTATAAAACTGACTAAGCAGCCTTTCCAATTTTGCTGTTTTGAACGTTTTTGAGGATTCCTTTTTTTTTATTTTTTTATTTCCTTACCAGCATGATTACACTCAGATTTTTTTTCTACCGGTAATATGTGTACAGTTTTCATTATCAATTGCAATGTCCACGAACAAACTTTATTTAAAATCTGGAAAAGGACTTATAAGGCTTGAAAATTGCATACGAGAAATATTTTAAAATAAACTATTTTAGTATGATCATTTGCGAATAAACGCTGCAGTAATAGCCACTTGCAGAATCATCGGTGATTTATGACTGTTCAAACATTAAAACAAATATCAACATTCTCAGAACGTAGCCCAAACATAATCGAACCACATCGGCGAGGCACCAAGAAGGGCAAAGAAGAAAATTGGGAGAGGTCACAAGTGGGGAGGAAGAGATTGACGTACCAATAACTATTAATGATCATATCAGAACAAGAAACGACATACCAAAGGTCGCAACTAAAACACGTTGACACAGGATATATAATCTGACCATTGTCATTTTTAATATTTGTTGGGGTGTTACGGAGACGTAGTTAAAATTTGCATTACTAATACATTTAGCTTCATTGTGTTTATACAACACATTATATTAATATTGGATTAACGGTGTTATAAGATAGAACGAGGATATATTTTGAAATGTCTTTGTAAGCTGATAATCTACAGTTTCAGCAATTTTTACTATCTGCATAGAAACTTACATAAAAATGATATCCTTTCCTTTGTTAAAATTGGACATTGTGCCATAACTCATTGCCAAACTCTCAGTAAAAAGTATGTATTTATTACCCATCCTTTTTCTATGCAGAAAAAATATGAATTTTTACAAAGGGATATTTTCTGCTACAAAGCATGACATAACGCGTTTAAATATTCTAACATTTCTAATGAAAGTTTACTTTAGATTATTAGAATAATTATTTTGCGTAATGTTTGTACTGTTGTCACTTTGATTCCATTCCTCCCTCTTTCAATGAATGAGTAAAAAAGGGGAAAGTAAATTAATATGATAACATTTTTAATAAAATAACACATTGATGAAGCTTCAAATGTTCATATTGCTTTCATGGAAATATATTACACAGCGATCTATCAAGTTTATAGAGCGTCATTACATTACTTTGATTGATATCTGATATGATATTGATGATATTGTCTGATATCCAATGCTGTGAAAGTAAACATCGTTTCTTTTAGGTGTTTGAAAGAAATGCTAAAACACAAATAAGTTTGCCTTGTAATTGTACGTTCTATTAACTCTTATATGATTGCATCTTTTGAGTAACATTATTCTTTATTTACCTCCCTTCCTTCTTGGGAGTTTATGTTTCTACTTATTCATTGACACCTACATTACTTTATTGAAATGGCATAGAAAGAGTTCTGACACTTTATCTTAAATTGTTCTTTAGTGGTTTACTAATTCAGAGGATAAAGAGTAATCCTCATTTTAGATTTCCACGTAAATATTGTCGAACCAAATTTGTTGACAATTCCGACTTCGTAGCTTTAATTCAAGGTATCAAAATTGTTTTTGTTTTATTTCAAAATATTAACCAATGTATAGTTTAGTTTGAGAGGCATTTAAAAAGCCTTTAACTGGCGCTCGTCAACTATATAGTTTGTTAAAACATTAACTGTTGTTTTGTGTTATAAATTGTCATTTCAAGTTTTTAGTTACTTTCGTTTTTTACATACAGTGTAGTTGATAACTGTATTTTTAGTTTTCAATTCGATAAAAACAAAATTATGTTGTATTTCTATGAAATAAATAAAATCCCTTTTAAAGTTTTAGATGTATGATTAACACTTTATCCAAGAGGCATTTAAAACTTTATATTTATAGATTGTACTTATTCTGGACATAAATACAAACAATTACAAAAGTTTACAATCTTGTTTGAAAAACTCTACAATGAAAATGAATTTAACTACCAAACATATAGTTCAACTTTATTTTTTCTTGACGTGGTTAGTAATCTATGCAATTATTAACGTCTATATCTCAATCACTTCATATGGAAACGATTTTGCTAAGGGTTGCAAGTGTACGGTGAATTATATTTCGCTGATGAATTGAATTATTTGGTATTGAAACGGGAACATTTCTATCCTCAATGAAATAAAATGTGAGCACATTATATCACACAAGTGCCTCTGGCAAGAGGTGAATCCACGGAATTGTATAAGATATAAGACAATGACGAAATATTATGCCAATTCATTCTTTACAAATATAATCAATCCTTTTTAAAGATCCCTGTACTGTAGCGCATGCCACACCTTGCCCGAAATAACATCTAGACTGTTCTCAAAATCGTGAAAAGTGAATAAAATCTTCACATCATTCTTCAACATCTGTTTCTAGGGTTATAGTGAGGCATTAGTTAAGATCCATTTTTCATACCGAATTTTCTCCTTTTAAGCAATACATTATAAGATAAGAAATGCGGAAGTTTTCTTACATCGGCAAGTGTCACAAAGTGAAAGTACGTCTCAATTTAAACATCTTGCCGTTTATTTCACAAAAATCCTTTCAGTAATAAGAAAGTTACATTTTTGTTTTATGAACCAGATATATGTATTATGTCTGTATTTGAAGGACGGGCCTTTATTTTACATAACTATTTTTCCCGCCGTCCCAGCTTTATTTCGTGCAAATCGATTTTTCATGTTTTGCACGATCTGTTTTCCCGCTCAGTACTCAGTAGTTTGCTATATAATGACTAAATTTTAAGTGATATATTGCAATGCACTGGACGTTATACAGGTCACTATGACGGTGACAGACAAATTATATTTGTCATAAGATTACAGCTTGTACAAGGTAAATTTAATTTTCTAGTGATTTTGTTTCATAAATTTTTGCTATTTCGTAAAATACTTTTTTCTATTAGAATTATAGTTTATTTGATTCAGGTTTATTTATTTGGCAGTAATTTATTGTTTTCTAAATTTTCTAAATTTTTGCAGATTAAATTTTAAAAGCTCTTTTTATTCTTGTGTTTCGCTATTGCAAATTTATATCGAGACATGTTAATTGATGTATGTTAATTGAATTATATTGTAATTGTATAGGAGCCATGAATATTTTATAGATCCATATATATCTATTCATTAATAATTTATTATGGTTCTACCGTATTTGTGTAACTTTATGTAAAATGCTGCAGTATCGTAATGATTTGTTTCAATCAATTTAATTTACGTTATCATCTTACTTCATTTCATTTATCATCAGTTTTTGTTATAAGTAAATACAACGTATCAAAACTAACGTATCTCTAGAGAAGGATCTTCAGTGGCATGATTTTGGAAGACGTGTATTTATTGGTGGTTATTATGTGGCGTATATTTGAATATATTTGTAACGCAGTATTATGTGATTGAATTTTTGTTCCACGGAATGTATGGTGTACTATAGTGGACATTTTGTTTATTCAAAGAAGCACGTTATTTTATTGGCAACCGACAAAGGTCGAGTCTGTTCCAAGGGACTTTATTATAACCTTATGTTTGATTATCATGGAACTTACCATGTTTTATACTTTGTAGCTTCTTATTTGAGGACACACCCGAAGATGACACGGGCCCTCCACACGTATGTCCATGGCTAAAGGGTGACGCATGCCCTTGTTCAGGATCCTATCAACTGTGCCAACACTGTAGGAAGTACAGTTACGCTTGATAAGATTTTATACAAGACGCCCGCCATTGTGACGAATTTTGTTCAACAACGCCACCACTTTATTGAAACATCATGACAGAAACTTTACGGAGAAATAGACTGAGATACGTTGATAGTGTTTGTTTGCGCAGTGACTTTTCACATATAATCATTTTTCATTTATAAATATTCATTTCTTGTAAATAAATTTGTATAT